>NC_138379.1:83258273-83314294 GCF_054177405.1 Leptonychotes weddellii | reverse complement strand
CAGCAACCCTCCGTTTGTTTCCTGAGATTAAGAATTCTTCATATCAGTGAGGTCATATGATACATGTCTTTCTCTGATTGACTTATTTCGCTCAGCATAACACCCTCCAGTTCCATCCACATCATTGCAAATGGCAAGATTTCATTCCTTTTGATGGCTGCATAATATTGTTTGAGGACCTCTTTGTGTGTAATCTTACTTGGATTTTGTTTAGCTTTCTGCCTACGTTAGTTATTGTTTTTCAATAATTTGTGACGTTTAGAGCCATTATCTCCTTGCATGCTTTTTCTTTTCCTTTCTCATCTTCTGGTACTCCCATTAGGCATATGTTGTTGCACTTGATTGTGTCCCACATTTCTCTGAGGCTCTGTTCATTGTTTCTAGTTTGTTCTTCTTTTTCTTCTTGAAGTTACATCATCTCCATCAATCTAACTACACATCTGCTTCTTCTTCCAGGTCAAATCTATAGGTAAGCCTCTCTAATGAATTTTTTATTTCAGTTATTTTACTTCCAATTCCATAGTTTTCCATTTGGTTCATTTTCTTAATGATCTCTATTTCTTTATCAATACTCTAATTTGATGTGACATTGTCCTCATACCTTCCTTTGCTACTTTAATTGTGAATTACTTTATTTCTGTGAACATTGTCTATAATGGCTACTTTAAAGTCTTTTCCTAATAAATCTGACATGTGGTGTCTCTGACAGTTTCTTGGCTTGCTTTTTTTCCAGTGCATGTCTCATACTTTCCTGTTTCTCTGCATGTCTCATATTTCCTTATTGTTGGAAACTACATATTTTAGATAATATATCATAGCACCTCTGAGTACTGGTATATGTCTCTCCTTCTAGAACATGTTATTGTTATCTGCTTATTTGTTTAGTGACTAGTGGACTGTTTCAGTGAAATTTATTCCCCCATCCACAGTGTTCAGCTTCTAACATTGTTCCTCAGGGAAGCACAGATTTGGTATATCCACAGTTACCCTCAGATCACTGGATCACCATGGATTGGGAGGGCTCTCTTCCCATCTTTCCTTAACCGCACCCAGCTGTTAGACTCCAAGAATTGATGGCTGGTTGCTCTATTGTTTTCAACAACGCCCTGAGGAATAAATTGGTCTATAAACAATCCAATCAAATTCTGGTTCCTTTGAAGGAATAGTTTCTGAGATCAGTGTCTGATTTTTGTTCTGACCTCTGGAAGGCTGTTGGGATTTTTATTCCCTGGATCTCTCCTGCAAACTAGCTAGACTACGGTATAGCTTGTATCTTGAATCTCCTCTCAAATGCCTTTTACCACAACCTCCACTGTACTTTAGGATACTTAGGCTTCAACTTCTTCGTTCTCTGTTGCAAATGAAGTCAGTTCCTTTGGGAACAAATTAGGAGCTGTTTTATGGTTTGTTTCTCTCTCTGGGCAAATCTTTGAGCCAGTGCTCTAAAGGTGTGGGGGACAATGGCAAAGTTCTCTCTGAGTGATACTCCCACTGTAGGAGCTAAGAGCTCAGTGGAAGGAGAAGGGACATAGTCTGGGGTCCTCTCAGTTTTCCTCTCCTGGGATGGAACAACCAACTTACAATCTGAGGCAAAAGTGATCTGGGCCCCCGTATTCTCAACATGCTGCAACCAAATTCCACAAGTAGGGGCTAGGCCGAAGGGAGTCCTTGCTCCTGCACTACACTCACCCAGGACTTAGCTGCAGCAACAGGCAGCTGGGGACAGGAAGAGAATGCTGACATCATGTTCGTCCCAGGAGCCATGAGTCTAGGTTGGGGTTGGGGGGATCCTGTGTTCTAGGCTACAGTAGTCCTAATTGGAATCTCCACCTCACTGAACTGGCAAGGAGAAAAGAGGGAGCAGTACTGGCTTAAAAACCATTCTCGGGGCACCTGGGTGGCTCAGTCAGTTAAGCGTCTGCCAGGGTCCTGGGATCGAGCCCCATGTCGGGCTCCCTGCTCAGCGGAGAGCCTGCTTCTCCCTCTCCCTCTGCCTGCCACACTGCCTACTTACGCTCTCTCTCTCTCTGTCAAATAAATAAATAAAATCTTTTAAAAATAAAATAAAATAAAATAAAAACCATTATCAGGGGCGCCTGGGTGGCTCAGTCAGGTTAAGTATCTGCCTTCAGCTTGGGTCATGACCCTGGAGTCCCTGGATCGAGTCCCACACCGGGCTCCCTGCTCATCAGGGAGTCTGCTTCTCCCTCTGCCTCTGCTCCTTCCCCTGCTCATTTTCTCTCTCTCTCTCACAAATAAATAAATAAAATCTTAAAAAAAAAAAAAACCCACTCTCATTTCTTACCAAATTTTCATAGATGTTCTTGAATAAATGTCTCTTCATTGGCTGTTCAAACTTAGGACCATGGTTTTGGGGGTTTTCATCATTTCCATGTCTCACTGGGAAGCGGGTCAGCAGAGCTCCTCACACTGTCACGACAGAAGTCACTCTCCCACTTGTTCAACATGGATGTGAAGGACCAATACATGTGTGATCTAGGGCTCTATATATGTGTAATCTCATTTAATCTTCACAACTGTGGTGCAGACACTACAGACCTTGCTTTTACAGATCATGAAAGTGAATCCCAGAATCATTTAATAACTTGCTCCAATTAAAACAGCAAATAGGGGGTAAGGGGCTGATTCCAACCAGGCTTAACCACCTCCAAAGCTCATGTTTTTGATCACACCTATTTTTTCATCTTTTACACAGATCCTTTTAAAAATCAGAGCTCATGGGGCGCCTAGGTGGCTCAGTCATTACGCGTCTGCCTTCGGCTCAGGTCATGATCCCAGGGTCCTGGGATCGAGCCCCGCATTGGGCTCCCTGCTCGGCGGGAAGCCTGCTTCTCTCTCTCCCACTCCCCCTGCTTGTGTTCCCTCTCTCGCTGTGTCTCTCGCTGTCAAATAAATAAATAAAATCTTTAAAAAAAAAAAAAATCAGAGCTCATGAAACAGTTACATCTCTGTGCAGTCACAATGATTTCTTTAGGGAATACATCATTTTCTTCCTCATCTGCATCTTTTATAATAATACTAGGAGAAGTCCTATTCTGTTTCCTCATGTCTTACGCTGCATTTCCATAAAGAATCTCTGATCAGGGGACTTTACCTTTTCTGTACTTTTTAAAATCTGTTGTCCTGAAGATCTCCCTGCTAGATCTGATGTGCAATGGGTTTGGGTCTTTGATTATTATAAACATTAAAATGACAAGGTCTCTTTTCTCCCAAGATTACCTTTGTGCATAAGCACATACACAAAGCCAATTAAAAATATTATTAAGAAATGATGATACCTCCTTTAAAAAAGACTGAAGCTTCTTAGGCCCAAATTGTAAGATTTCAGGGAAAAGCTGAACACACACACACACACACACAAAATCCATATAGTCACAACTGACCAGTCACTAATAAGAACATCCCACTTTAAAAGTGATCTCATGCTTTTAAATGTACTTAAATAAGTACCAATATTTAAAACATAAAAAAAATTCTGACCACAAATGAAACCAAAACATAACCCAAAAAATAAACTAGATAAACCTAAAGTATAAGAAGAAATCTTTCTCCTTACTCACCCAAACAAAAATAAATAAATAAATAAATAACTGACATGTCAATGCATATCTGAAAACTTAGCCTTTACCTCTACTTGGCTCCATTTATCATTGTTACAAAAAAATTTTTTTTGGCCAGTTTTTACCAACTCAAAAAGTCCGATTTCCTGGTAGCAGATCTGCTACTGCGCCAAGTGTTAGAGAAAAAAATAGTTACTGCAGACCAAACCTCCCAAACTACAAGAATCATCAAGGGAACTGTGAACACATGGTAAGGAATACAGTTACATGTTCTATTTAAACAAAGTTTAAAGAAAGCATTAGAATGAGACTGTTTGCACCCAGTGGCTCTTTTCTCACACAACAGAGGCCCACACACCACGGGAGCCCCTCCACATGTGGTGACCCCCAGTCGAATCTGGCAATAGCAAAGACCCTTGGTCGCAGGCTCAGTAGGGATGTTTGTTTTGGGAGATCTGTAATCTCAGCTGTCAACACCTGACTGAAATAAACAAAAGAGCTCTGCTGAGGAAACAAAGACAGTGACGGGACTTAAGCAGGTAAACCAAAATAAATTAAAATTCTTGATGGAAACGGACAGCCCTGCGGGACAGCATCCAGTGACAGAGCTGCTCAAGTGGCTAAGGCATTGACCAGCTATTTTGGGTTTGCTAGCGTGTGCTCAAGAGCTTTTTAAAGAATGCAATAGAGGTACTTACCAAATATTTCCCCTCCACTAGCATATTCTGTCACCAGATAAATCATCCGTTCTGTCTCCATAACCTGGTACAAAGGCAGGAAAGCGACAGACAGTGACACAAATGACAGGCTGATATCATAGGAAGAGAAACTAATGACTCCTCTTTTGTCATTTGAAATATTAATAACCATTAACTGCTTAAAGGAAACTTAAAACACCAGAGAGGGGAACAGGCATAAACGCTATAAAGAAGAAAGGGGGAAAATAGGTATTCCTCCAAGTTCTTTAAAGTAGTACGTATTTACTACTTAAGAGAGACAGTCGTTTTGTTGTTCCTTGAGGCCTCTACGATCTCTTAAGCTCCACAAAAGTGAGAAGCAAAGAAGCTGCCAAGAACCAGAAAGTTCACATTCAACAATGATCACTTGAAGTTCAAATATGCCCCCACCAGCCACAAAACCCAATCAAAACAAAAAAAAAAACCCTAGGGAAAACAAGGGGGAATCACTTAGGAACTGCGCAGAAATCACAGGTGGATGTGTTTTTTTAATGGAAATGACAACTTTCCTCTCTGTATCCATTTATTCAAAATTGGGAAGAATAATGTAAATATTCAACACTTAAGTAATATACTCATTTGTATTTTGTTTTGGTCCCTATTTTGTTTTTTTTTTTTATTTAGTTGTAGTGTGTTGGCAGTCCTTTCTTCCTTTTTTACCTTTGTCATTAAATATTTTTTAAAGTAATATAGGAGTATCTATGCTCATGATAAACTTCTTAAATACCTGGTATATTAAAAAAAGGCCAAAGATTTTCTTCTTTCCAGCCCCCTCCATTTTATTCCCCCAAAGGAAACACTGTTAATAAGCTAATTTATTCTATACCTAGAGCAATGCTGACCAATAGAAAAAAAAATGTAGGCCTCATATATAATCATATATAATCTTAACTTTTCTAATCGCCACATTAATAAGTAAAAAAAATAAAATGAAATTAACTCTAATATTTTATTTACCCAGTATACCCAAAATACTACTTAAAAATTTTTTTAATTGTAAACTACTTCAGTTTTCACATTAATGAAGATTAATAAAATTAAAAATTCAGTTCCTCATTCACTCTAGTCACATTTTAATACTCAATAGCCATGTGTGGCCAGTGGCTATCATATTGGGCAAGAGAGTTTTAGACTTTCACCATAATTCAGTCAATTATTTTGCTAAATTATTTCCCAGTTACTTGATCTTTGACATCTTTACACATTGATACCATATAACAGCATTACGTGTTATAATCACACATCTTTTGAATGGCTTCATGGTATTCTGTCATACAAGTACACATTACTTTTCCAATCTAATAACTGTATCATCCTTTTTTTCTCTTTAATTCTTAAGAACTGTATATATTGGTGATATTAGCTCCCTGTACATTACATGCATCACTGCCAGGCTCTTCCTGTATGTTGATTTACACAACAACAACAACAAAAGTAAGTGCTCTAAATATATGCAGGTGTTGAGAAAAAAAAAGAAAAGAAAAAAGTAAATGTCATATTTTATATCTCCTTTGTACCCCTGGGTGTATAGACTTTTATTGACTGCAAATGTTCTTTTACTGTTGAATTTTTCAGTAGCTCAAAAACTTTCCTATTCAGTTACCTATATTTGGCTCCCTCTATAAACTGACAAGACTGAAGTTTTGGCAAATGACTTGAAAACTACCTGGATACAATTTATAAAGACAATTTGACAGCCATTCACCTTGGCAGCCTGGAATCCCCCATTAACAATACTAGCTGCCAGAGAGCAAAATTAAACCTTAAAAGAAGGGCATTGTTCAAAGCCAGGGCTGAAAGTATGAGAACTCTTACTGGCTAATGAAATCTTGGGTAAGAAAGATCAATTCGGATAATTCAGTTATAAGGTTAATACCTACAAGTTAACCTCTTGAGGAAAGTCAGCCTCATAAGCCCTACAACTATTTAAAGATGATTTATTTTAAAAAGTGAGGTCAAGAAGTTCACTCGGTCGATCAGGATAGGAAGGAAGCAGAGGTCAAACACCTCCGAGTTTGCAGACACAGGTCTTCAGGCAACACCAGGAAGCTTTCACAGGTTTGCTTCTGGGGCACAACGTACATGTGGTTCAACAGAATTCAGTCTGATGCATTTCAGCAAGTCTGCTCCTGCTGATCTAATTCATTTCATGATGTGAGCAGCTGATGCCAGAAAAAAGCCCTAGAGCTGTAGCCTTAACCACACACACTAACATCACAACATGCTTTCTTTTCCATAAAATTAATAGACTATGAAAGCCTGCCCATTGTGCCTCCACCCTTATACACGATGCCATGTCTGGGCCAGCAACCATGTACTGCAGACCAACAGCAGCAAATGAACCGGGTGGGTGGCCACTTCCTGAACAGGTAGGTGACGGCTGCTCTGGTAGAAAGCAGTGAGCAGGGCTGGCCCTCGGCAGAGGTAGAGCTTGCGGCTGCCAACACACTGCAATCTGAGAAGCACCCCAAAGCCCCACCTCTCCCAAAATACCTCTTCCACCAGCCTGCTAAGGCAAGGTCTTCTCTTTCTATCTGGCTTGAAATTCCAGTCATTAGATTTACTGCTTTTGCAGTAAGGTAAGGGAATCATTGTTGAGGATGGCATGAAATATGCATGGTTCTTGGGAAGGTAAGAAAACTAGAATGGAAATCTCTTCCATTTCACCAAATCAATCTCGTGGTTATCAAAATTATCAAATGCTACCTTAGAAAACCAAGTCTAGGGCCCTACCAGAAAAGAGGTGAGTTCTGACTAATACAAGGAGCCATACTTAAAATATCCTTCGCCATCATAAGTCGTACCAGGATCACAGAAATGAGTATTTAAGGAATGTTATAAAAAGATAGTTATATTCACCTCTAGCTTTTCATCCCCCAAAATTCTCCATTCCTTTGGCTTTCCCGTTCTGTTTTAGGATTCAGATCTACATAAATAAGTTCTTGTCATCTTCTAAATAATCCTCTTGTGTAATCCTCACAAAGAATGGTACCCAAGTTTTAAAGAACAAGTTTAAAAGGCCTACATGGGTAAGGTAGATCTTACTAGTAAGTAGCCAGGTAAAACATAAGTGCTGAGTGGGAAATAAAAGGGCAGGAAAACAGTAGGATAAACATGTGAACACAGAAACCAAGAAAAGTTGCAGATGTTCACCCAGACACCTTTTCTTTTATACACACAAGTGACTATTCTGGGCTCTCCGTCACCACACACTGTGCCACCAAGGGACCTACCTGGTAGAGCCTGATGATGTGGGGATGGCAAAGCATTTTCATAATTTGAACTTCCCGGAAAATCTTCTTCAAGTTTTCTTCATCCAGCTGGGTCTTGTCTATGATCTTGATAGCAACCTGAGAACAGAGGAAGAAAATTTACTCTGATGCATGATTAAAAGCAGTTCACTAAGGAAAATTAAAATCACTTTAAAACATTATATTCCACAAAATACAAGCTGCCAGCATTTTGTTTACAGAATATCAATGAATAAAATTATTTTACTCTTTTTATAAAGTCAGGAAATGGATTCCTAGCAAGTTGGTCTCAAAGGAACAGATTCCACCAAAAGCTAACGGGTCTTTCTGCCATTTCTTAAACTACTCTGACAGTAAGACCTTATGACAAACAAAATACTTCATTACTCCACAGATGTGATCACAGTCTGGGCAAATCAGGCTTTGATGCAGACAATGGTACGTCGGGTCTCTTATTAAGAGAAAATGCTTATATCACAAGTACATGATAAGTTAGTAAGGTTCGACGACAAATTCCACAGGTGCGTCCTACACGTCACCAGGGGCTTGCATAACTCGGTAGCAGAAGTGGTATGGTATGGTGGTGGTCGCTGCAGTCACTATACCCCAAACATGTGCTGTGTGCCAAGCAGAATTCTTCGTGCTTTCCAAGTACTACATCATTTAAACCTCACAATACCCTACATTTTATTAACCTTATTTCCCAAATAGGGAAACTGAGACACACAGAGATTAAGTAATTTACCCAAGATTAAGCCATTTACAGCTAGTATGCGGCAGATCCAGGACTGAAGCCCAAGTTGGTTGGCTTTACAGTCAAATTCTTAATGTTAATGCTACAAAAATCTGAAGATCTTTCTGTACTGTATATATACTGCTTCAGCATCAAACATCTATTTTGCTCATCATTGTTAAGACATCCAGCAGCACATACGTTTTAAAACAGAATGAAAGATGAAGAACTTTTTTTACTCTACCAAATGTAAACTTCTTCACTATTCTTAGTGAAATACTCAAAATACTGTGTTGCCCCAAAATATCACTATATCTCCGTCTCAGTCGATACACAAATAATCAAAGAATATTAGTCTGATGAAGGACCAAGCCAAGGTAAATTCTAGCCCCTTCCAATTCCTAAAATTCTATGATTCTATACACTGAGAGAGGGAAAGGAAGCTTACTGAGAAAAAGAAAAAAAAAAAACAAGGAAGCAAAATTTCAATAATAAATAAATGTTCAGCCCAGAGCAATAAAGACTATATGGAACTACACAGGGTAGATGATTCAAATGTAAGAATAACTAACATAAATGTAACTTTGGAGTTGTTTCAGATATTAGAATGAAAACTGATGGGAGAAAGGCCCAGGGAGACAAATTTCAGCTCAATTCAAAGAGCGTTCAAAACAACAGAATGTGATAAAGGAAGCTGGATGTAGCTCAAGCTATGAAGATTAAATCAGATACAGCCTTAACTTCAAGGAGCTCACGGTCTAGTAAGGGAAAGACATACATGAAACAGGCAACAATACAGCGTTGGAAACACAATCAACAAAGCTATAAACAAGGTATGATGGTAGAACAGAGAATGGAGTATGACCTTCACCAGGGGGGAGAAGCAGACATAGGGAAAGACCTCACAAACAAAGCAGAACTTGATAAAGAATTGGGATAAGCAGAGAAGAGGGTAGGAAATTTTATGAGGAGAAAGAGCAGAATCATTAACAAATTTCACGAGCTGTTCGATCTGTAAGAAGTCTTGTACCGTATCACCCTGGATATAGGGTTATAGCTCAGTGGTAGGGCATCTGAGTGCATCTCACCCCAGACCATTAGCGTTTCTACTTCTCCTCACTACTGTGTCGTATCACATACAGGACCTTAACTCCAGCAAATGGTCTGGTGTCTGTACCTGGTCCTCTAAGGACAGCTCCCCAAACACAAAAATCGCAGTACACAATGTCCTTTTATAGAACAAATATCTGGGTCTTAATTGTAATTAATTATTAATAAAAGCTTACACATGAATAGCACATTATACTTTACAGATTGCTTTCAAATACATAACAAGCTTAGAAACTTGCAGCTATATGCCCATCGCAGAGCTTCCCAATTAGTGTGCTAGAAGTGGGTTACAGGGGTACCCAAGGCCATGGGTAGGTGGCAGTGGATCACCTCCAGCCTCAAGAAACCTCACTTGTTTACCACCGAGAAAATATTATCATTTTCTGTGTCCAAGGACCAGGCCTCAAATCCCCTATCCTGCCCATCCATGCCTGTCAATGGACGGCACAGAAAAAGTAATGGGGTAGAGGATGGAGGTGGTTAATGAGGGCCTTCAATGCATTTGACCGTATTTTCGTAGTTTTTCACTCGCAAGAGAGGACTGAGTCATACATAATTGGGGGAGTCATAGGGCCTCCTGATTCACATGAACCCCTTCTGAATTTCATTTGCATTCTGAGGTAATACGACTTTCACAAAGGTAAAGAGAAAGCCAAATCTAATCATCTATGAGAACAAAGCTGGCTACAAGATCTTATATCCACTTATATGCACTTAGTAACGATTTTTAATTTGATAGAGATAATGGTATATAGCATGGATGTAGTTCTACATTTCGTAACAAGTATATGTGCCTCCCCATAAAGGGAATATGGCCCCACATACTGAAATGTATTCTTATCTTTTCAGGGAAAATTGCATTAAGTATAATCTGTTCTCCGAAGGTGGATGCAGAGAGGTTTCCGTAGATTAAAATATCAAATCCCGTCTACTCTTCAATGAGATTCAGGATTCAACAAGACACGGGCAAAGCCTGGCCTAGCAGCTGAACGTGGCGTCAACAGGAAGGACTCTGGTGTCAAGCTGCCTGGGTTCAAAATCTTAGAACTGCCCTTTTAATGTATAACCTTGACCAAGCTATTTAATTTTGCTTTGGCTCCTTATCTAAAAAATGCGGGCAACAACAGAACCTGCTCTAAAGGTTTCTGGGGACTGACTAAGCTAATGGATGCAACCTGCCTAGTATATAATGCCTGGCATGTGCTAAGCATGTCATACGCATTAATTACAGGTACTGCTGTTATCTGTTTGTTTGTTTTCTGGAATCAAGCCTTAAACGTTAGGCATTCCTTGACAAAAATGAGATTCGCTTCACTAAACAAAGTAATCCTGGATCTCAAACACATCAGTTCCTTACTCAAGGGGCAAGTTGAGGGGCCCAACAAGCGAAATAGCTAACAATTTGTGGGCAGCATTCAGAACCAACTGGTTGCTTCCAGCTGATGTGGGAAGAACATGGAAGGAATGAAGCTGGGGGAAAAATGCATTCCATTCGGGAGCGTCACACCAAGCTACAGGATGGAACCCACAGCAAGACCTGATCCTCAGGGCTGCACCAGGGAGAGTGCGCTCTGCTTCTTCATGGCCAGCCGGGCCCCCTGGCCCCCCAGACCAAGTACCAATGCCAGAGAGGAGGACACGCGTGTTACTTGGTCCATGTGCCTGAGAGGACCCCTGAACGGAAAAGACAACGTCCGAAAGCTTCAGCTCCTATTTTAGCTGCAAACTAGAAGGTGGAGGTTTTCTAGAAAATGGAAAAAGACCAATGAAACAGAAAAATGACGACGTCAGAGAGCAGGGAGTTGGCAAGCAAATGTGAATATTTTGAGACTACCCGAAGAGATCGATGATCGTGAATTTTCACTGCTACAGATAGTGGTGGCCATACAATCAGGGTTTTAGCTGAAAGTACACACCCGCTGCTTGAAAAATGAAATGCGTCCACAGCAAATGGTAAGTTGGTAGGTAAACAGAAGATAAAATCTCAAAGAATGTTTCCAGATTTGGGTGCTGAGAATCTATGAATCACATCCTTGTACTTGAGTATGAAGAAAAGTGTAACAAGTAAAAAAGGAAACTTCTAATATATTACCAAGGGATCATATATTTCTTAAAGTTTCTTGTTCTACATAGAACTCAAACGAGTTATGAATTGACACTAATATTAATTAAACATGGCACTGTATCCAAGATGTTGCTTAAAAGCTACAGCTTGCCCAGAGCCCTAGGAATTTCTCTACCCAAGATATTTCCATTCAATGAACCCTTTTTTCATCGGCATGTGGTGTGACAAAAAATTAAATTCAGATCGTGCCAAATTTAAAGTCACAGTTCTTTATTATTCATTCTAGAAGGGGGGGAAATAGCTATTTCCCCCTTTTAGTTCTCACTTCTAAACCACAGTTCCTTTAACTCTTCTAATTTTTGCAAGCACAGTAATGTTCACAGGGAATGAAGTTGACAAAGTAGTGCTTTCTTCACAACAGGCAATAATTCACCTGCATATCGTGACACCACATTCACAGGCAAGATAAGGTGACGGAATAAAAACCAATGAGCCAAGGAAAGGTTCAGTATTAAGATCAAAACAAACCACCCTTCCCCCTCACGCATCAGAAGTAAGTGGGTTCTTTCATTCAGGGATATGCGATGACAAATGGACAGTTAAAGAAAGGAACCACTTAGGAAGAAAATGCAAAGACCACAGTGCTAAAATTCCTCCAAAAAGAGAAAGAGCACTCCCCTAAACTAGTATGCAGATGCATGCACAATAATTTCACAAAATACGGTAAGCAGACTGAATGCTTTTAAGAAGGGAAGAGAAAACATTATGACAGTGTGGAGAAAAGTTTATTTTTTTCAATGTTCTCTGAAGCAGCTCTACTCACTGAAATGTCTTAAAATTCAGGCAGATATCAAATTTTTGCCATTATGAATTATTTTCAATGGGATTGTTTTTATCTTAGGTTTTATAGCTAAATTTTTTTAAGGTTTTATTTATTTATTTGAGAGAGAGAGCACAAGCAGGGGGAGCTGCAGGCAGAGGGAGAGGGAGAAGCAGACTCCTCTGCCCAGCAAGGAGCCCGACTTAGGGCTCCATCCCAGGACTCTGGGATCATGATGAGCCGAAGGCAGATGCTCAACTGACTAAGCCACTCAGGCACCCCAGTGTAGCTAAATTTTTATTATCTATCTCTCTATTCCAAGATCATTCTCAGCTCAGATCTAGTATCATTTTACGGTTGAGATCGGTCCTGGTCAATACAGAACACACCAGCCACATGTGACTACTGAGCACTCGAAATGTGGCTAGTGCAAACTGATGTGCTATGAATGCTAAATAACAGACCAGATCTCAAAGCCTTAATATTAAAATGATAATATAAATGATCTCACTGATAAATTTGATATTGATTACATGAAGAAATACCATTTTAGAGATACTAGGCTAAATAAAATATATTATTAAAAACTAATTTCAATGAAAAGGCAACTTCTGGAATGGGAGAAAATATTTGCAGACCATGTATCTGATCTGGGGTTAATATCCAAAATAAACAAGGAATTCATACAACTCAACAGAAAAAAAAACACAAATAACCCAATTTAAAAATGGACAAAGGACCTAAGTAGGCATTTTCCCAAAGAAGACATACAAATGACTAACACATGCCATGAAAAGGTGCTCTACACATCACCAATTATCAGGGAATTGTGAATCAAAACCACAATGAGATACCACCTCATGCCTGTTAGGGTGTCTATTATCAAAGACAAGAGATAACAGATGCTGGGACAGAGATATGGAGAAAAGCGAACCCTCATGTACAGCTGGTGAGAATGCAAACTGGTACAGTCACTATGGAAAACAGTATGGAGGTTCCTTAAGAAATTGAAAATAGAACAACCAGATCCAGCAATCCCACTTCTGGGTGTATATCATACAGAGGAAATGAAGTCACTATCTCAAAGAGGTATCTGTACTCCCATGTTCAGTGCAGCATTATTCACAATAGCCAAGGTATGGAAACCACCTAAGTGTCTGTCAAGAGATGAATGAATAAAGAATATGTAGCAGGGCGCCTGGGTGGCTCAGTTGGTTAAGCGACTGCCTTCAGCTCAGGTCATGATCCTGGAGTCCTGGGATGGAGTCCCGCATTGGGCTCCCTGCTCGGCAGGGAGTCTGCTTCTCCCTCTCACCCTCCCCCCCTCATGCTCTATCTCATTCTCTCTCTCAAATAAATAAATAAAATCTTTAAAAAAAAAAAAAGAATATGTAGCATATCTACCTATCGAAATCTATCTATAGATACACACATACATATACACACACAATGGAATATTATCCAGCCTTAAAAAAAAAAAAAAGGTCCTGTCATTTGTTTTTTGGGGTTTTTTTTAAGATTTTATTTATTTATTTGACAGCAAGAGACACAGCGAGAGAGGGAACACAAGCAGGGGCAGTGGGAGAGGGAGAAGCAGGCTTCCCGCCGAGCAGGGAGCCCGATGTGGGGCTCGATCCCAGGACCCTGGGATCATGACCTGAGCCGAAGGCAGACGCTTAATGACTGAGCCACCCAGGTGCCCCAAGTCCTGTCATTGTGACGAGATGGATGAACCTGGTGTGCACTGTGCCAAGTGAAGTAAGTCCGAGAGAGAAAGACAACCACATTACCACATGGTATTACTTATATGTGGAATCTAGAAAAAAAAAAGTCAAACTCACAGAAACAGAAAGTAGAAAAGTGAGTGCCAGGGCTGCGGGGGTGGGAGAAATAGGGACAGGTTGGTAAAAGGATACAAAGTTTCAGTTAAAAGATGAATGGGGGGGGCGCCTGGGTGGCTCAGTCATTAAGCGTCTGCCTTCGGCTCAGGTCATGATCCCAGGGTCCTGGGATCGAACCCCGCATCGGGTTCCCTGCTCCACGCGAAGCCTGCTTCTCCCTCTCCCACTCCCCCTGCTTGTGTTCCCTCTCTCGCTGTGTCTCTCTCTGTCAAATAAATAAAATCTTTTTAAAAAAATTTTTAAAAAGATGAATAAGGCCTGAGGATCTAATGTAAAGCATGTTGACTATAGTTGGTAACACTATTGTATAATTAAAATCTGCTAAGAGCATAGAATTTAAATGTTCTCACCAAAAACAAACAAAACAACCAACCAAACAAAAAAAAACCAAATATGTGAGGATGAACATGTTAATTAACTCAATCGGGGGAGTCCTACACAATGTATATGTATATCAAAACAACACATTGTACACTTTAAATATCTTACAATTTTGTCAATTATACCTCAATAATGCTGGAAAAAAAAACCCAAATAGTTTTTTTATTTTTGTAAATATGACTACTTGAAAATTTTAAATGATATATGTAGACCACATCTTAGATGATGCCAGTAAGCTGCCGGCTACAACACGTATTACACAAAAATGACTTCTGAAATACTGGACTCAACGTTGAGAACTGCCAGTTACTGATCTCGAAGAAACTTGGCAGGCTTCAGTGCACTCAGTGCTCAAACACTGCCTTGGGAGAGAATCTTAAATTAGGTCTCAAAAGTTGCATTCCAAGAACTCAATTTAATTCCATCACAAAATGTTTATTGAACAACTGATGGGCTTAAGGCAGTGCCCTTGTGCAGCTCGCTAGCGGCTGCTCTCAACAGGCTTCTGTGAGAGAATTAAGTTTTACACTCGTAAGATAGCAGTTTGCAAACCTTTTGGTCTCAGGACTCCTTCTCTCAAAAACTGAGACCTTCAAAGAAGTTTTGTTTACATGAGTAATATCTAGCAATATTTACTTAGGAAATGGATTAAAATTAAAATCAGAAGTTAAAACAGAAAATTTTAAAACACCAGAATGGCAATCACACATTTCGTCAGCCATCAGAGAAATTATATCACACATCACGTAGTCCCTCGAAATCTCCCTACGTAACTGTGAAAGGATGAGAGTGAAAATGAAAATAATGTTTGTTTATTTATGAAAACAGTGTTGGCCTCAGACACTCACTGAAAGAGTTCTGGAGACTCTTTGGGCTCCCTGGATCAAACTCTGAGTGCTACCCTGAGGCATTATCATATGTGATGAACTAACTTCTGCCCTATAGTCTAGAATGGCACATCTTTGGGAAAACTGAAAAAATAGTCACTCAAATTGTTTTCTGTAGGACTAAATTCATTCCCAGTTGAGAATGGCTTCTAGAAAAGGAATCTGAATGCCTTTGCAAAACAAACAAAACAAAACCTGTTTTTCTTTTAAATTAACTGCAAAACAGAATTGTCATGAGAATATAGGTTTAAAGAAACCTCAAACCATCATAAGATACACAAGCTAGACTATAAGGCTAAACCTGCAAGGCATTAAATGGCTGTGATTAATGATGTGCCACATGGCTGTGGTCAGGACGTAGGCTGGCCATATTCTTGGGAAATCCTGACTCCTGCACCGGAACCAATCAGGGAGGACTCCACATTTGAGTCGGTAACCAATCAGGGAGGACTCCACATTTGAGTCGGTAACCTGTCCCTATCCTGACTCCTGCACCGGAACCAATCAGGGAGGACTCCACATTGAGTCGGTAACTTGATACTCAAATCAAGTTCTAAGGGACAAAGCTAAGACATATATTTGGGAAGAACTGATTATTCTATCCATTTTACATACCAATCACAACTGTTTCTGGAAAAATACGCAACTATGAAGCCTAGGGATTGACTGAGATGTTAGGATTCCAGCCAACTCCAGACAGGAGGACTCAACAGGACCACCAAAAGTAAGGGTAAATCAGCTTTCAATGAACCCCAAAGGAAATAGTTCACAATATCTAGCAGGACTTTAGGTGACTTATTTTTCTCTACTTCTCTGCTTCGGCTGTACTAAACAGTGAAAGTGAAATTGTTCTTGTATTTACAATGTCTGGAGGATAGAGAATTGTGAGCTTCCTGAAGTGAGAAAATAGACCATGAACCATACGTTATTCTTGGAAGAATTCCTAAGGTGGAACATGGTCATATTGTACATAATTAATCAATGGAAATTTTCTGGTGATTACTTGGAATTCAAAGCAGAGAAGGAAAATTTTTCAGACAAAAAGAAAATGGTTTCTCAGTTCCAACAATTCCCATCTGGTTAACATTTACCCTCTCAGAAAGCAGAAGTCCTAGGAGTATCTCAAACGTAACAGGCAACTCTCTCAGCCACACCGCCATTACTACTGCTGCTGTTATTTCAACATTGACACAGTGCCGACAACATTTTGTATGCTCCTATAACATTAAATCAACTCCTGGCCTTTAAGTTTCCCACTGAAATGAACTGAACAAGAAGATATTTTAAAAGGGGGGGGGGGGGAAGGAGTGGAGAAGAGGACAGAGTTGACCATAACAATAAAGAATTACTTACAGGGCGCCTGGGTGGCTCAGTTGGTTAAGCGACTGCCTTCGGCTCAGGTCATGATCCTGGAGTCCCGGGATCGAGTCCCATATCGGGCTCCTTGCTCGGCAGGGGGTCTGCTTCTCCCTCTGACCCTCCCCCCTCTCATGTGCTCTCTCTCTCTCTCATTCTCTCTCTCAAATAAATAAAATAAAAAAAAAAAAAGAATTACTTACAAATATCAGTGCCTGATCCATTTTCAGTATCTATTTCCGGTTGACCACGACTTCCCAGTTTAAGAGGGAGATTTAGAATTGGACTGATGGCTGAATTCCAAGGTTAGGGACCTATTTAAAAGAACACCTCGAAGCCCTTAAAGAAAGGGCAGAAGGGAAAGAGCAGGAAAGAAGGAGCGGGACTGAAGAACGCAGGGCAAATAGAGACGCTCTGAACACCGAGGGACGGAGCGGGAAGGCATTCAAGAAATGGAGAAGAAAAGGATTAACAGTGGTTTAACAAGGAAGCTCCAACGGTTTAAAGTGGCCACCAAAGAACAGTATCTAAGAAAAGGGTATTATGAAAAAATAGTTATTGTCACAGCAATGTTCCGAAATAAAAGAAAAACAAGGAGCAGCAGTTAGTCCAAGGCAAAATTTAAAGTTATGGTGGAAAATGAAGCTATGAAGGATGGCATTTGAGTCCCAGAGAAGAAAGATTAGACGTGTGGGTGAAACTTGGCAATGACCTCAACTGTGAGGTTAGGAGGGAGAAAGCTGAATGAATTTCAAGATGAATTTTCTTAATGAAGTGCTCTTTCCTAGAGTGCCAGCTCATAGGTAAAAATAACACACACTCCCAGAAGGACTGTGCTCTTCCCAAGAACAGCATTTGTCAAGGAGCCGTGTACTGTTAAGCACATTTCGATGTAGCACCTAGAACACTCAAAGCTTTTTAAAGCACCAGCTGGAAAGAAAGCTGAACTCAACTGGCACTCATAACGTTCTCATACTTCCCCAATGGAGATTTATTACACTGAGCATCTTGCTAACCTTACAATAGTAGTGTTGTTCCTGGTGAACAAAGTCAGCAACAGTTCATATTTTAAGGTGCTTTAAATTATATTAATATGCCCCCAAGGCCTAATAAGATAGGCTGCAGTAGCAAAAGGCTGAGTGAACCAAGGGAACACAATTAACAGCTGAAAAACCACCCTAAATTCCTCATCTCTTACATTTCCCAATTCTTTGGTAATGAGAACAAATGGAAAACTGGAAGCAATCTCCATTATCAGAGAGCATCTTATCCTCCCTATTTCTGAAACTTACTTGTCACGCATGCTCACATACCAGTACTGCGAGCTAACTGTCACGATGTACATCTGTGTCAAACCAGGATTTCTAGTCTGAATGCTGATGACGCCGGCCTGTCTTCCCTGTGGCAGCCCAGAATTAAAGAGCCAGCTTCCCTGTGCCCGTTAGGAACACTGCACCAAGTACCTTCTGATGGGCTTTCTTAATCACAGCTGCACACCATTAGTGCTGGCAAAAAAAATGCCCGTCTGGGATTCCACCAAAATGGGAATATTTTGTGTGATAGCTTTTTGCATTTATTCTGGCTCAACGAGTTCCTTATAGTTAATGGTCATCACATTTTCAAATCAAACAGATTTTATATTTCCATAATTAATGTTTGTGTTTCATGGACTGAATAGTGAAGTGTAAGTAACTTAAATCACTCCACTGGAAAGTCTAAGGGTAAACATTAATTAATTCTCAAATTTCTGATATTTATTCTAAAGGCAGGAAGAAGACTATTGATAACCCTGCCATAAAAAAATATGAAAAACTGTTCTATTGAAATGTAATTCATTATCATATGTATTATTATTATATATATCCTATATATGTTACCAGTTTTATACCACATTTAATGTAAAAACACAACTACATGAAGTATGTACTTAATATAACAGACTTAACATTTAGTAAGCTTGTTTGTCCTTTCCCTTAGCAGGATTACATGCATCCTAAATCCTGACCTTCTATGACAGTCCTAAACCAACGTTACAGTACAAGTCTAGAATTTTGAAGAGCTTCTAAAGTATCATCAAGGATTTTAAGTTATCATAATTGTGCACGGACTAACTAAAATGTTGAGTACAGTTAATAACAGTGAGGGGCTTTTTTAACCATTAAAAGTATCCACAATTTAAGCAAAAACCAACCCATTACACTGTCTTTTGGGCCCTCTTCTGATCTTGACAAGATTGTTTTTAAGCAAATTGATATGACCCATAACTCACTGCCAAAGAGACCCCAAAAAAATCTCCTGACATCAGAAATAGGTTCATTTAAAATAGACATATTTGCATAAATATCTTCTTAAAAAACAACAGATCATGAGAAACACTATCCAGAAAATCATAAGGAATAAGACTGATGAGATGAGAGAATGTAGAGAACTGCAAGGAAATAAAACATTCATTGATAATAACTTCATACTAAAAATAATTATCCCTCCATGTTTAAAAGTCCTTTTGAATTTTCCTGAGGTCTTTGGGTCACAGATTTCTATAGAGAACACAATGACATCCTTTGAAACAAAGTCAAACAAAACCCCGCCAATAAATCAAATGTACTTTTCTGAGTAGAAGATGGCACAGAATAAAGCGCTCAGGGTAGGAAAGACATCAAAACTAACATACACAGTAGCAGGATCTTTTCCCTTCTGAACAAAACCTTGCTAATATAATAGAAACCGTAATATGAAAAGAAAGAAAGGAAAGAAAGGAAAGAAAGAAAGAAAGAAAGGAAAGAAAGAAAGAAAGAAAGAAAGAAAGAAAGAAAGAAAGAAAGAAAGAAAGAAAGAAAGAAAAGAAAAGAAAGGAAGGAACGAAGGAAGGAAGAAAGAAAAAGAAAGAGAAAGAAAAAGGAAAAGGGGAGGGAGGGAGGGAAGGAAGGAAGGAGCGAGCTACTCTGGGGTAAAAGGTTTAGAAACAGACAAAACTTTTTAGAGCCCTCAGGCTCTGGAGAACAATTTGGAAATCACTGGGACGGCCAAAGAGCACTGGACCGAGAGAGCTGGGATCTTGAGCTCCATTCCCAACTCTATCACTAAAATATGTTTGTGGCAAACCTTGGGCAAGTCACCAACTCTGCAGTCCTCAACATTCCGATCTACTACATAAATGTGTGCCTTTATGTACTTGAAAGCAGGGTTATCAAGACAAAGCTTCTCACTGTGCCAATTCTTAATG
Organism: Leptonychotes weddellii; assembly: GCF_054177405.1. Lineage (NCBI taxonomy): Eukaryota > Metazoa > Chordata > Mammalia > Carnivora > Phocidae > Leptonychotes > Leptonychotes weddellii. Next base: position 83,294,249 of record NC_138379.1, on the reverse strand, counting down.
AGAACTCTGATTTTGGTTTTGCTTCTGTTAACTTTTTTTAAGTTCTAAGTTTTGTTCACATAAAATAAAACAGAATCACTAGTTAGATAACTCTCAATCTTGAACAATTAAAATATTCAAGCCACCTAACTTTTATAGTGCTTTATAATGTAGGACCATATGCTAAGCAAAAAAGCTGCATTTACCACAGCTAAGATAACCTCAGGGAATTCGCTCCTAAGTATTAACCTTCTCACTTAAATTAAGCAGCAATTACATTAAACTAAAGTGTAACACTGCTGTTTACCTAGGAAAACCGTGGCATTTGCTGCTAATATTTTTACTATTGGTAAAATCAATGACTCCTACCACTGACACTAATAACACTAAATAATCAATTATATTGATATTAATTTCCATCCCACTTAAGAAACCACGGTAGACTAAATTAAATGGAATGTAATACCAGCCACAAATAAGCCAAACTAATTAACCCATAAAATACAACTTAACTAGGAAGACACTAACACTGAAACCAAAAATCCAAGTCTAAGATCTTGGCTATGTTACCCAAATTTGATAAAGTTTCCATCTACAGCAAGAGTCTTAGAAATGAAAAAACTGAAGTGTCTAGTTTGTTTTAGTTTTTCTTTGTGTTTTAGACAAGTTAATTCCAATATATTAAACATAAACGTAGTAAGAATAGCTAAAATATACTGAGCACTTAATGTGTGCCATGGTATTTTATTACTTTCTATTATAAAACACTTCAAATATACACAAAAGTAGACAGAGTAACATCATTAAACATCAACCAGCTTCAACAATTAACTCATCACCAATTCTGCTTCACCTATACCTCCACCAATTTCATCCAAAATCCCAATCACAATATTTCATCTGAAAATATTTCAATATGTACCTCTAAAATGATTCACATTTTTTAAATTTTTTTTTAAAGGTTTTATCTATTTATTTGACACAGAGAGATAGAGAGCACAAGCAAGGGGAGTGGCAGGCAGAGGCAGAGGGAGAAGCAGACTCCCCACTGAGTGAGGAGCCTGACGCGGGGCTCGATCCCAGGACCCCAGGACCACGACCCGAGCCGAAGGCAGACGCTCAACCAACTGAGCCACCCAGGCGCCCCTCACATTCTTTTTTAAAAACATAACCATGGAAGAAGCATTATCGCACTGGAAAAAATGAACAATAATTATAGGCATTAGCTCTTCATCCTCCACCACCCTACGAAGTAAGAACTGCAATTATTTCCATGAAACACTGATACACACACCAATGAAGTAATCTGCCTAGGTAAAACAGTACTAGCCAGTGGAGGCAGGATTTGAACCTAGGCAGTGGAGCTCCAGACCCTGAGCCCTTAACTACACTATGTTTTACTGCCTCTGAAAAATACATTTTATGGTATGGTAATGAGTTCTTAAAAATAAACACAGAAAACTGGCTCATAAAGGAATTAATGACAGACAACATCAGAAGTCAGCAGAAGTCTGAAACAGGGAAAATATATTATAGCACCTCACCTCTCCCCCAACTGCTTTCTTCATCTTCTGTGGCTATGCTTCACAAACACCTCAACCTTCCTCCACTTACCATAATGCCAGTAATTATAAGGTTTATTCTTTTCACTGCAACCAGCTCTACCAGGTCAAACTGATATTTAAGAGGTACTCTGACCAACTGTCATCAAAAAAGACTCACTGGATAGAGTCTTACTCAAAATTAAATATTCTCTACAGAAGTCATACAATATGTAACAGAGAGACATTATGGTGGCCAACTTCCAATGATTCCACACACACAATGATATATATATATATATTCACACCTTTCTGTAGTCTCTTCCCTCACCTCCTGCTGGACTTGGAGATCTGGAGGAAGTAAGAGGCGATGTTTGAGAAGCCCATAGGAAAAGCAACTGTGGGTGATCTCAAAGAACTATAGGCAACATCTTTTTTTTTAAAGATTTGTTTATTTGAGAGAGAGAGAGTCCGAGAGAGAGAGAGAGAAAGAGAGGGAGAGAGAGAAGGAGCACGAGCAGGGGGGGTGGCAGGGTGTGAGGGAGAAGCGGGCTCCCTGAGGGGCTCTATCCCAGGACCCTGGGATCATGACCTGAGCCAAAGGCAGACTCTTGACCAACTGAGCCACCCTGGCGCCCTATCGGCAACATCTTTATAACCTGAGGGTGTCCTCCAGCCAACAGCCAGCAAAAAGGTAGTCATAAAGTCACAAGGAATCAATTCTACCAATAGCCTGAAGAATCTTGGAAGTGAGTTCTTTCCCACCTGAGCCTCTAGATGAGAACATAATCTACCCAGTACCTTGACTGCAACTATATGAGACCCTGAGTGGAGGACTAGGCTAAGCCGTGCCAGACCTGCTGATCCACAACTGTGAGATAATAAATGTGTGCTCTTTTAAGCTGTTAAGTTTTAGTTACACAACAATGGAAAACTAGTACCTCATGGTTCTTTATGTTGTAGGTAACTCTCATCTCTAAGAAATTCCAGGCCAGGGAAATCTCTTTCATAATATATGGCATATAAATTTAGCCGTTCCATAAAGAATTCAAGTGGGGCGCCTAGGTGGCTCAGTCGTTAAGAGTCTGCCTTCGGCTCATGTCATGATCCCAAGGTCCTGGGATCGAGCCCTGAATCGGACTCCCTGCTCAGCAGGAAGTCTGCTTCTCCCTCTGCCTCTCCCCATTTGTGCTCCCTCTCTCGCTGTCTCTCTCTCTCTGTCAAATAAATAAATAAAATCTTTAAAAAAAAAAAAAAAAAGACTTCAAGCATATGAACAGAACTAAAGCTCTTTCCTGAGAAAAGCTCTGGCCCTACTTATAGGTATTCCAGCAAACCGTTTCTGTGAAAACATAGGTAAAATCTTCACTGGAAAAGGTAAGTATGTCAGACTCATTAGTTTTCAAAACAGTTACTTTTGTCACCTGCAAAGATGGTACAAAAAGTATGTGTATATAATGACTTCCTTCCAAAGAGGACAATATGGAAAGGGGGAGAAAGAGTAACTTTACAGTGTGGAGAAACCTGACAGACACACCTCAGCCAGGTGATCAAGTTCATTATCAGCAGTGATAATCACACTGATAGCATCTACCCTTGATAGGATGTGATGAGAAGAGCACTTTCTCTTTGTGATCTTCCTCCCTAAAACCCATAACCCACGTCTAACCACAACAAAGACATCAGACAATTTCCAATCGAGGGGCATTCTACAAAATACCTGACCAGTACTCCTCAAAACTGTCAAGGTCATCAAAAACAAGGGCAGTATGAGAAAACTATCACAGCCAAGAGGAGCCTAGAGATATAATGACTAAATCTAATGTTGTATCCTAGTCTGGATCCTGACACAGAAGAAAAAGACATTAGGTAAAAACTAAGGAAATCTGAACAAACTCTAGACTTTAGTTAATAATAATGTAGGAACAGAGGTTCATTAAGTATGACAAACGTACTACACTAATGTAAGGTATGAATGAATAATGGGGGAAACGGTGTGGGGTATTTGTAAACTCTACTGTATTAGCAACTTTTCTGTAAATCTAAAACTATTCTAAAAAAGTTTATTACATTTTTAAAACAACCATATGCATCTCATTTCACACATCACAACAAAATACTCTGCTCTTCTGGCATTACACTGAAGTTCAGTCTCTAACTATTATGCTAGATAACTTCAATTTAATGCCAGAGACACCAGACCAAAATCAGTTGTCTCTTCTTTCCTCAATTCCCATAACCAGAAAGCTCAATAAACTAAATTTTACACTAGACATATATCCAGGGTCAAAATAAATTTCCATATGAAGGATATTTTGGAATATATTTTTTTAAGTTTACTACTGAAGCATCCTTTTTTGTTTGTTTTTCTTTCTTCTTTCTTTTTTTTTTTAACATAGTTTTGTGAACCTGATAGCAAGTCGTGGACAAATTCTGCTTTACAGTGCAGTGCTGTGCAGGGCTGGGAAATACATTTTCTCACTTGGATTGCTTCCTTTTGCTTAATAATGTAAGTTAAAGAACTCATCATCAGTTTTGGTTGCTTTTCCTGCCAGAAAGCAAACACTAAGTGAACTGTAGTAGCTAGAGTTAGCCTAAGTTTTCTGGTAAAACTATATCCATCTCCCTTCTCCCCTAAATATTTGGCTCTTATTCTTTTAAATATGTTTAAAGTTTTAGTCTATAGGTCTTTTACTAAAAGATATTTAAAATTCTTTCCAAAACTAGACTTTTTTTTTTTTTTTTTTAAGATTTTTTATTTATTTATTTGAGAGAGAGAATGAGAGAGAGAGAGAGCATGAGAGGGGGGAGGGTCAGAGGGAGAAGCAGACTCCCTGCCGAGCAGGGAGCCCGATGCGGGACTCGATCCCGGGACTCCAGGATCATGACCTGAGCCGAAGGCAGTCGCTTAACCAACTGAGCCACCCAGGCGCCCCCAAAACTAGACTTTTTAAAAAAATTTACAAATACTCAGAGTAAGTACAAGCAATTCATTAACAAGACATTAACAAGACAAATAATCACATTAGTATTTTTCCCCTAGCAGTTTCCCTGCTTTCCTGTATTTTAGTTTTTAGAAAACAGCTGTATTGAGATATTATTCACATAATATACTAGTCACCCATTTAAAGAGTACAATTCAATGTTTTTTAGTATATTCACAGGGTAGTGCAACCATCACAACAATCTAATTTTGAACATTTTGTCCCCCTAAAAGAAATCTCATATCCAAAGACTGCCGCTACTCATCCCCCCACTCCTCACCAGCCCAAGCAACCACTAACCTACTTTCTGTCTCCATAAATTTGCCTATACCGAGCATTTCATATAAATGGAGTACTATAATATGTGGTCTTTTCACTTACCATAATGTTTTTAAAAGGGGCATCCATGCTGTAGCAAGGGCCAGTATTTCATTACTTTCTATTGCCAAATAACACTCCATTGTGTGGACAGACCACATTTTAATGATCCAGTTGATGGTTTTCTGGGTGTTTCCACGTTTTCGCTATGATGAATATTGTTGCTATGAACATTCATGTAAAATTTTTGTGTGGAGGTGTTTTCATTTGGATCTAAACATAGGATGAGCAATCCTGGGTCATATGGTAATGCCATATATAGTGTTTTTGGAAATTTTAAGGAAATGGGAAAGTGGCTACATCATTTTACATTCCCACCAGCAATGCAAGAGAAGGTTCTACCATCTCTACATCTTCACCAATACCAGTGTTATTGGCCATAATATTTATTATAGCCATCCTAATGAGTATCTCATTGTGGTTTTGATTTTCATTTTCCTAACGACTAACAATGTTGAGCACTCTTCTCATGTTTGTTGGCCTGCTATATGCCTTCTTTGTTCATCTTTTAAATTAGGCTGTCTTTTTATTATTGAATTGTAAGAGTTCTTTATATATTCTGAATACAAACCTCACAGATATATGATTCGCAAATATTTTCTCCCATTCTGTGGGTTGCCTTTCACTTCTTTCATTGCATTGTTTGCAACACAAATGTTTATTTTAATGTAATCCAATTCATCTATTTTTCATTGTCCCTTGTGTTTCTGGTGTCATACCTAAAAAAACTACTGCTCACAGATCACAAAGATTTGCTCCTATGTTTTCTTCTAAGAGTTTTATAGTTTTAGCCCTTATGTTTATATCTATGATCCATTTTGAGTTAACTTCTGTGTATGGTTTTGCAAAGCAGGGGTCCAACTTCACTTTGCATGTGAATACCCAGCTGTCCCAGAACCATTTCTCGAAAAAACTATTCTTTCTCTTTTTAATTGTCGTTGGCACCCTAGTCAAAAGTCAAATGATCATACAAGTAAGGGATATTTCTAGACTATTGGATCTACTCCACTGATCTATTTGTCTATCCTTATGCACACTGTCTTGTCTCCTAGTTCTTGATATTCCAGATATTCACATTCACCTTACTCTGTTAAGGCTGATAATTAGTAAACAAAACAATGGGTTTAATAAGCCTCAAGCACCCGATATAGGACCTAGAAGGACCCAGAACCCAGTTGTGATTTTAGCAACTGTTAATGAACCAGACCAAAAAGATTTTTGCTTGTGGTTTAAAGGGAACTTAGTTTTTATTATTAAAAAAAAATCAATTGATAAAGCAAATAATAAAAATTGGAATAAACACAATCTACCAACTTAGCATAATAACAACAAATAAAGCAACTAAGAAGTAGAATAACAGTTAATTAGGCAACCACAATGATAACTAAATGGGAATGCATAGTCCAAACTATTATTTCAATTCACTCATGCATTCATGTAAATGTGTATGTTTAGATCCCAACCACTTCCTTTAAAAAAAAAAAAAAAAAAAAGGACTGAGGTGTTTACAAAATCAAATCTATAAAATAAGACAACTAAAAATAAAAACAAATCAATAGATTCTTTCAGCCACTGTGTCCTTGGGAAATGGCCAAACATTCCCAGATCAGCAGGCATGCAAAGAATTCAAGAGCATCAAGTCTATGAGTCTACCAGCAATGTACATTAGGGGAAACTTCTAATATACAGGACAGGGACAAACTATGTTAGACCCTTCAAAGAAGTATAGATATAAGAAGTTCTGGCCCTCATCTCCCAAAATCTCTGCTTTTTAACCAAAAAAGGACAAAGAAAACTAAGATTTCTTTGTCCTCTGGTTCCTCCAAAGTAGGTCAGGTCTGTGTATAATTATTGGGTTTCACATTCCTTCAGAAAAGGAAGAGATGTCAATGCATGGAGATTTTTAACAAAGAGCAGACTCGGGCTAGGGGTAGAGACAAAAGAGTGCCTTTGCTGCTGACCAAAAAAATAAACTGGGAAACAGTCTTTTGTTTTTAACAACAGTAAGCTGATTTTCAGACAGGTTAGAATAAGAGGCCTAGTTTCTCATTCTTAGGCTACAACAACCGAACCTGAACTTGTGGATAAATCCTCCTTGTTTCATCTGCTTCCTAGGCACCCACCCTAGTTAGTTAGCAAGGTTGACATAAACCATGAAAAATAAATTCATGTGTTTACTGGAGGATTTTATATGCAAGAACACCTAGGAAGAGATTAAGAACTAGTGTTTGCATTACCAAAATTCCGTCCTTAGAAAAAGAATCCCTGCAGGTTCCTTTCAACAACACACAGAAACTTTTGTGGCAAAACAGGTCATATACAAACCTTGGTGCTTTATGGGCTTTTCCATTCCACCCCTACCCCAGAATAACCACTATCCTAAAACTTATGTTATCATTCTTTTGCTTCTCTTTATAATTTCCCCATATATATATATCACCAAACAACATATTATTTAGGTATGTCTGTTTTTAAATAATGTAAATAGAATCACACTTATTATTTTTAACTACCTTTTTTGATCCTGATTATATTTAGAAAATTGCAAGAAATGCACGGAGTGGTATCTAATTCACTTTATGCTAGTCATCCTTTTCTGAATACACCAACTTTATGCATTGCTTTACAGTTGCTAGACAGTTGAGTTGTTTGCATTTGTAGCTATTATGAACAGTACTTTAAATATTCTTTTTTTTTTTTTTTAAAGATTTTATTTATTTATTTGACAGAGAGAGACACAGCGAGAGAGGGAACACAAGCAGGGGGAGTGGGAGAGGGAGAAGCAGGCTTCCTGCTGAGCAGGGAGCCCGATGTGGGGCTCGATCCCAGGACCCTGGGATCCTGACCTGAGCCGAAGGCAGACGCTTAATGACTGAGCCACCCAGGCGCCCCTACTTTAAATATTCTTATACGTGTCTCCTGGGCCATGGGTATAAGAGTTTCATTTGAGTGTATACTTAGGAATCACTAAGTAAAGCCAAATTGTTTTTCCAAAATGGTTGTATCCAACAGTGCAAGTGTTCCCACTGTTCTCTATCACCTCCAACAACTGCTATTTTTTAATTTTTCCCAGTCTGATGGAGAATGGGGAGGCACATAGTCCCTCGCTGTTTTAGTCTGCATTTCCTTGATTACTAAAAAAAACTGAGGCTCTTCTCATATATTCATAGACCATTTGTTCCTGCTCCAGTGAAATAAACTTATTCGTGACTTTCCTATTTCCTTGTTTGTTGTTGTTCCTATCTTTTTTTTCTTTTTAATTTAAGGAGTTCTTTTATATTCTGAATAACAAACTTTATCAGTCTATCTTCTCTCAAGTTGTGGCTTATTTTTCTACTCTTTATGATGTCTTCTTTTTTTAAGTAAATTTTTTACTGAACTATATTTACAGAAATGTGACCAAATTATAAGCGTAACTTACATACACAACAGCAAGTTAGGGTTCTCAATAATTTTTACAAGTGCACAGGGTCCTAAGATCACAAAGTTTGAGAGCCACTAAATCAGACTACATGGTATCTTCTCATCCTTCTGTTGCTAAACTGCATGTGCCCCACCTCCTCTCTGCACGCAACTCTAGAAATCTCCAGATCTATCTCCCAGTTCACTCTTCAACTCTATCCAGGCTGCATCATCTTTCCACTGTTTTTTCATGTATGTCTTTTATTTTTAGACATTCTATTGAGACTGAGTTCTTCTTGCACATCTTTCTCATCAATTTTGAGTCTCTTCATCATATATTTTTAATTCCCTCTTTTATTTCTTCAAATAAAAGTAATAATCTATGAGACTGATAGTTACTGCTAATGTTCTAGTTTTACCTATTACTGTGCTACTAATCATCCAAGAACTCAGTGGATTAAAACAATAATCATTTCTTTTGCTCACAGATTTGCGATTTGTCCAGGCCTCAGAAAGGACAGATTTCTGCTCTGCTCCATGTGGCATCACCTAAAGCAGCTTGACAGGAGGCTGGAGGGTCTACGGCCATACCACCCTGAACGCGCCCGATCTCATCTGATCTCGGAAGCTAAGCAGGGTCGGGCCTGGTTAGTACTTGGATGGGAGACAGGAGGCTGGAGGATCCACTTCCAAGATGGCTGACATACAAGGCTGGCAAGTCAACGCTGGCTGTCTGAGGGGAGCTAAGCTGGGGCCGTGGGCCTGAGGCCTCCGTTCCTCATCACATGGGTCTCTCCACGGACTGCATGGGCTTCTTCACAGCATGGGAATGGGTTCCAGGAATGAACATCCCAAGAGAATAAGGAACAAATGTGTGGCATTTTTCTGGCTTAGCCTCAGAAATCACATAGTATCAGTCCTGTCAGATTCTTTGGGTCAAAGCAGTCACAAAGCCCTGCCCAGGTTTAATGCAATGGGACAGACTATTTCTTTTTTTTTTTTTTTTAAAGATTTTATTTATTTATTTGAGAGAGAGAATGAGAGAGAGAGAGCACATGAGAGGGGGGAGGGTCAGAGGGAGAAGCAGACCCCCTGCCGAGCAAGGAGCCCGATATGGGACTCGATCCCGGGACTCCAGGATCATGACCTGAGCCGAAGGCCGTCGCTTAACCAACTGAGCCACCCAGGCGCCCACTTTTTTTTTTTTTTTTAAGATTTTTTATTTATTTATTTGAGAGAGAATGAGAGAGAGAGCATGAGAGGGGGGAGGGTCAGAGGGAGAAGCAGACTCCCCGCTGAGCAGGGAGCCCGATGCGGGACTCGATCCTGGGACTCCAGGATCATGACCTGAGCCGAAGGCAGTCGCTTAACCAACTGAGCCACCCAGGCGCCCGGGACAGACTATTTCTTGACGGTAGAATAGCAAGGTTCTAGAAGAGCACATGACATCAGTCAGGAAATATTGTTACTGCTCCCTTTGGAAAATATAATCTCACTCATAGTTGCTTGTTTTCTTGTGCAAGCTCACATTTCTTGCCACTTTACCTATAAAGATTCTTTGAGATCGGTCTATAACATATGTTTCTACAAAGATCTGTTCTATTGTTTTTTAAGTTTCTAGATCATTTATTTCTGCTCTAATCTTTATTATTTCCTTCCTTCTGCTGGCTTTAGGCACTGATGGTTGTTCTTTTCCTAGCTCCTGTAGGTGTTAGGTTAGGTTGTTTATTTGAGATTTTTCTTGCTTCATGAGGTAGGCCTGTCTGGCTATGTACTTCCCTCTTAGGACCACTTTTGCTGCATCCCAAAGGTTTAGACGGTTGTGTTTTCATTTTCATTTGTTTGCATGTTTGTTTTTTTTTTTATTTCTTCTTTGATTTCCTGGTTGACCCACTCATTGTTTAGCAGCCTGCTGTTTAGCCTCCATGTGTTTGTGGTCTTTCCAAATTTCTTCTTGTGGTTGACTTCTAGTTTCATAGTGTTGTGCTCAGAAAAGGTGCATGGTGTGATCTCAATCTTTTTGTATTTGTGGAGGCCTGTTTTGTGACCTAATATGTCATCTATTCTGGAGAATGTTCCATGTGCACTTGAAAAGAATGTGTATTCTGCTGTTTTAGGATGGAATGTTCTGAACATATCTGTTAAGTTCATCTGGTCCAGTGTGTCATTCAGAGCCATTGTTTCCTTGTTGATTTTCTGTTTAGATGATCTGTCCCATTGATGTAAGTGGGGTGTTACGGTCCCCTACCATTATCGTGTTATCATCAATGAGTTCCTTTATGTTTGTTTTTAATTGTTTTAAATATTTAGATGCTCCTGTGTTAGATCTGAATTTTATTCTCCCAGACACTTGGGAATCACAATCAACCAGAAGCGCTTTCAACTAAGTTATCATCTTATGAGATTTTCAGGACTCATGAGTAGTAATAGCAAATCCATGTGAGTATGGACTTCTGTTTAGGCAGTTTCATGGCAGACTCTTTCCCCCTTCCCATCCAGATCCAAGACATTAAAAATGCAAGTCTCTGCATGCACAGCACCTTTTATCCACTGAGGAAGTTACCTTTTTGGGGTCTCAAGTTTTCTGTGAGGCAGTCTCCAATATGACCTCCCACTAGTCTGTTTGGACACTATTCTTCTTCTCTTCTCCCCCCTGCCACTCTAATCCTATAAGAAACCCTCTTCAGGGGCGCCTGGGTGGCTCAGTCATTAAGCGTCTGCCTTCGGCTCAGGTCATGAGCCCAGGGTCCTGGGATCGAGCCCCGCATCGGGCTCCCTGCTCTGCGGGAAGCCTGCTTCTCCCTCTCCTGCTCCCCCTGCTTGTGTTCCCTCTCTGGCTGTCTCTCTGTCAAATAAATACAATCTTAAAAAAAAAAAGAAACCCTCTCCAGTGCTTATTCCACCTTAAGAAAGCATGCTTTCTAGGCCTTTCAAGGCCTTCAACTGTTTCTCTAACACAAGCTCCAGCATTTTACATATATTTTATACGTGTTCACATATTTTTTCCTCTCCCCAGCTTCATTTAAAAATTGTTTTCTGACCAGAAAGGGCTTCTCTACACATCTAATCTATCATATAACTGCAAAAGAAATTACTCATCATTCATTTTAAGCTATTTTACTTATTAAAAATTGATAAATCATTTCAGGAATACATCTGTATTTTTCAAAGGCAGCTATGTAAAATACGTCACTTGGATGGAAGCGCTTTGGAAAATATTAATACACTTCCTATAAAGCAAATCTGAGGGAACTTAAATTTACTAGACATACTAACTTCTGCCCCAGATTCTTCACCTCTTTTAAATCCTACTGGGGTCTGTGCCCCTGTACATATTTTTAACATGGTTTAGAACTGCACCCACAACCCAAGATAAAGGAAGTTTTGCTGATTTAAGGAAAAGCAAAAAAAACCCAACAAATTATTTCTAGTGCCAATGTCTTAAGGTTTAAAAAAAAAAAGATGAGGCCAATGTCTTGTAAGAAGAAATAAATTCAGGGGTGCCTGGGCGGCTCCGTCGGTTAAGCGTCCGACTCTTGATTTCAGCTCAGGTCGTGAGATCGAGCCCCACGTCAGGGTCCATGCTCGGTGTGGAGCCTGCTTCAGATTCTCTCCCCCTCTGCCCCTCCCCACAACCCCTCCCATTCAATAAATACATACATATTTTTTTTTAAAGAAGAGATAAATTCAAGTTCTCTTTGGCAAAATGAAAACGAATCAAGTAGATTTAATATTCATATGCATTTTGTGAAACAGATACCATTACTGCATTTTTTAAATTACTGTCAAGGCTTAAAAAACAAAAACAAAAAAGAACTCTAAGCCACTGGGATAAGAGCCTTTACATGTTCGATCTCTCCACCACGCTGAAAGCAATAGCAACAAACTATCATATTCCCCAAACGCGACAGCCAAACTCTCATATCCCGGGGGGGAGAAATGGCTATCACAACCATTAGTCGGCATTGGCAGGGAGACTTAACAGCAAGCCACTGAACAGACCATTTATTGTTCTTCATGCAATATGACCTTTCCAGCTCGGCCTGCTAAACACCGAAGTGGTCCATGAGGAGAAAATCCACATGGGAGCAAATTCCAAAATGCGATTTACCCTATGGGCAGTATGCATTTCCAGATTCTTCATCCCACTTTGCTCTACTCCCCTCTGGGTCATAACAGAACTTGGCAGATGTTAGAATTTGCTCTGTATAAACTCTGGAGCCCAGATTACAAAACTCAGCAAAGTATGCATTTGGCACTGGCAAAAATGGTTGCTTTGTGCACTGATTTGGATTTGCTAACTTAGGATATCCACAGTTTCAAAAATGTGTTGAAGACTGTTGAAATTTAAAAATCAGGAAAAAAGGCACGTGTCACACACATCCCAACACAGGCTTACAAGTCTTCTGAGATCATCCTCACCATACCGACAAAATACCAAGGCCATTATGCAATCTGTGGTTTCTTCTCATAATTGAAGAGTTTAATAGCTTTGGATTCAAAACTAAGATAGCTCTATCCTGAGATATTCTCTCAGCCTGGGATCTCTGTGTAAAGAATCCAAAAGTACCAGTTACCAGACTCCCAAAGAGGGGTCTACAAAAGGTTCTTTTCATTCACTAACAATCTTTCTTCACAGCAAAACTTTAAAAATGTCTTTTGGAAGAGTTTTCTACTTATGAAAAGAGTCTGCAACAAACCAACACCGTACAGCAGTGCGTGTTCACCAAGGTGACAGAAGTCATCGACACTGTATTTCATCTCATGCCTTATTGCTAGTTTTTCTCCTAACATTAAAACCAAAGAGCTAGCCTTCATAACAAGGTAGATCGTACACAGGATATATCAAGCCTAGGAGATATTCCTAAGTTGAAAAGGGCTAAACCTAGAAGAGGTAAATGTCAGTCTGAATTGTAGGTAATCTGACATATGCAGATTTGGGGGGCAAAGTTACCTTCTGCAGTTTTAGGCAATGCAAATCTAATCCATAACACAGTAAAAAAATATAATTAGTTAATGAGAGCCTAGAAATTAATTAATTGATCTTACTAGATGAGTTTACCCCTGTAAATGGATAAGAGCTTGCTTATCCATCTGGACATTAAAACACGTACAGAGGCTCAGTTATAACTCCATCCATTTTGTTTACTTTACATCAAACTCTTCTGGCCTCCATTGTTCTCCTAGATGTCTGGAAGTACCTTCAGATACGTCAAATAAAAGCAAACAAGAAACTTAAGCTTGCATTTATGATTCTAAGAAAAATGGGGTTTACTTTTTATAAATTTCACATTTATTTAGAGCAATAATGAACATGCATGAAGAGATGCTACTGTTTAAAAAAAAAAAAACACTTTTATACTTCGTAACACAGACCCTTAATATAAAATAGGAGTACAACTAATATCTGTTCAATAAGTAGAATAACTACAAGTGAAAAGGCCTTCACTTCTCGCTGCAAAGAAATTAAAGCACTTACTAGCATTAATATCAACCCAGTATTTCAGAAATACAGGCTTTAAAGAGAAAATGAGTTTATCAGTTCAGAGCCTTCTAACTGTCAGGTCACATAACTGGATCTGGGTTTCGACAGAAATTCAAGTTCTCCTCCACAAAATGAAAAGGGCTAGGGCGCCTGGGTGGCTCAGTTGGTTAAGCGACTGCCTTCGGCTCAGGTCATGATCCCGGAGTCCCAGGATCGGGTCCCGCATCGGGCTCCCTGCTCGGCGGGGAGTCTGCTTCTCCCTCTGACCCTCCTCCCTCTCATGCTCTCTGTCTCTCATTCTCTCTCTCTCAAATAAATAAATAAAATCTTTTAAAAAAAATAAAAAATTTAAAAAATTAAAAAAAGAAAAGGGCTATGGTAGCTCACTCCGGTTAGTGGAGCAGCCCATCAAGGGCATCAATCACTCTGGTGGTAAAAAAGCATCAATATGTTTGTTGTATTTGGGATATGTACATTTTTTTCAGTCCACCCTTCCCCCTTTGTCTGAAGAACAATTTTTGAAGTTCCACCCTAAACTTCTGGCTCTCAATGCCATGCAGACACTCCCAATGTCATTAACAGTTCAGGGAGAGAAAAGAGCCTGGGCTCAGGGCAAGCGGATACCACTGGGGTCCTCACTCTCACCACTTCCTATCTCTAGAACAAATGCTCGAAGAAAGCTGCTCCAAAGGTTAAAACATACATCACCTAGAACAAGAGCTGGTGCAGCACAGGAAACTAGTAGGTACTGGCTGTTGTTAGACTATTACTAGCATTCTACTTTTCCCTGCCCAGGTCTCTACCCCACTGCCTAGGAATCCCACCTTCTGTCACTTCCTGAAAGCCTTCTCGCCAACTGCAGACCCCTAACTTGCCACAGATGACGGAGTCTTCTTACTTGACAGGGAAAACAGACACGAAAAACTCCTTCGATTTCTTGTATGTTTCTCTGCGTGCTCCCAAACCCACCTTTTCTTTTTCATCCCAGAAGAGGCAGGTCTCTCCTCCAACCTCAGGCAAGTAACAAGTGCCTAAGAGGGTCAGTCACCAACTCTCCTCCTCCTCCTCCTCCTACTCAAACAAAAGTAACAGCAGTTTCCAAACTCCAAATTACAGAAGACTTACAGATGCTCGAATTTCAGGGCTGGCCACTGCCAACAGTCACGTGATTATGGAGAGTGGCTACTGGTTTTATTGGATCACTCCACTCTTCACCCTCAAAATCCATTCGGCTGGCATAGAGGAGGGCAAGTTCTCAAAAAAATAGCTACTGGTTCAAACTCACTGAAACAGAAAGTAGTATGGTGGTTGCCAGGGGCAGGGGAAGGGGGAATTAGGGAATTTTTGCACCTGACTGGCTTAGTTGGTAGAGCATGAGACTCTTGATCTCAGGTTCATGAGTTCAAGTCCCACAATGGGCATAGAGCTTACTTTAAAAAAAAAAAAAAAAAAAGGTGCACAAAAAGAAAAATTACTTTTAAATTAATTACTTAAATTTAGTTTAATTTAATGGATACAGAGTTTCAGTTTTGCAAGATGAAAAGAGTCCTGGAGATTGGATGCACAACAATGCGAATGTACTTAACTGTACATTTAAAAATGGTGAAGATGATAAGTTTTATGTTACATGCTAATTTTACCACGAATTAAATACATATACAGACAGACAGACACACATACAGACACACAGGCACACCTACTGGTACCAGCTCAGTACCACCCCAATACGACCTCCACCAACCTTCACCCTGAATCCGTTTTTGGCAACCCTATGCAAATCAGGGTTAAAATTTATTTAGCCATTTCAGTTTGTTCAAACAAATTCCTGGCAAACATCTAGACAGAAACTTATATAGCCAGCCCATGTCTTTCTAAAAGATATAAAAGATGGCCGGTTATTGAGCTACATTTGGGGTTAGAACTGAATATTCTCAGCTCAGAGATGACAAGCACAGCATCTGCTTCCCTCCACCCAGCAGAAATAAATATTAAAATAATTCAAGAATACCACTCACACTCCCAAGGCAATCTTCTGACATCTGCACTTGGGATCCTTGGGACAGAGGTATGGAAGAGAACAAACGTGGAGGATAAAGCTCTCTTAACATAACCTGTTCTAATGAAACTCAGGTACAGGAAAAATCTGACTTGAGATGCAAATATTTATAAAAACTATGGTTTAAAGACCATCTATTTTTAGGAGAAAAAATATGCAGTACAACTAACACAGCAACAAACTAAAATGCAGGGTAAGAAGATAATAGTAAACCATTTCAGCCAGAATAAGAAACTGTACTTTTGAGGGTTATTTTTAAAATGTTAAGTATTCACTTTTTACCTCAATATGTTAAAGAACCATTATACAAAGAGTGTTAAACACATGCAAACATATACGAACCAAGCTAAGTTTGGCTGTATTCACAGAACTTATCTGTATTTGGCTGGTACAACTCCCACTCACCTCCTAAAGTATGTAAAGGCTGTTACCTCATCACAGACGCACGTAATGTTGACACCAGAAAGACCCTTTGAAATCTCTAACCCAACCCCTTTGACGGACAGATGATCAAACTGAAGTATTGAGAGGATAAATAAAACCTAAGTACAAAATAAATTATGAGATCCCAGCATGTGAAAATTTATTTTCTAATATAGCAAAGTTAATTTATAAGAAGATGTGATGATGATAATAATTTTCCAAAGAACACATTCACAATAGCCGCAAACTATCAGAAGCCTTGGAAAAAATATTCCAAAAAAAACCCAAAAGTGTCAGCATTTCATGGAGAAAACGAGAAAACGTCAGTGAAGGACCTAAGACCTATGCCACATCCATAGCCAGAAATACCTAATAGTGAAAAGACCTCAGTTCTCCTTCCTTACCCCTAAATAAGTCAGGCTCTGGTCTCTCTTCCAAATAAGACTACAGTAACATTCTTCTATGCTGGGAGCAATGGTGGTAAGGGGACACGGAGGAAAAACTAAGATGTATAAACCAGGAAAACGTGTCATCTTACCCAAACAGTTTAAACTTTAAATGCCAGTTTCTAGTCTATAATGCCCAGCCAAGAGCACCTTGCCTTCTACATTCACTATTTTTGCAAGTTCAAATGTCCCTCAAATGATGATCTGTATTTCCATGCAATTCTCTAGATTTGCTTTTAAAATAAGTAAGGGCTTTTAAAATGCAAAGTGAACTTTGGAAACAAAGTAGGCAGGCCAGAAGCTAATTTAACACTGTAACTTTATAGCTCACCATACACTTATTTGAGGTCTGCACAAACTTGCAACTCAGTATTCTTCCACTAGGCTTCCTGAAAACAAGCAGGATATTGCTGGTTCTACACCAATACAAACTATCCTAAGTCCCTAAAGATCAAGAAGAACAAGGTTAGCCCCCGAGACTTCCAGAACCAAAAAGATACACCATCATAAAATCCTAATAAAAGTTATAAATTAAAACTAAAGGCAATCCAAGTTATTTTCTTTTTTAAAATTTTTTATTGTTATGTTAATCACCATACATTACATCATTAGTTTTTGATGCAGTGTCCCATGATTCATTGTTTGTGCATAACACCCCGTGCTCCATGCAGAACGTGCCCTCTTTAATACCCATCACCAGGCTAACCCATCCTCCCACCCCCTATCCTCCTAGAACCCTCAGTTTGTTTTTCAGAGTCCATCGTCTCTCATGGTTTATATAGTATCCCAGAGGTAAAGAAGGGATTGAGTAAATTAAAATGAAAAATTAAACTTGGCCCTGTGGAAGTGTTAACTGTGGGCTTCCAATTACAATCCCATCTCTAGATTTTGGTACATGAAGTAGGGTAAGGAGGGACAATTAACAACTGTAAATCTCTAATGCAAGCAAGATAGTTTCTGACAATTTAACCCAAAAGGTAACTAAAAACACAGGGCTTAAGGTTTCAATCCTACTATATAAACTGGGAAGCAGCATTTCAAACTTCTAATAGGGTAATTTCTGAGTCTCTTAATATTTTACTACATCAGATCAAATGCTGCTGAAATTGAAATTTCAGTTTGAAGACAATGGCAAAAGATTCTTTTTTCCTTCTCACTCAGAAAAAAAATTAATTGGAAACAGTAGACATTCTGTGAGAAGGCAGTAAGACAATCTGTATTTTAATGGTGCAGTCACATAAAGAAAAGGCTATGACTGAACACATTAACTATGCAAGATTCTTGGCAGCAAGACAACATGGCACTTACCAATACCAATCACTGCAGTGATCCTGACTAGCCAAGTACCAGCAAATCTACACCATATCGACGATGCAGAGGTGAGAACTTTCCTGAATAAAAAACTACTATAGAGGCCAAGTGTCTAGACATGAGAGGGAGGAAACCTGCCAACATCGGAGAGCTTCCCCAGTTCAAAGAATGAACTTTTCTCCTACTTTGAGACAGAAGTGGAGAAAATGCTGTGAATGAGGCCCAACAGTCAGAAGGCTAACCAAAGTTGGGTATATCCTATACACATTAATGAGTAAAGCAACAAATTTAAACTCCTGGGCCTTCAGAATACACAGTCTAGTGCCTTAGTCTAACAGTCTACATTATTTTATTGGCAATACATTAAAAAGTACATTAAGAAAAAGAAATAGTTGATTTCTCTAAGTCCCTAGTTTTTTTAAGAAGGTAAGACAAAAGACCAGTGACCTATATCCCTAGAATCAAGTAGGGACAATCTCTTTGACAGGCTCCCAAGTCTTACACATGAGTTTTCCTTAAGGCGCTCTCTCTGCTTAGGCTGCTGCTGACCCTGGTATCTCCAACCTGCACATCTGTATGTCCAGGCTTTGTATTTCCAACCATCACTTCCTGGACATCTCCCTCATGTACTCTGTCACCCTCAAGTCAGCCCATCCATAACTGAAGTGACAGCATTTTCTCTTCTCTGGCCAAACCTCCTTCTTCTACCCTGACTTTCCCTGGCACCTAAAAGCATTGTTTGGATAAAGCCATTATGAGTCTACTTCCTAATTATCTACTTACCAAAGGTCTCCCCCCCCCAAAAAAAAACATTAATCCCTCACATTCTAAATTTTTTCTTCTATAATGAACGCAGTATCATAAAATAATAATTGCTACTATTTATTAGATAAGTTTTCTGTGTGAAATGCTGGGCTTTATATATATGATCTCATTCAATCCAATCTTAAACATTTCTTTGGGGTTGGCATCATTATGCCTGTTTTACATATGAAGTAAACCAAGCTTAAGGCTTATCCAAAGTTAAAAAGATAGCTGATAAGTGGGAGACTAGGAGTTCAATATCAGATACCACCTCTTAACCACTATGTAAAACTGCCTCATTATACAGAATGCTTTTTTAAAGATTAAGGGAAGGGGAAACCAGGTATTATTCAATTACCCTAATAATTAAGTTACAAATTCATTATTTATCATATAGTTCTACAGTTACACGCTGCATATAATTTTATATTTAGAGATTCTCTCAAAACACAAATCTGATCTAAAAGACCAAACCTAAAGTATCTCTTGGTGGTTGTCCCTTGCTTAAACAATCAAGACAAACAGGATTTCACCATCTGCCTCCAACCCTACCTTTCAACTAGATCTTCCAATATTCCCAGCCACAGTCCCCACCCCCCCAACACACACACACACACAAACCTTTGGTGCTAAGGCTGTATGCAACTAGTAATTCTCCCTCACTCTCCTAAGGCCAGGTCTGTGGTCAGTTTTTCAAGGTAGCCTTCCCTGACTTCTCCAGGCAAAATTAATTCCTTCTCCTTCTTGCTTCTACAGCAGGCTTTTCATTCATTCCTAACTTGCAGCACAAACATCTGTGGACATATACATTACACTCATATGCACATAACATCAAATTTACTACAGATCCCAACAAAGAGAGCCATCTTCTCTTTTCAAACATTTGGACACACATACAGAAACCTCATATATTTGTGCCCCAGTAGGAAAAGGCATTTGTGCGGTAACCCTTTCTCTTTCAGTTCCTTCCTCTCCCCCTTTCTTAGCCACTCCCTACCTATACCCTATATACTCTACAGCATATTTTAAAAAACGAAAATACACTGAGGCCAAAGTGAATATTGCCAAATGTAAAAGCAAATGACATGGTTTACTAGGACTACAGTTAGGATCAACCATGTGGCATCCAATGTATACTAACGGTACAAATGGTTTCATTTGTATTTAAAGAAGTAGGGCTCTTCACTGTGCTTTAGGTAATAGAAATGGCCACCTCTGCCCAGGATAGTGAAATGACTATGAACAGGGTCAAGGAATTGGGATTCAAAATGTATCACTTAAGGACCAAATGTGAACGAACAATGGACAGATTTTTAGATCTTTACTTCCTCCGCCACCCCCAAAGTAATAGAAGTGCTTTTCATAGACATAATTGATTTTTAAATAGACAAATCACAGTGTAACCTTATATAATCAAACTGTGTATGTCATTTTCAGATTGTTTTTCCCTCTACGCCTTATATCCTAAAATATTTTGATTGTAAAATGTTTGGTCTAACTGGAAAACATGTTTTTTATTACTGTTTAACAAAAGGAGGGAGGGAGGGAGACAGGGAGGGAAGGAGGGAGGGAGGGACGAAGGGAGGGAGGGAGGGAGGGAGGAAGGAAGGAAGGAAGGAAGGAAGGAAACTGCAGACAACAGAATAAACTCAGCCTTTTATGGCTGGAACCCTGAAACCCAAAAATACAGGTTACTTAGCTTCTAAAAGTGATTTCCTTTCTAATTATTCTCAGAAGCATACAAGAACAGAGATTTAAGCAAATGTGCATATTCTTCTAGTGTAGTCCTAAAACAGCAAGGGAAAAAACCCTCAAGTAATGGGTGGGGTAGTGGAGAGGAAGAGGGGCTGCAGGGTGCTAGGAGAGGCCAGGTTGCCAAAGAAACCAAACAGTAAAGAATAAGAGGAAAAAATCATTAGTTGGAAAACCTCTGAAATGCTCTTTGTAGGAGCTCAATCCCTTGTCCTAAAAGACACACGCAGCAAAGGGACCAATTGTCACAAATGACAAAGGGAACCCAGAGCACACCAACTGCCAAGCAACTGCCTTTTCTAAATTACGCAGCACACATGTATCAGACTGACCGCGAACAAATTAGAAATCTCCGATAAATCTCATGACTGCTGAAACCCAAATTTTGTGCATTTAAGAGAGCTTCTGTCAGCTTAGCAGTTAAATAAGTGTACATGGTATATTTAAACAGATATAAATACAAAAACCATTACTGTTTATAATAGGACCTAGGTAAAGAAACTCAGCAAACCAGAAACACTTAAGAAATTAGTTAGCCTCCCTTCCTCCAGCCTCAAAATCCAGTCTAAAGCTGTTTTGATTTGTCTCAGTTTAGAGGGAAAAAGTGAAATTACAAAGTATCGTTTACAAGTAACCAGTAGTCACTGGTTTTGAAGAGTTCAAAATGAGCAAAACTACTTGAAATCCCCAAGCCGACCCTTTGTTCTAAGGCCACTTAACCAATGTTGTAGGTAAGGAGATGGGGAATTAATACAGAAAAAAAAAAAATCACACAGAAGAAAAGAATGTTAGTTTTATTTTCTCTGGAAAACGTAACATAGGGGGGCTAAGACCCTGGTTTCCAAAGCCAGACAGATTGCTCTACTCCTCATTGGCTGTGGGCCCTTGCTGTGCGCCGTAGTTTCCTCATCTGTTAAGGTGAAGATAGTAATAATATCTAACTCACAGGGTGGTTATGAGGTTTAAATGAAATCATGATTAAAGTACTAAGGACAAACAGTGCTTGGTCGCGATTCAATAAATGATCATCAAATCCCTTTGAGATTGCCAAATTAACCTCATCTTGACCACTGTAACATACACTGCAACTGTCCCCCCAGTTATCGCTGTCAGCCTCAACTTCCTAAAACACTCCTTTCATAGCCCATCAGGAACCTGTGTTTGCTCATACCAAACTCACACGTATGGGTCTGGCTTTCAAGGTCCTCTAAAACTTGTCCCCACACAATCTCCCCAATGACTGCCCCCAAACAATCACTCATAGTCCTGTTACTGCTCATCACTCACCTTCACACAAAACTTACCTCTTTTCTTAAAAAGTCTCTGTCTGTAGCAACTACCGTCTTTTTAAAAGGCTCACTTTCCAGGGCGCCTGGGTGGCTCAATCGGTTAAGCCACTGCCTTCGGCTCAGGTCATGATCCTGGAGTCCTGGGATCAAGTCCCGCATCGGGCTCCCTGCTGAGCAGGGAGTCTGCTTCTCCCTCTGACCCTCCTCCCTCTCATGCTCTCTCTCTCTCATTCTCTCTCTCACAAATAAATAAAATCTAAAAAAAAAAAAAAAAAGAATTTATAAAAAAAAAAAAAAAAGGCTCACTTTCCAGAAACTTCCTACTCCTACTTTCTACCTGTGCAAATGCTATCTACCCTTCCAGAAAACAATTCAGATTCTTTGAGTGGGTGCCAATATTTTGATCCCCAGGGATCGCTCCTAATCCTCTCAAGAACCTCGCTCCAAAGGATAACCTTACCCTGTTCTCTAATTGTGTCTGCTAGCTCAAACTCTACAAAGTAAGAATCTCCTTCAGGGCACGGGGCTCTGTCTTCCCTAAACATCATCCACAGTATCCAGCAAAATGCAGTGCACCTTCGTAAGTCTTTCATTCACTTGTTTTCACAACTAAACACAAGGAACAAAATTTTATTCCATAAATGCAATGAATAATAAATCTTTCATTTCTATATTATAGCTTGACTATGTCAGGAGGGTGGAAATAAGAAAATACTCTCTTAAATGTAGCTGTAATTTTACGACCAGAAAAATACCAACATATAAACTTGCCCAAATCCAGTGACATGAGAAAGGGCAGATCCAACAGGATGAAAAATAAGGCACTTCTCTATCCTTGATACAGAAACAAGAGACAACAGGGAGCCGTCTCACTATTGTTAAGTTGTTAATGGAAGCATGCAGACTTAAAATTGGCAGGCTCATGTTTCCTGACCAGTATCACATTCATCCACAACAGTATCATAGAGGACCTTTTCACTTGATTCCATTATCAAAAAAGAACTCCCAAATCTATCCTAATGTAAGCAATTTTACATCTCTCTGAAGTTAACAACTTGAGGAAACAAGATTCAGAGGAACCACTGGCCGTTATTATTAGATTACCTCTCTTGAGATACTTTCACTGCCAGTCTTCCTTTGTTTTGCCCTGCACTTGACTCCTTAGCAACTAAATTGTGATTAGGCATAAATCCATGCACATGAGCAGGGATGTGCTGAGCAAAAGACTGCTCGCATACTCAGCCAGCTCATCTGGATCTAACGGGGCAGGCAGTCTGCAGAAAGGCAAATGAGACGCAGGCAAACAGGAGACCCTAAACAGCAGAGTATCTCGTATGTGTATCGTTCAGTCAACAAACATGCAAGGCACTAAATGCAAATCTACATCTACGCACGCTGTACTATATGCAAGGCATTTTGTTTAGTATTGTACTTAAACACAGACTCATTCTATAATGGCTTGAATTTTTATTAAGGTATAAGACACTACTAAAAAGGCAAATACAGCACTCATTCATTAACGTATTTATATTTCACTTTGATTCAGGAAATGCTTAAATACATATACTTACATAAATACACACTGGGTAAAATATAACATGATGAAAAGAAAGACGAGGAGAAAATGAGATTAGGAAGACGAGATTTAAAAAAGGAGGAGGTTAGTGTACTAAAATGAGAACATTAGGACCTTCAAGTCCCCCAGAATTCTTTAAAATCTGTGATTCCTCTAAGCTCGGTAGATCAGCAATGGCAAACAAATGACAAGACTAGCTGCTATCTAGTCGATCCGGATGAACACTTGTTTTATATCTGCTTTAAGTTCAGCGTATTTGTGTGCTTATGAGATCAGGACGAGTATAATCCTGAGAGACACAGGAGGGGGCTGGATCAAAGAAGGCCTTTAACTGAAAAATATTCTTGATCTGAAGAAGCCACTCAGTAAAATGCTTCAATGTTCTGCCTGCTAGCAATCTGACTTTAAATACAAATCATCTTTCCATACCTGGCTTTAATTTAAAGTCTTCCCCAAAGAATCCCATCAACTGGCCATGTTAGGGGTACAAAATGAGGAAAATCAATCATCATTTTCATCCTCCTCCTCACATCATACGCAGTTAACCCCACTGCTAAGTTCACCACATAAACTCTTTGGGCAATTCACTGAAAGCTGAGCACCCAGCCATCTTTTTGTGTTTGTTTTGTAAAATAAAAGTATTTTTACTACAAAGTCGTG
The DNA here is from genome assembly GCF_054177405.1 of Leptonychotes weddellii. Lineage (NCBI taxonomy): Eukaryota > Metazoa > Chordata > Mammalia > Carnivora > Phocidae > Leptonychotes > Leptonychotes weddellii. The sequence goes on along the minus strand of NC_138379.1, from coordinate 83,270,163 downwards.
TTTATTGTAGAAAATTCAGAAAATACAGATCAAAGAAGGAGAAAAAATTCTCCAATGTTACCACTCATAGAATGCAACCACCGACACTGAGGTGACCAGTAGTACAATTTTGCCACCTGGCTCAATGCTTTCCACCAGCTCCACCACCATCACCAACCCTGCCAGGTGCACCTGGATTACCGACTCAACGGGTCAGCCTCAATGCCTTGAAGATGTCTGTAATTTTTTCCTGTGTAATAGATCTATCAACACAAAAATGAAACTCTACTGTACATACGTACCCATGAAATATGTTTTTTCCACTTAGGAACACATATTGTTTATCTTTCAATGTCTCCAAATAGCTTTCCACAACATTATGAAAGTCTTTCAAAACTTAAAATTGATCTCTCAGGATGGGACTTTTATAGTTTGGGGGGAGGTTTTGTTTGCTTGTATTTGCTCTTCTCAACAATGTTGTGGTAAGTATTCTCATGGCTACATTCTTGTTTTGACCCGTGGTCATTTCTATCAGACAAACTCCTAAAACCAAAAGTGCTAAGTCAAAGAATATATACTTTTAAAGCCGTTGCTACATTCCTCATATACACCCCTAAAGTGGGACCTCCCTAGTCCCCCACCCCACAGCGGCACTGAGCATGGCCTTGTTTTAAATAAAACTTCACCATCTGGGCAAGTAAAACAGAATGACATCGTAACTGGCATTTCGTTGATTGTCGGTGATATACATATAAGGTATATCTTAAATTAGATATGCATACTGGATGATTGTATGTTTTTTTCATTGTTGCTAAAAATTTCTATCAGCTCATTTTGAGCTCAAAAACCTCTTGCTCAACCTCTGAATTTTAGCAGGCTTATATAAAAGGGGAAAGTACAGCATAAAACTCTTCTGATACTCCTGTCTTGGAAACTCCTTCCTCAAACCTGATGTTGGCAAGATAGCATCTCCATTACTTGTGCTCCAATATAAAAGGTATACACAGGAGAACTGACACAGTACCTGGAATAATAAAATCTATCTGCAATTAGCTACACATTGCTGGAATTTATAAATCAGATCAATCCACTTGGGATTTGTGTGTTAGTTAACTACTTTCTTAGACATCCCTTTTAAAATCTTAAGGGCATTTTAATGCATAGTTCTGTCATGGAGCCAAGAAATAATAAAACAGGGACTATCAACTCTCTTTAATGCTGTCAGATTACTAAAACATCAATGACAAAGCATCATGTTAAAGTGATCTATCTTATAAAGGTAATATCAGATCCCATTAAATTACAGCTGATTCATCTCTTGTTACCTTGCCCAAACAAACCTAAAAGACAGAGTAGCTTTCGGGCTCAAGATTTTCTCTAACTTGTCCGACTCATTCAGACATTGCCGAGGCCAGCTCCACAGTGATTACCTGGTTTGTAATGAATGCATTTCTTAAAGGCTATTAGTGTACATATTGATGCCAGCATAGCTGGAGGGGAGAGAACTAGCCCAATGAGATCATTAGTCATCGACACCAGATTAAAGTAACATTCAAAAATGACAACAGGTTGCTTAGCAACAGTTTTCCAAATGCATTCATATGAAAAAAACTGACAGTGATCTTCTCCACAGAAAATCACAGACAGAACCTATTCATAAAACAGTACTCACTGATCCCTCGGCAAAGGAGCTCAGCTAAAAAAGTCTACCCTCTTGGCAAATTTTCCACATCTACAGGAATTAGAATATGGGATCATTGTTCTCTCTCCCCAAAGTTCTTCCACCTTCCGACGGACAGGGGAAACCTTCCGCTCCTTGAAGGTTCACGTCACTCAACCATACTACTCTCCGTGTCAAGGCTGTAACTCATCTCCAGGCCATCTTTCATTGTCTGCAGGATAATTTGGCACCTGGCTCAGTCATCTCCATCCTAGGTACAACCATCCTTCTAGCCAACTTCCCGGGAACTGAGACCTTACTGCCAAGGACCTTTATCACTTCTCCTGGATTCATCATAATCCATAGCTATTCCAGTCTTAAAATCCTAAAGTACAATATCTGCAATAAGCTCAACAGATTTTTTCCAATTTCCAACAATCGTAACACCTGTCCTGCAAAATTATGAGAAACAACTAACAAGCAATTCAAAATAATGTAAATCCCCATGCCCCCCAAGCTCCATTGCTCATTACTCTCATTGCCTTAACAGCAACCACATCAGCCAACACTCTTCAACCTCATTAGAACCTTCGATCGCTTGACCCCTTCTCCTTCCCTTTTCGCCCAAGTGCTCTTTATCTCATCATATACAAGTTTCTATGACAAGTAGTCTTCAATCACTAGTGCTACCTACTTAGCTAACACTCCTCAATCCCCTAGAACTGGCCTCGCACTCAACACTACTGAAACTCCTCTCACTAAGGTCACCAACTGACCCACTAATAGATACTTCTCAGTCTCAATCTTAATGAATGATTTCCCAGCAACATTTTCCAGAACTGACCACTCCCTTCTTTAAACTCTTTCTCCTGCTTCCAAAAAAACCTTCCTCTACCTCTCTGGCATCTCTTTTATCACCTGCCCTATTCCTCCTCCTCCCTTCCCAATCCTCCCCACAGCAGCCAGAAGGATTTTTATTAAAGGTCTAATTTGATCATGACACTCTCCAGCTTAAAACAGTTCGTGTGCTTTTAGACAAAGTCTTTTATGTGGTTTATAAGGTAACTGTTTAATTCCCCGGCCTCATTTCTCTCAACCCACTTCCTTGCTCTCCACAATCCCGCCACACTAAATGATTTGCAGTTCCCTAAACAAGCCAGGGTTTTTCTTTCACGTACTCCAGCCATCTTCAGATACTACTTCCTCAAATGAAACACTTGTCTTTCCAACACCCCAAACCCCACCCCTACATCTTGCACAACTTCACTTAGCGGACTCCAACTTACACTTTCCTAAAAAGGCTTTCCCGCCCCCAGTACTGTGTTAAGGTCTACGTGCTATCATACATGCCTTGGTATAGGACTTGACCATTGTAGGTCTGTGTTGTTTGTCAAATCTCCCACTAGACTATAAGTTCCCTGAAGGCAGGAACTGTATCTTGTTCACCCTGTTAACCCAATGTATAACTAATTCTATGTCTGACCCGTAACGGGAACTTAATAAACATTTCTCAAATAATGAATGAATAAAGGACACTTTTTTGCACCCTTAGAACAGTTCCCTAACTCACTCCTTCTTGCTTGAATAATACAAGAGTCTCCTAATAACGCTTCTCCTAACAACAAATAAAATAGTCTGCCACCTTCGAGCTACACTCCATATTGCCACCTGAATTCCGAAAAGCAAACTCGATTCCACGTGTTCCCTTCTTAAAAGGTACCAGAAGTTTCCCCATTATCTGCAGGAACAATTCCGAACTTCTGAGCATAAAAGACAAAGCCCCTTTGTTGTCAAGTCTCCAGAACTATCCTTTCTCACCCCCCAACACTCCCTGCACTGCCACTGTGCTTTTGCCTTAGGAAACCGTTTACACTTTCCTGAACTTACCTTGCTTTTTCACACCTGTCTTTATATCTATCCTCAACTCCCTTCCCCACTTTTTAAAGGCTACGGTTTGAACATTATGGCAACATATAGAACACTTCCCGATTCTGCAGCAGGCTGACCTTAACTGGCCAAAGATTGGGATAAAGTATCAGTCTCCAAAGAAAAAAAGAGAGCAGCCATGATCTTAGATCTTAGATCACTCTCCCAAATGGAAGCAGAATCTATTTACATTGGTTACTTTCACTGGGGTCCGTCTGGGCAGTAACTTCTTCTTCACAACACACTTGCATCTTAGTCCACTACTGAGCGGGAAAAACACTGCACTCAGGAAGAAGAAGAGGAAAAAAAGCACATTTCACGGTATTGGCTTCCTAATAAATACACTTTAAGCTAAAACAGTATCAAGCAGAATTCTAATATAATAAAATGCTTGTCTCTAGCGGTTCTTTCAAGGGGAACATGTAGGAGGAAGGCTTGTCATCTGACAGTATCTACCAGGTTAGCATTATGCAAGTATCAGAAATAACAAGCAGAAAGGAACAGTTACTGCCACCAAAAAGTCTGTATCCCGAAGTGAACTCTATTGTGAAATGAGGTGGAAGTTGGGTTTTTCCTGCTCTAAACTCCAACTCGCTCACATTCCTCACAGGTAGCCAGTACTGGTAAAGTACGGATTTGCCAGCATGAAAAGCAGTCAGTGTTCTGCCTTAAGTACACACGGCTTGTCAAGTAAATGCTGCCTTTGTAGTAGCTGCTAGAGCAATAACCAACAACAACAACCCTCCCCCCCATAAAGTCAGCCTGCACACCACATTAACATCTCCTCTCCCATGATACTGATTTTTGCTACATTAAGTCTCTTGTTATGATGAGAAATTCACATTGACTCCACCAGGTCTACCCTATTCGGAATCTGACCAGATTTTACATAGAATTCACCAAGCGGCATGTGCCCAGCACTCATTCCTGTTCAATATGAGTCTTCAGTGAAGAACATAAAAGAAAGCCTTGACTCAGATCTGGTTTGGAATTCAAGCTCCAAGACTTGCTACTACTCTTGCACTTTGTATAATTTCCTTAACATCTTCAAGCACAATTTCTTCTGATATAAACTAGAGATGACAAAAGTACCTAGCTCATGGGGTAGTTCTTGGGATTAAAAAATATGACAGATTCAACACAATGCCAGGTGTACAGCAAGCGCTCTATAAACAAAATCAATAATTACCGTTATTTTTATTTTGCTGCTGTAGCTCTTCTATTTGCTTTAGATAGGGTGGATATCGCAGAGGGTTACAAATTACACATACAAAAAAGAAACAATTCAAGCTGAGAATTTAAAGGTAGAGCAACCTACTTATTGACAGACTAATAAGTAAAAGAGGAATCCAGATGGATTCCCATTTCAGATGCCAAGCATTGCTGAAAGCTACACTTTAGCAAGAAATGCTCAAAAGGATAAACTTTCATTATCCGTGTGCTGTTGCCTTCACCTGGGCATCTACAGAAATTGTGGAGAGGGAAAACCAAAAGAAGTAAAAACTCACACTAAGGTATTTATTAAACAGCAAAATGCTACCATAGAAAATGCAAATATTAAAAACCCTTTCCAGGGGCACGTGGGTGGCTCAGCTGGTTAAGCATCTGCCTTCGACTCAGGTCATGATCCCAGGGTCCTGGGATCGAGCCCCGCGTCAGGCTCCCTGCTCCTCGGGGAACCTGCTTCTTCTCCCTCTCCCTCTGCCTGCCGCTCCTGCTTGTACTTTGTCTCTCTCTCTCTGCCAAATAAATAAATAAAATCTTAAAAAAAAAAAAATCCTTTCCAAGTAACATCCTACCATCCATTGATTAGAAACAAAATTGACAGAATGTAATTTAAGTAACCTGAACTAAGCCTGGAGCCTGTCTTTAATTAAGCTTTGACGGGTAAGTCGGCTGAATCTACCTTTAAAAGGGGCATATGTTGATCAGAGTAACTAACAATATTATTTGGACTATACAAACAAGAACCCTACAAACAGCTGGGTAAATGCATTTGGCTAATCGATTCTGACAAAATAAATAATAAAGGTGGAGGGAGGCAATGACACAGTAACACTATTAATCAAGGCCCGACTCAGTCCTTTCCTTCTAATCGTAAAAGGGTTTAAACCACCACAGAGTCACACAAGCACTTCTTTCCACCTGGCAATAACCTTATTCCAACCAGCTGCAGTAAGACTCAGCATTTCTCCTCATCCCACCTTCCACCAACTTGGGTCCAGCTCGTACTGGACAATGAGAAGTAAAACAAGGTCCCATGCTATGGGATAATAAAGAGGCCCCAAACCAAAGACTTCTAGTGAAACTTAATGTCGTAAGACTTAAATACTGGAAGGCATGTTAGAGACATCTAGGATAGCTACCACGATTTCACTGGAAGGAAACTCTTGAGAGTTGCCTAGTCTCATGCAACTAGTTGATGTTAAAGCCAGGAACAGAACCCAAAACTCTTATGTCCCAAGGGCGCCTGGGTGGCTCAGTTGGTTAAGCGACTGCCTTCGGCTCAGGTCATGATCCTGGAGTCCCTGGATCGAGTCCCGCATCGGGCTCCCTGCTCGGCAGGGAGTCTGCTTCTCCCTCTGACCCTCCCCCCTCTCATGTGCTCTCTCTCATTCTCTCTCAAATAAATAAATAAAATCTTTAAAAAAATAAATAAAATTTTAAAAAAATTAAAAAAAACCTCTTATGTCCCAAGCCAGCGTCTTTCCTACATATGTCTGAGATCATGCTTTTAGAAGATTGTACAATGACTTCTCCTTTTTCACTAGATAATACCCAGAATATAAAAACAAAGGATGAACAAAGGATGAAGCACTGGGAACAAATAAAAAATACTAACAGCTAACATCTGTTGAGAGCCAAGTACTCTGTTAAGCACTTAGGTGCATTATCTCCTTTAATCCTCTTAACTACCCTAAAGGTGGGTGTAATTATTAGTATCCTTTTACAGATGAGGAAACTGAAGTACATAGAGGTTAAATAAGTCACCCAAAGTCACACAGCTGATAATGATGGATGTAGAATTTGAGCTCAATCTAAGCCAGAGTCTATGCATAAGTAGCAAATCAAAAAAGAAAAAGACGTCATCGGAAAAGCAGTTCATATAGTAAATACCCACAAAATTTCCTTCTTCCAAAGACATTATATTGGGGCCTCTATTTTGATCTTAACAGGCCAAATCTCTTAAGAGAGATTTCTGTACAGGATTCAGTGCTTGCTATAATCCAGCCAAATCTAGTAAAACCTCAATCTGGTCAATATCTAGCTTTGAGAGAGCTACCATGATCAACAAGTTAGCAAGAGTAGAGTACTGCTCTACTGCCAGGCTCTTGGCCCAATTATAATTTCAAGAATGAAGCCCAAAAGAGGATTTTCCTTATTAAAACAAAAAAAACAGCACACTATTATATATGTCCATGTCTTTTCTCTCTTACTTTCCTCTGCTCTATTTGCCTTTCATTGATGTGTTCTGTGGCCAACAAATATGACTGGTAGAACACTGCAATAAATAAGATCATTTCGAAACCACAAGGCCCTCCCAAAACAGTGTCCAGTTCTTGAGTCTTCATTATACAGACTTTTCAGCTCAACTCAGGGAGACGCCTGTTCCACTCAGCAAGCTCTCCTTTAAAAGTGGAAATTTTCAGAATGGCGGCCATGGCCACAGCCCAACTATAAGGAATGCAGCCCTCCACATACTAACCACGAGCCAATGCTGGAGTCCCAGAGAACTGCAACTCTGGCCAACCTATATAATGAAGTGGGTTTCAAATTAAAATGTCCTTTAAAATAAGAGGCAAGTATCCAATGAAAAGGCTCCAGCTTACGAGGAAAAAAAAAACACAATGAAAATGACTACCATACTTGCCATACGGCCATTTGTTGTTACTTAAACTGGCTTAAAGAGCCTCTTTTCCAGTCCCATTAAATCAGTGACTTTGAAACCTCATGAAGTTACCATTCCCTCAAGGAAATAAAACACATACAAGGTGAAATATCAATTTCACAGAAGCACAAGAACTATGCTCAATGAAAATGAAGTGGGATCTTTTCAAGACAACAGGATGAATGAGAAATATGTGGAAGAAGTTAGGAATGAACAACCTTAAAATTAGTCTGAGATTAAGACTGTTTCTAAATTTTATCACTTTCCTATCTATAAAACTGGTCCGTCATACAGGACTTGAACCAGAGTTAAAGGAATTGTGGAAGGTCATGTTGTCCTATTTTTTTATTTTTAGGAACAATCACCTAGACCATTCCTGGACAAATATGCCCCTGAACATATTTCAAAGAATACCCCCAACAACCTGTCTATATACTTCAGATTATAAATAAACTGAAAAGGCTATGCTTTCTTTCACTAGTATTTTTTATAGGATCTCTTATTTATAGGGAATTTAATGTTTCAACAATAAATAGTCTTATAATCATCTGTGGAATGTGTTTTCTACTTTTCAATTTTCTTACCAATTCCCAAGTACGGTGATCCTCAAAAACGGAAGAGACTCATTTTCAAACTATGAATGCCCACAACGCCATGGGCCCTAGTTCTGTTATATTAAGAACTACTGCCAATATTATAACTTGTATATAGGAAAGCTTGGCCCCAAGTGGTTCAAAATTGAATCCTAAATGACACAAGACAATAAAGAATCCAGCAAAAGGCCAGAACCTGAATGTCAGAAACACAGTGGCTGGTTCACCCGGTCAGTATCCTACAGCCTTGATTTTGAAGTCCAGCCCACCTGGGTTTGAACCCAGCCATGTCACTTACTAACCCTGGGACTTTGGGTTTAACCACTCTCTTACTTCATCGCTAACATGGGCATAATAACATCTACTTCACAAACTGAGAGTAATAAGCAAGAGGGTGTATTTTATATGGCACGTCCCCCAAAATATTATTTATGTTACTATTTTTTGCTGCTTTTGGTAACATACAGTATCACAACCCTAAGAACACAATACTTATATCGCGGCATATAAAAATAATCCCAGTAAAGATGCTTCACCAGAAAGAGGTAGGATATCTGGCATGTTACCCAATCCCTTCAAGCAAAGGAAAATGCACCTACTGAAATCGATACCACTGTAGTCACTGGTGAACTGATGAATCTCCACTGTGGAGCCAAGATGAGGCACTGGGGGAATGAAATGAATCCAAGCAAGAAAAAATCATGATGCCACAGTAAAGGAGAGGTAGGAGAAGGAATGGGAGCAGAGAGTAGGCTGATTATGAACAAATACAGTGTTCCTTGAACTATGCTCAAGCTGAAATACTTAGCTCTACACTTTCATTTAGAGTTAACTAACAATTTAAAAAAAAAAAAAAAGCAGAGGCTACATGAGTTAGAGCACAGAGCCCCCTCCAGGTCTTTGGCACAACTGGATCAGCATCTGTAAAAATACAATCTAAAAGGTAAAATCCCCAGGACAGGAAACTAACTGAACTTGATTAAGTGAAGTTTGTAAACAAGAAGGTTCAACAGACGCTTCCTTCTAGCTTTGATCTTAGATGGGCAGATTCCGTTTCTAGTCAAAAGCAGAATCCAGGTAAACTCAATGACCAAGTGTTGTGGTCAGCCTTAGGCCAGCATTTACTCAGTCTCTCCTAAGTATTCCCTTCAAAGTGTACTCAAGACAAAGGCTCTTTATATTAAACAATGAAGGAGGAAAGAGCCTGAAAGTGGGAAGTAGTAAGGGACACCAGAGTTAAAAGAACACTGATTGTATAAAAGCTTTACCAAGTGAAAATGGTTCAATGTCGAGCAATGGGGTTGAGGGTGGGGGTGCTACTGTTTTCGCAGATACAGGCATTTCTGTTCAGGCTATTCTGTCCCCGCACTTACCTAGGGGCTGGATAAGAAAAATGCACAGTCAGCATTCTGTTCTATTTCCCGCCCCCCAGGAGGAAAACAGCCACTTTCACAGAAAAGCCCCTGTCTCAGATTAATCTTGTTATGGAATATTATACAATTACCATAAAGTCAAAGGATCTAATTTGAAAGCGGTCCCAGTACAGCCACCACCAACAGAGCAGCCCAGTAAATTCACTCAAAGAAAACACCCAGAACTAGAACTCAAGTACTTCAGCTCGAGCATAGTTCAAGAACACTGTATTTATTCACCGGACTGGATTACCATCCACAATTCACCAGTACCCCATTCAACCCGTGGTGTTCCCTTCGGCACAGGGTCTATCACAGCAATGACTTCCTACTGAAAGCAAAAGGATGAAAATAACGATTTGATGAATTAAGTATCTGTGATATACCTTAGAATTTAACATAAGCCTGTTTGCTTTCTCTTCAAAACCCTTCTCCCATTCTTCACCAATTCAGCACCTCTGTATTGCATATTGGGGGCACAGGGGAAATGTCCATAGGTGCACATGCCAATGTACATTCAATCGCAAGTGCTTGTGTGGTGGGGGATCCCAAGCCACGTTGTATCTTTATAGCCCCCCACTGCCCCTGAGGCTCACAATTATGTTGTGGTGTATCACAATAATTTTTACATTTAGATACCTTTTTTTAGAAATTTGACACTAGGCACTCTAAGAGTTTAGAATATGAGTTCACTGCATTCTTAAGTTGTTCAATCTTCCTCAATTAAAAAATGCATGCCATCTTCCCTTCAACGATACTTCAAAAACTAATACATCACTTACGGAAAACACGTTAGAAAGAAACAGAGTTGGCAGATAGAAAACCCAGTTTTAAAATTTGGGAGGAAGAGGTGTACCTGGGTGGTGCAGTCGGTTAAGCATCTGACTTTTAGTTTTGGCTCAGGTCATGATCTTGGGTCCTGAGGTTGAGCCCCACATCAGACTCCAAGCTCAGCACAGTCTGCTTGGGATTCTCTCTCTCTCTCTCTTTTTGCCCCCCCCCACTCTCTCTCTCTAAAATAAATAAATCTTTTAAAAAATTGGGAGGAAGACATATAAAAAAAGCCTGACTTTGAAGAAAAATATGGAAATATAACCATAAAATTTGGATTTATTCTAAAACAAGTAGAAAATTCGACCCTTAAGCCTAAATGACAGACAAAGGAAAACAGACTAACATTTATTGCTAAGCACCTTTTTTTCTAGTTTAATCCCCATGAAAACCCCAAGAGATGAGTAATATTATCCCATTTTATAGCTGATGATTCTGAGGCTCAGAAAGATTAAGTAACTTGCCTACTTATCATCAAGCTAGAATTTGAACCTAGTACTTTCTGACTCCAAACTCTTTACTTTTTCTATTATAACCTTGCAAACTCTAAATCTGTTACTATAGAAACAAAGGAGGAAAGAGAGAGAGGCAAAACTACAAAAAATCAACTCAAATTCCCTATGTAGATAAGTCAAAACCTTGAATTCAGTTAAACACACAGGCTGCTATATGTATATTTACATATATTAAAAAAAAAAAAACCCTTCCTGCAGAAAATGACATTGGTTTCTCTACTAAAAATATGTTAATCTCAAATTCCAGAATTATTCAAAATCTTGTTGGCAAGGGTTAAACAAAAAACCAAATCTGGCAAATAGTTATGGCTTCTCAAACAGAAAACTAAACTGCAAATAGTCTTACATTTGGTAAAATTACTTTCTTGAAGCATGTTGTGAGTCTGCAACTCTACCAAGACCACAGAAAGCAGCCCAGAAATAAATTATTCCAAAACTGGACTGACTAAAGGTAGGAAGACAAAGATATCAGTGGGTATTTTTTTTTTTTTAAGATTTTATTTATTTGACAGAGAGAGACACAGCGAGAGAGGGAACACAAGCAGGGGCAGTGGGAGAGGGAGAAGCAGGCTTTCCACTGAGCAGGGAGCCCGATGTGGGGCTCAATCCCAGGACGCCGGGATCATGACCTGAGCCGAAGGCAGATGCTTAACGACTGAGCCACCCAGGCGCCCCTTCAGTGGGTATTTTTAAGAAACTATGGTACACAAAGTCAAGATTTATTGTTTACAATGTACCATTTCATAAATATGATAATAGTCCCAGTTGCTTTATAGGCTGTCAATCTAAGTATACTTTTTTTTATTCTTATGTTAATTCCCATAGATTACATCATTAGTTCTAGATGAAGCGTTCCATGATTCATTGTTTGTGCGTAACACCCAGTGCTCCATGCAGAACGTGACCTCTTCAATACCCACCACCAGGCCAACCCATCCTCCCACCCCCCTCCCCTCTAGAACCCCCAGTCTGTTTTTCAGAGTCCATCGTCTCTCATGGTTCGTCCACCCCTCCGATTTCCCCCGCTTCATTCTTCCCCTCCCGCTACCTTCTTCTTCTTTTTTCTTAACATATATTGCATTACT
>NC_138379.1:83232300-83257773 GCF_054177405.1 Leptonychotes weddellii | reverse complement strand
TCTGATGAGAGAGTTGTTGCTCTTCTTTTCTTCGATCTCCTGTTGAGTTTGTAGGTGTTCAGAATGGTTTGATCCCTATCCAGCTGAATTCCTGAGAGGAGACGAAATCCAGGTCTCCTACTCCTCCGCCATCTTGCTTCGCCCCCCTCTAAGTATACTTTTTAGCATGCTCTAACATCTCTACCCAACCAACACACCTTACAATCTTTTAGAGATCTTCACTTGATTATTTACTCCTTATCATCCTGAAAATTTTCTCTTTGGATCTAAATCTTCATCCAACTAGATGTGCAGTTATTCCTCAAGAATGTTTTCTTCAGCTCTTTTGCTTTATTACTGATGTGGTACCATTTTTGTTGACTACTCAACTTCTAGATCTGCACTGATCAATCCCACCAAACTTTACCTACAAAGCCCATATACTGAAGACGAATTTGGGGAAAACATACATAAAATTATGAAAAATTTAAAAGAATACTAATGACAAACACCTATTATCAGTTACTCTCAGTCTCCAAAAAACCTCTTCCAGACAAGCTTCTCCTCTTCCTCATTCACAACATGTCCCCCTTTTTGAAAATGAGAGGGGGGAAGGAAATAAAGGACAGCAAATTAAGGCTCCACTGCACTGAGAATTTACTCTTCCCCCTACCCCTTTCCAAATACCTACAGTCCTTGGCATCCACTGAAGGTTTCGGAGACTCTTCTCTGCAAAAGGATGAGCGAGATGGGAAGATAGGCCTAATTTTTCCAGTCCTGGGATTAAAGCTATGACAGGTGTCCCCTCCATGGAGAGAGCTGATAAGCCAAAAAGGCCAGGCTGTTATGTTCTCATGGGTAATGAGGGTGATATGTGCCAGACCTAGTGATAACACCCAAATCTGACTTTTCTCTTTTCTCCACCTAAATCCCCCTCTTCCCAGTCCTTTGCCTATGACATCACCAGGGTTGTGTCAGTTTAGTGTGGGACTCCTCTCTCCTCTGTCAGCTTATTAAATCCTATGCCAACCATGTTCCCACTCACTGTCCCCAGGACCCCTGTACTCTTTAACTTTCCCCTTTAAGTGTTTAAATGCTATTTCTACGGAGGAAGCCCAAAGTAGATAACCTTATGTCATTAAATCATATTAGAGGAGTCAATCAAAAATGGTTATTATGTTTTTTAAAAATACATCACTAACATAGTTTAAATTAAGAAAGTGTCAGAGATGAAATCTGAAATTTCCATACCTCTTTTTTTTTTCCAAATCAAAGCTGCAAAAGTTTTGTACTAAGAATGTTGATGTGCTGCAAATAGATTAGTCAGGCTAAACCACAATGGGGTAAGAAAGAGTAATAAAAAGGAAGGCAGAATGGGACTGCCTAAGCATGTATACATGAGTATTTATGGGTGTATTATGATTACATTCTTAATTCCAAGAGATGGCTTGTGATGAGTCATTGTCTTGTACCATCCAGAGAAGAATTTCTTTCCCTTGTTGCACATAATAGAGAGTGGACTATTCATAAGTGGTTATTTTCTACAGAAATTAAACAGAGAAAATCCTTTTTATCCCAGAACCAGAAATTCTGTTGAGACTGGTGAGTTTCACAAAGAATTCAACACCACTTACAAGCCATTTTTTAGCACAGAGAGAAGCTTCTTGGGATTTACTGAGGATTCATTCCATACATAAATTCAGAAAGGTACAGCTGGACAGCTACCATAAAAAAATAAGGTTTCCTGCTTTGTAGTCTGGCTGTTAACATAATCCCAATCTAACTGGTTATCTCTCAAATACTGAAAATTTGTTTTTTTACTGTTGTTAAAGGCCATCCAGCATCATTATACTAAAGCATGGAGGACATCCTAAAGTCAATGGCCTGTCCACAAGCCTCCAGTCTAGAAGAGCTAGAATCCTCACTATACAATCATACTGGTAAGGGTTAATTCTTCCAAAGCTGTCTATGTTTAGCCCTATGTTTGAAGGCCTTTTGTGATCCAACCTCAAACTACCTTTTCATCACCTTCTAATGCTAAACTGATTCATTCGTTGTGCCTAAAAATGACTTGTACCCTCCCTTCTTTCATTGCTCTGTCTGGAATTCCCTTTCCAAGCCTCTACCCACATATAAAAGAATCCTTCACATAGCTCAATCCTAGCTCATCCTGGTAGCCTTCCTCCTCTGACTATCCCAGTCAACCACAGGTTTTCCATCCCTCCTCACAAACTGTCATGGTGGTTGTCCAGATCATTCATTTGGGTACTTCGTAATACAAAGAAGCAAATATTATCTTTTCATTGATTCATAGGATTTTAGAATTAGAAAAGCCCTTAAAAGTCATTAGACTAATAGGTACCCAACTTTTTCATCACTGAAAACACTTTTCATCATTTAACACCTTCCCCCTACCCCTGCCTATCACTCTTTGGCCTCTTGGTTGATGTCTGATGGTCATGCTTTAAAAACTGTCTACTAAACTACAATTACCAAAAATTACAAAGTTTATTTTTTTTAAAAAAACTAAATTAAAGACTTTTGTTGTAGATCAGAGCTTCTTTCTGTTCAATGCAGTTCTCAAACAGAAAGGACATACAACTCCAGTTAAGAACAAAGATACCTAAAGAAGAAAAACAACAACAACAACAAAAAACAAAGATACTGGTATTTTGGTTAACTTGTGTAACCTAGTCATGGCTGAAAATGCATAATTTCTCTCAGCTTTAAAAAGAAAAAATAGCTTCCACCTGTTATTTACCCAGACCCTTATCATCTGAAGAACCAAAATCAGGAACCACAGACTTAGGCCAACTCCTTATTTTTTTTTTTTTAAAGATTTTATTTATTTATTTGAGAGAGAGAGAATGAGAGAGAGCACGCACATGAGAGGGGGGAGGGTAAGAGGGAGAAGCAGACTCCCTGTCGAGCAGGGAGCCCTATGCGGGACTTGATCCAGGGACTCCAGGATCATGACCTGAGCCGAAGGCAGTCGCTTAACCAACTGAGCCACCCAGGCGCCCGCCAACCCCTTATTTTACAAGTTAAAATAGAGACCTCAAGAGGGAAAAGAGTTTACCTAAAGTCACAAAGCCAGGCTTCTAGAATGGAATATAAATCTCTAGATTCTCAGTCCAGTGTTGTTACATGATGACAATTGCTAAGGGCCTCATCTAACACAAATAGAATACAGATTATTTTAGGGCAGGGGCTATGTCTTACAGCTCTTTATATCTTCCACTGATTCTTTTACACAGCTGGAGTTACAATTTTAGTATATGTGCTGCTGAAGTGAGCACAACACAGCTGGAGTTACAATAAATACTTATTTACTAACTATATTTAATCAACTAATATTTAGTGACCTAATAATTTCTGCTCTTAAGAAATCTAAATGTAAAAAAAAAAAAAAATCTAAATGTAAAATGTTTTAAAGGTAAAGCAATAAAACTTTTAAAAGATAACATTAGAGGTTATCTTTATGACTTTATATCATAAACAAGACACAGAAAGCACTAACAATACCAAAAAAAAAAGCTATAAAATTTCATTATATTAAAATTAAGAACTTGTTTATTAAAAGACACCATTAAGGGGTGCCTAGGTGGCTCAGTCGATTAAGCGTCCGACTCTTGATTTTGGCTCAGGTCATGACCTCACGGTTGTGGGATCAAGCCCCACGTCAGGCTCCACACTCAGCAGAGTCTGCTTGAGATTTTCTCTCTCCCTCTGCCCCTCCCCCTGCTTGTGCATGCTCCCTCTCTCTCACTCTCTCTCAAATAAATAAAAATCTTTTTAAAAAATATAAAAATAAAAGACACCATTAAGAGTGAAAAGGCAAGCCACATACACACACAAATCTATAACAAGGACAAAAAAAGAAGGGCTCATACCCAAAATATATAAAGAGCTACCACAAGTCAATAAGAAAAAAAAAAACGCAATAGAAAAATGTGCAAGAGACTTACACATCACAAATGGCTCATAAACTCATGAAGAGGTATTCCCGTTATTAACCAGGGAAACGCAAACTAAAACCACAATGAGATACCACTGCATTCCTACTACACTAGCTAAAATGTTTCAAGTTTGACAATAACAAATGTTAAAGAGAAGAGGAGCAATGGGAATGCTCCTATATTGCTGGTGAGAATATAAATTGTTACCACAACCTTAGAAGAAAGTTCAGGCTGTATCTAGCAAAATTGAAAATAAAGAAATCCCACAACCTAGTAATAATTCCATTTCTGGTTATATCCCAAAAGAAACAATTGCTGGATATATACCAGCATACATATATGGGTATGTTCCTACTAGCAAATTCATAATAGCTACACAATGAAAACAACCTCAAATGTCCACTAATAGCAGAATGAATACACAGTGGTATATTATGCAATGGAATACTAGATAGCATGAAAAACAAACTATGGCTATGCATAACAATATGGACAAAACCTAAATCTGGGTGAAAGAAGCACATATTGTGTAATTCCAATTATATAAGGCCCCAAATTAGGCAAGCTATAGTGTTTAAAGATGCATATTTAGGAGACAAACCATAAAGACAAGAAAAGAAGTATCAAAAAGTTAGCATGCTGACTGGACACAGTACACAAGAAGCTGGCTTCTGGGCATGGGAGAAGTGTTTAATTTCTTTTTTTGTTTTTTAAGATTTTATTTATTTATTTGAGAGAGAGAGAGCATGAGGGCAGAGGGTCAGAGGAAGAAGCTGACTCCTCGCTGAGCAGGGAGCCTAAGGCGGGACTCGATCCTGGGACTCCGGGATCATGACCTGAGCCGAAGGCAGTCACTTAACCAACTGAGCCACCCAGGTGCCCCAGAAGTGTTTGGTTTCTTGATCTGCCTGTTGTATACATGAGTATTTGTATCATACCAATTCATTAAGCTATACATTAATTTTATTATGCACTTTTATGTCTATTTTCTTTCCTCTGAAAAAAAAGGTTTTTGGGCGCCTGGGTGGCTCAGATGGTTAAGCGTCTGCCTTCGGCTCAGGTCATTATCTCAGGGTCCTGGGATCGAGTCCCACATCGGGCTCCCTGCTCCTTGGGAGACTGCTTCTCCCTCTCCCACTCCCCCTGCTTGTGTTCCCGCTCTCGCTGTCTCTCTGTCAAATAAATAATAAAATCTTTAAAAAAAAAAAAAAAGGTTTTTAAAAGTGCTAAACACAGACGTCGTATATAGTAAGCACTTGATACAACATAAGTTTTGTGTTTGTTTTTTTTTAAAGGCAAGACATTACTGAATTGATGTGACCCACCTTGGGACAATCAAAGTAACTGTGGGTATGAAGTAGCCATGAAACAAAAGTTGTTTGGCTCCTGACTGAATATGTCATAATCCTACTAGAAAATAAACTGGTTGTATAGCTCTTTTACAGCTAAAGGAGGTACTATCTATTAAATTCTGTATATGAAAGCACATTGTTCTGGGAGTCAGGCAATGTGGATTTCAATGTCAGTGACCTAGCCTTGAGCAAATTACTTAATCTCTCCAAATCTGTTTTCTCAATCTGTCAAACTAAGAAAACACCTATCTATCTATATAGCTTATCATGAGATTCAAATAAAACAACATTTGTAAAAGCACTTCAGAAGTGGTAAAGCACCGAATGTACGGTATTATTAAACTACTACACGATACCATTTAAGATACAGGTAAAACAAGCATAGAGAAGATACCATGGAACACAAAAATATGAATACTACACACCCTAACATTCACTTAGGGTACAGGAAGAGATCATGCCCCTAAACTGGCATAAAATCTGATAGGGCAAGATGAGAAAGGATGAAATTCAAGATAATATGAAAACTGAAGGGCACCTGAGGGGAAAACCTGCAGCTGACAGCTAAATACAACAGTATTCGCTAATTCTGACCAAATGACAGTTCCAAAGGATACCACCACTCATCAACTACCATTGACCTAGTCCTAAACTGTATTACCTCTGATGGCAGGAAAGGATCAGAATCATCTCTGGAAGAAGCTTTACGTGTCACATAAATGGAACAACAGGAAGGAAAGAGCCCCTGCCGGTCCACTCAACTCCAATCCTTTCCAAGTAGACAAATGTTGCTGGGCAGGAGGCAAGAAGAAATGCTATGGCCCTGTCACTCAAAGAACAATTCTTAATATGTAGAAGACTGAATTGTTACATTTTAAAGGAAATGGGTAGGTCTCAGAATTTCCGAAATGGAATCGACACTCTACATCATAATACAAGTCCTAATTTTACAAATGAAAAAACTGTGAAGCCTCAAGAGAATGAGAAAATAAGCCAAGCCACAGACTGGGCGAAAATATTTGCCAAGGTACATCTGATAAAAAAAACTGTTATCCAAACTATACAAAGAACCCTTAAAACTCAATAATAAGAAAAAAATCCAATTTAAAATGGGCCAAACACCATAACAGACCCCTCACCAAAGAAGATATACAGGTGGAAAATGAGCACAGGAAAAGATGCTGTACATGACATCAGGAAAATGCAAATGAAAACAACAATGAAATACCACTACAGGCCCATTAGGTGGCAAAAACTCGAACACTGACAGCACCAAATGCTGGCAAGGATGTGGAGCAACAGGAACTCTCATTCACTGCTGGTGGGAATGCAAAACCATACAGGCACTTTGGCAGATAGTTTGGTGGTTTCTTACAAACCTAAATAAACTCTTATATGATCCAGCAATTGAGCTCCTTGGTACTTACCCAACTAAGTTGAAAACTTAGGTCCACACAAAAACCTGCACATGGATGTTTATAGCAGTTTTATTAATTAATAATTCATCAATTCATTAATAATTGCCAGAACTTGAAAGCAACCAGAATGTCTGTCAATAGGTGAATGGACAAATAAACTGTGGTACATCCAGACAATGGAATATTATTCAGCACTAAAAAGAAATCAGCTATCAAGTCATGGAAAGACATGGAGGGACCTTGAGTTCACACTGCTAACTGAAAGGAGCCAATCCGAAAAGGCTATACAGTATATGATTCCAACTACATGACATTCTGGAAAGGGCAAAACGAGGAAAACAGTAAAATGGTCCACGGTTGCTAAGGCTTGGGGGGACAGAGCAATGAAGAGGCTGATCTCAGAGAATTTTTAGGTCAATGAAACTACTGTGTCTGATACTATCTGTTATCTATAAAGGTGAATACATGCCATTATACATTTATCCAAACCCACTGAATGTACAACACCAAGAATGATCCCTGAAGTAGACTATGGACTTTTTAATAATGATGTATCAGTGTAGGTTCCCCACTTGTAAAAACCGCACCACTCTTGTAAGGGATGTTGATAAGGGGGGAGGGTATGCATGAGTCGGGGTAGGAGGCATATGGGCAATCTCTGTAGTACCTATTGTTCAATTTTGCTGCAAACCTAAAATTGCTCTAAAAAATAAAGTCTATTAAAAAAGAGAGAAACAAAACAAATAAAACAAAAAACAGTGAAGGCCAAATTGTAGAATTGACCTACTAAAGGTCCCCGTGAGTAAGGGGCAATTTTACTAGTAGACGATTGCAAAGTGAATTCAAAACTAAGTCCCCACAATAAACAGTTAGGACTCATTCACAATTAACAAAGCTCATTAAAAACTAAAATGCCCTCCTCTCCTCCTCCCCTCCCAATATTTAAACTTAGAAGTCAATCTTCTCTTAACAGATTGAAATATGTAGATTTTAGCCCCTGTGGGTCCAAATGATCGTGAATTCTGTTTTTGTTCACTACTAAGCAATAATGTTCGACTTGAGGGAAGTGAACAGCAAATCCTGCAGTTATAAAGCTTTCTAATGGATAATGACAGATACTGGAAGTGACATTTTCCAAATAAAGAATCTGATACTTCAGTCATTGAGGTTCAAAATGGAGATTATATCAGGAATCTTGATACTCCTGAAGTTGGCCAACAGGCGATCAAATGGAGGGAAGAAAAAAGTTAATTTAATGGGGAAATTATAGGTTAATTGTCTATCAACTTTTCTTTTAAGAAAGAGAAAACTACTAAATTGACTGAAATGAGCTACAATTTACATTTTTGGTTTGGACAAATCCAAAAACTATAAGCAATTGTAAATAATAAGTATTAAGGATTACAAAGTAATGCTTAGGTCCCACATAAACACAATACTAGATAAGTAGAGTAGGTTAAAATTAAAAAAACAAAAACCTGAAATCACTTGAACAGCATTTTAAAGGATTTTTTTGTTCTCTTAATAATCTTCTCAGTGAATCAAGGGAAATTTGCTACTTTGAATCTAAGTGGCACAGAGTTTTCTAAGGGACACACGTTGAACCAATTAAACGGGAAGCCTCACAGGCCCCACACGATTTCAGGAACAGTGACACAGAAGATCAGTGGCCTCACGTAAGGCTCAGTGACATCAATTCCATCCCCCCTGAAATGAAGTGGGGAGTGGATTAGGAAGCCTGCAGGAATTTCATACCACATTTCCATTCTTCAGTACTCATCCAAGGGTATCATTTTGCTATGACCTTGCTCTCCAGAGACCTATATTACCAGTCAGTACCAGACACGTCGTCTCTGTTAACCTGAAACTACACTACCAATAGCACTTCGGGCTTAGCAGAATGGAGGGCTGATATTCCTTCCTTGGTATGAAATAAAAATAATTTTTCCAAAATGTACACAGATAACTGGGGCTCCTGGTGACTCAGAAAGTGAAGCATGTGACTCCTGACCTCAGGGTGGTGAGTTTGAGCCCCACATTGGGTATAGAAATTACTTAAAAAAAAATTAAAATAAAATATACACAGATAACACTGATAATATCAGAAAAAGACGTACTGCAAGAAATCATTGTTAATGGACATCAGGGCCACAAGATAAAGTCATTTTCTGCCTCTGTATTTTCCTTAATAAAAGACAAGGATCTAAAATAAGTCTTACTGATACCACTGAGCCATCAGAGGCTATACTATTTCTACTGGAAAGGGAAGGGAAGTTCAAAGTGCTACCTTCCCCCCAAAAAGCTCCACCTCCACCACATCAATTACTACTCCCTAAAAACGAAAACAAATACACAAAAAGAAACAAACACCTCCCAAACCAGAGGTCTGACTACATGAGCCAGATGAAACTATATATTTGTTTGTTCAGAAAAAGTAAGTGTAACAGCCAACTTGGCCAGTTTCCATAAGCACACGCCCTTAAGAAGAGCTTGGGTCGGGTGCCTGGGTGGCTCAGTCGTTAAGCTACTGCCTTCGGCTCAGGTCATGATCCCAGGGTCCCGGGATCGAGTCCCACATCGGGCTCCCTGCTCGGCAGGAAGCCTGCTTCTCCCTCTCCCACTCCCCCTGCTTGTGTTCCTGCTCTCGCTATCTCTCTCTCTGTCAAATAAATTAAAAAAAAAAAAATTAAAAAATATATATATATATTAACATTAAAAAAAAAAAAAAAAGAGCTTGGGTCATCCTCGGTCATTCGGGCAGTTTCCACACAAGGGCAAGCACGCTGCATGTGTAGTGAAAAACTAAACATTAAACCACCAGAACTATTTGTGCAAAAGGAAAATGGAATCAGAAGTTGGGATGGGAAGCTGTGGTGCTTATCAAAGGTCAATAACTTAGTACAAATTTGCTCAATCTCTTTGGTAAGATAACATGGACAGAACCTCACTCTTTACACAGAATTTTCCAAACATTAACCAATGCCCAAAGCAGCCTAGTGAGGTAAATAATGTTTTACAAATAGGAGGATGTAGCTTGGGGACACAAAAAAAAATGAGGTCCTGGCCCCCACACCAATGTCATCTCTGCCTTTTACTAGTTGAGTGAACTACTCAAAAATGACTGTTTGCCACTTTATTATAGAAAGCTGCTCTCAATTTCACACATAAAAGACTATGTTTTATGATATAAAGTCTATACCAAAGGTAGCAGAGCTGCTTTGCTTACCACTGCCTTTGTCAATTATTATCAAAAATTTCGTTAATTAGTTAAGGAAGCAGCTTTTGAGCACCTTCCGCCAATACATACAGGCCTCTCTTCAAGAAGAAAATAAATCCCTTTTAACTAAGTTTTACTGGGTATTATTTATACTACCAGTTGCTGCAGAAAGAAAGGTCTGATCATTTTGCACTTGGGCACGTCAGAAGCTTTTTATTCTACAAGTGTATGTGTCTGGGGACTGACTGGAAGGCAACACAAGAGAACCAAGGAGATGAGAGGAATTTTCTCTATCTTGCTTCAGGGTGGCGGTTATGGGATTTACTGCATCTCATTGACCTGTATTTACTTAAGATCTGTGCACTTCCCAGTAGGCAAATTTTACCTAAAAAAGACAAGTGTCAAAGATAATTATTTAATAGCCAAACACTTGAGTAAGGCAGCACCAAGGGGAAGTCCCACATCATACCACAATAAGACAAAAATCCCAACTGGAAAAAAAACTTGCTCTTTTTTTCCTTCAGCCTGTATTTCCAACTCCTGCGCACTAATTAATTCTTAAAGAATCAAATAGCCATGGGCTTTCACAGCCTCCACTAAGTAGAAAAAAGGTCTCAGGCCAGTGAGGGCATTTGCATCTGCCTGTGAGCATGTAAACACTTACATCAACTAGTGTTGCCTCATACAACAGCTCAAGTAACAAAAACCACCCTTGTGTCAAAGGCATCATCAACAAAGTCATGGATATTTCATAGATATCTCCTCTGAGGCAATTAAGAGAAGAAGAAATGAATTGAAATTTCATTAATAATCACACAACCCCAATTAGTCTCTCATAATTGTCAATGCAATGCTTATCAGATTGTAGAGGGCAAGAAAGGAATGTAAAAGGGTACAAATGTAAATAATATTACAAATGGAAATTGCCACTTTCATCTCCAAGTAGATAAAAGAATATTTTAGCGAAAAAGCCAGGTCTTTTTGTTCAGAGATAAATAGAGAAATGAATACATAAGAGGAGATCTGTTTCAAGGGTTAATAAAAACACCTTTACTCCCGAAGCAAGTAAAGAAGAAAAAAGCAGCAGCTCTTTCTTGATAGAAACGCCAGGCTTAACCGTTCGCAGCCTACAGAAAACACACATGACACCCAAGATAAAGTACAACATTTACATCATTTTTTAAAACAACGCCAGTGCAGCTCCAAAGTCAGTGATCCTTACTAGCAGTCTCTAAGAAACTGCATTACCAAATTTGGCTACATCAACATCATTACCCATGTTCATTTCGGACATTTCGCCTCTTTTCCCTAAAGACCACTAAATATAGCAACTTGATCACGTAAGAATAGCCCATCTTGTAAGATAAACAGGGCTTCAGTGGTGCCCCATGACACTAAACTGACGGAAGGTCACGACGCCCATAAAGTCGCCATGGGCCCATCTGGTAACACTCCTTAAGTTAAGGTCGCAGTATCTGTCAGACTCCTAGGCTGGAACATAGCCTTCGAAATCATCTAATGTTATAGTCGTTTTCACACTTTTGTTAAGAAGCTGTGGAATCACTCCATCCTGTTTTTAAAACACAAAAGTCTCGATCAGACACCTTTCCACTTTCTTTTTGCTCCCTCACAATGAAAGGACACAAACTCATCCATCAGGAATCCCAGGTCCTGAAAAAGATGCGCAGGTCCTCTGGAAGTGGACAACCACCACTGTACCCTGTCTGCCCCTCTGGCGCCCAGTCTAAACTGCTTTCCCCATGTTTCTATCCTTATTCACAAGCAAACTGGGAGGCTATTCCACAGAGTCCTAGGGCTCTGGGTGAAAATGACTTGATAATCACTGATGTGCTCCAACCCCTCATTTCACAATTAAAAGCAAAATGAGAGGAAGCATGCTGTAACTGAAAAGGACACAGTGGAATAAAAGTCAGTCCTGGTCCTAGCCCTTGCCAGGTGTATGACCTTGGGCAAATCTCTTACTCTTTGAGCTTTAGTTTCTTCATCATAAAATGGTAATCATCATCTCTCTGCCCAGCATACTTTCTATAAAAGTGCTTTGTAGACAGCAGAGCACTGCATAAAGTATTATTTTTATTGTTCCGTTATTATTAGCCAAGATTACATGGTGAGTTCAGTGCACAGCCAGACGTGGAACTTGAGTCTCCTGACTGCCTCTGCAAGGCTTTTTCCACTACTTCACACAATACTTGTGTTCATTAATTACTAAGCCATTCTTATCAACTCCTCAAACTTAGGTTTTATAATAACTTTTATCAAGGAAAACAAAATGGTGCCTGGCAAAAACCAAAATCTTTGACATTACATGAACTAAAAGTAAATGCAAGGAATTTATAGTCCATGCAAGCCAAAGGAGAGAACTGTGGATAAAAGGATATACTGGCATTCTACAAGATGATATATTGTGAATGCTCATTAAGGCACTAATGAAACTATTCTGACCATTCTGAGCTGCAGCAAGCTGTTATGTCCTGAAGTAAAAAGAAAAGCCCACCATGTGGCTGAATAATGACTTCAGGGTGTGCACAGTGATCAGAACCCAACTGTGACTTTTTACAATCAAAAAATTTCCCTGGGGCGCCTGGGTGGCTCAGTCATTAAGCGTCTGCCTTCGGCTCAGGTCATGATCCCAGGGTCCTGGGATCGAGCCCCACATCGGGCTCCCTGCTTGGCCGGGAGCCTGCTTCTCCCTCTCCCAGTCCCCCTGCTTGTGTTCCCTCTCTAGCTGTCTCTCTCTCTCTGTCAAATAAATAAATAAAATCTTAAAAAAAAAAAAAATTCCCAAACCATACATGGTTGAACCTCCAGGTCAAATGTAAATACAATCTATGGACTCTGAAAAACAAACTGAGGGTTCTAGAGGGGAGGGGGGTGGGAGGATGGGTTAGCCTGGTGATGGATATTGAGGAGGGCACGTTCTGCATGGAGCACTGGGTGTTATGCACAAACAATGAATCATGGAACACTACATCTAAAACTAATGATGTAATGTATGGGGATTAACATAACAATAAAAAAATTTTTTTAAAAATGTAAATACAATCTGATGGTGCACTCTAACCTACAAATTACACATTAATAAAAGCCTGAATGGGCACATCTCTGCCACAAGCCCCATCTATGGACAATAGAGGGACTGGGTGCTGGCCGTTTGGTGCTCCGGGGTCTACCAGCTCTCCGGCCACTGAGCTCCCCAACTCAGAATTCTAAAATGAGTCATTGCCATTTCACCTTCCTAAAGGATAAGGAGGAAACGGTGAAATTAAGAAAGTTGATGGAAAAAAGGATGGAGAAAAAATGCCAGAGATGGCATTAAAATGTAGCATGAGTGGGGAGGGGAAACACACACTTTTTTCAAAGAATTTCTGAGACTAATGAAACCTTCTCACAGAAAACTTGGAAAATACTACCAATTTTATTTCAGAACACAAAAAATTCTTTTAAAAGGTAGTATTTATAAGCTCATGCATATTCATAAAGTGATTCATTTGTTAGGAACATACAGTCATCCAGAAGCAGTGAAAAAGCTACAGCTTTAAATGCTCAATCCACCCATCTAGACTTAAAGGTTATAGTAGCTTTTCTTGAAAACATATTACTCATCACTGTTCTAACTATACATCTCTGTACAGAAAACATGGAAAACAGGACGGACTAGTAGTACACAAGTTTGTCACTGACAACAACTAGAAAAGTCAAACCACATTAGAAAATAGTGTGGAACTCTGTTAGCAGCTTTGTACTTCATCAACCTGGAAATTTTACATCAGACACCATAAGCATTATGGACTATTTTCAGGCAAGGCTGTCTTCTGAAACTGACTCACCCTGACCCATCTTCAGTGTCGAAGCATGTGATGAGCCAATGCAAGAAGAAAGCAATGGGTCAATAATGCAACCAAACTATAGCAAAGCAAGGTCAACTGATCTTGTGACTGATGGGTATGTCTACCCAAAGTTGTGAGTAATTCTTCACTTACTTCAATGAAGACAGTGTATTACCCATGTGTAACCTGAATATACGGGATGCTTTTTATTACTGTAACAATATTAACTAAAATTTACAGAGTATTTATTGTTTTAAAAGCATTTATATTGGGGCACCTGGGTGGCTCAGATGGTTAATCGTCTGCCTTCGGCTCAGGTCATGATCCTGGGGTCCTGGGATCAAGCCCCATGTCAGGCTCCTGGCTCAGCAGGGAGCCTGCTTCTCCCTCTCCCTCTGCCTCTCCCCCTCCTCATGCTCTCTCTCTCTCTCTCTGTATCTCTGTGCCTCAAATGAATAAATAAAATCTTTAAAAATAAAAAATAAATTTAAAAAAGCATTTATATTATTATTATTATAACCACCTCCATTTTGCAAATGAACTGAAGCTCAGAGAGAGGAAATGATTTGCCTAAAATTATACAGACACTCCAAAAACGATGGTAGGACTCAAATTCAATTCCTATGACTCCAAATTCCGTGATTTTCCTTAACCTTTTGTTCATTTGTCAGCATGAAACCCTTCATTCATGAAACCTTTCATTCATTCCTTTATCTAGTCAAAAAATACTTATTAGGGGCGCCTGGGTGGCTCAGTCGTTAAGTGTCTGCCTTCGGCTCAGGTCATGATCCCAGGGTCCTGGGATCGAGCCCCGCATCGGGCTCCCTGCTCCGCGGGAAGCCTGCTTCTCCGTCTCCCACTCCCCCTGCTTGTGTTCCCTCTCTCACTGTGTCTCTCTCTGTCAAATAAATAAATAAAATCTTTAAAAAAAAATACTTATTAAACATTTACTATATATATGTCACTATTCTCTCACCTTGAGGAAACAAAAAGAACACAATTCCTGCTTTAGGTAGTAGAGCGGGTATATTACAATCCAGTATAATGGTCAAGAACAGATTAACAACAACAACGAAAGTACACCAGTGTGGGAAGTGGCCAACAGAAATAGATATGTGGCACGACGGGAACACAGATGAGGAAGCCCTTAATCCTTCCTATGGAAGGCAAGAAAGCTTCCCATAGGAGGTTATAATATTACCTGAATCTTGGAACATGAAAAAAAATCTAACAAGTGGGTAAGTGAGGAAGGAAACATGTGAGGAAGAAAAAACAAGAAAGGCAAAGGCATAAAGGCCAGGAAAAAAATGTGTGTGTGTGTGTATAACATATACTGAGGAAACTAGCTCAGTGGGCAGGGAGCCATATTAGATATGGCGAGAGATAAAGCTGGAAAATCGGCAGGAGCCATGGCAATCAAGATCAGGCTCACTGATGCCAGGCCAAGGAAAATGGGCTTTGTTCTACAGAAGACAGAAGCTAATAAAGGTGGTACCATGCTGAAATTTAGGTTTAAAAAGACCAAACTGGTTTTAGTATGAAGGATGTAACTGGGGGATACAAGGCCCAAAATAAGCATATCAGTTAAGACTCTACTGCAGCAGTATAAGAAATGAGGGCCTAAATTCAGGCAATGAAAAAAAAGAATGAAGGGGAGGTAACAAATGAGAGAGCTATTTTGGAAGCAAATCCTAAAACTTAGTGAATGACAATTAGTGGTAGACAAGGTTCAAGGAGTGACCTAGGCTAACTCTCAGATCTCTGGCTTATACTACAGGGTGAAGGTGGAGAGGTTGTTTGGGTTAAATAAATGAGTTAAAAAAAAATAATGCATTCAGTTTTAGAAAGCTGAGGTACATTTGTGATATACGGTGGCATCAGGTAAAGATGTCCAATATGCAGTTAGAAACTGAGCCCTGAAACTCAGAAGAGATACGGGATTTACGTCACTAGGGTGTAAGTGATAGGTGAAGATGTGGGCCTGGTTCTAGTTAGCCCTGGAAGAACAGAGAGAGAGGAGACTAAGAGCAGAACCTTAGGGAACCCAAATTTTTAAGGGGTGGAGAGAAACAATGTCAGAAGACTGATAAGAGAACACAGTTGTTGTAGGAAAGCCAAGATAAAGGGCTTGGAAACCTAGAGAAAAGAGAAATTCAAGAAAGAGCAGGGATTAACACAATTTAAAATAAAACAAGTAAATGGAAAAGAAAAAAAACTTTAAAAAAGAGAGAGCAGTGTAAGGGGACATAAACTGAAACAGTATTTCTGTGAACAATTTGGCATTTTGGAAATGTGCAGTTTCCAAAGGCCTCTCAGATGCCCACGCCCAATGACACAGTAATCCACATCTAAGAATCTATTCTCAGAAAGCAATCAGAAATCCTGACCATGGTTTAAATACAAAAATGTTCATCACAGGATGATTTACAACAGCAACAAGATGGGAATATTTTCAATGTATAAAATAGAAATGGTTGAATAAATTATAGTACATCCATACAATGAATATGACAAGCCATTTAGTAATTTTACTCGTGGATTTTTAAGATTTTATTTATTTATTTGACAGAGAGAGACACACAGCAAGAGAGGGAACACAAGCAGGGAGAGTAGGAGAGGAAGAAGCAGGCTTCCCGCTGAGCAGGGAGCCCGATGCGGGGCTTGATCCCGGGACCCTGGGATCATGACCTGAGCCGAAAGCAGACGCTTAATGACTGAGCCACCCAGGCGCCCCACTCATGGATAGCTTTAAGTGATATGGAAAATACTCATGGTAGTGTTTGTTGAAAAGAGCAGGACACAACCACACATATTCAGTTAACTGTCTAAAAATGCATACAGTAAAAAAAGAAAAAGGGGGGCGCCTGGGTGGCTCAGTCGTTAAAGCGTCTGCCTTCAGCTCAGGTCATGATCCCAGGGTCCTGGGATCGAGTCCCACATCGGGCTCTCTGCTCGGCGGGAAGCCTGCTTCTCCCTCTCCCACTCCCCCTGCTTGTGTTCCTGCTCTCGCTATTTCTCTCTCTGTCAAATAAATAAATAAAATCTTTAAAAAAAAAAAAAAAGAAAAAGGTATAAAATACAACAGAATCTTGGTGGAAGTTTATACAGGTAGTAAAATCACTTATGCTTTTTGTTTTCTTTGGCCTTTTTTGCATTTACCAAATTTAATCATGTTCATCGTTTATTTTTTCTTGTTTAAATTATTTACTTATTTATTTTTAAGTAGGCTGCATGCCCAACGTGGGGCTTGAACTCACAACCCTGAGATCAAGAGTCAACCCCCGAGATCAAGAGTCAACCCTGAGATCAAGAGTCAACCCTGAGATCAAGAGTTGCATGCTCTACTGACTGAGCCAGCCAGGCACCCCTTTTTTTCCTTTTCTTTTTCTTTTATTTTTTTTTAAGATTTTATCTATTTATTTGACAGAGAGAAAGAGAGAGAGAGAGAGAGCAAGCACAGGCAGGGGGAGCATCAGGAGGGAGAAGCAGGCTCTCTGCCGAGCAGGGAGCCCGATGCAGGGCTCAATCCCAGAACCCTGGGATCATGACCTGAGCCAAAGGCAGATGCTTAACCAACTGAGCCACCCAGGTGCCCCTTCCTTTTCTTTTTAAATTAAACTTTCCTTTTTGAGATACCTCACTGTGGTTTTAATCTGCAATTCCGGATGGCTATTCATATGCCTACATGGCACTTGCACATCCTCTTCAGTGAAATGTGTCTTCATGTCTTTTGCCATTGTCTAATTGTGTGATTTGGTTTATTACTACTGAGTTCTTTATATATTCTAGATACTAGTATTTTGTTGAGTATCTTCTCCCAGTCTATAGTTTGTCTTTCATCCTTTTAACTATGGTCTTTAGTAGAGTAAAAGTTTTTAGTTTTTATGAAATCCAATTTATATTTTTTCCCTTTTACAGACGCTTTTGGTGTTAAATCTTAAAATCCTTTACCTACCTCTAGATCACCAAAATTTTTTTCTGAAAGTTTTAGTTTTATGTTTTGCATATAAGTCTGTGATCCATTTTGAGTTAATTTTTGTATAATGTGTGAAGCTTAGGTCAAAGCTCTTTTTTTTTTTTTTTGCCTATAGACATCCAACTGTTCAAGCACCATTACTGAAAAGACTATCCTTCCTCTACTGAATTGCTTTTACACCTCTTGCAATACACTGCAATTGAGCGATGGGCAACCTTCTGTTTTAGGTGATAGAAAATGTTCTAGAATTAAGACAATGGTGAGTGGTGTATGACTTTGTGAATACACTAAACACCACTGAACTTCAAAGGGTAAATTTTATGGTGTGTGAATTATAACTAAAAAAAAAAAATCCACTGGGAGTGTCTGTATAGGTCTGTTATTCTGGGTTCTCTATTCTGTTCCACTGATCTATGTGTTTATCCCTCCACCAATATCATACAATCTTATTACTGTAGCTGTATGATAAGTCTTGAAATCAGGGAGAGTGAATCCTCCCACTTTTTCTTATATTGAGCTAGTCTAGTTACTTAGAAATGCTTCCTCATATAAAAGCACTCACCTTCTATGTCAATACAACCAAAAGCAATTAAAAAAAAAAAAATCAGTCACCTCATACACCTGAACTGACATCTTTACCATGTTGAGTCTTCCAAACCATGAACACAATATGTCTCTCCACTTATTTTAATCTTGACTTCTTTCATCAACATTTTGTAGTATTCATCATACAAGTTCTACACGTTTTGTTAGATATACACTTAAACATTACTTTTTATTTCAGCAATTGTAAATGATAATGCATTTTTTTCCATGTGTTCACTGCTAGTATACAGAAATGCATTTAATTTTTGTATGTTTATCCTATATTCTACAACCTTGCTAACATACATATTATTTCTAGGAGTTTATCTGTAGGTTGCTTTCTACGTTAACAATTACCTGTAAACTGGGAAATTTTATTTCTTCCTTTCTGATCTATATGCTTTTTATTTCTTTTTCTTGTCTTATTGCAATAGCTAGAACTTCCAGCACCATGTTGAATAAGAGTAATGAGAAGAGACATTCTCACCTTATTCCCAAACAGGAGAAAATCATTCAGTTTTTCACCATTAAATGTAATGTTAGCTGTAGAGTATTTGTAGATGCTCTTCACCAAGTTAAGGAAGTTATGCTCAAAAAGGCTGAGACCTTCTGAGATTATGTATAAAAGGAGTCTGCCTCATAAATGGAAAAGTGATTACTTGTTTCCCTCCCTCTCTCACATGGCAAAACCTCACAAGGCGAAACATATACTGTCTTATTAAGCAGTTCACTCTATGGTAAGCTCTCCACATATAACTCTTTAACAATGTTAATTCAGCCATGATATTTCCTATCAGGGAATTCCTATCAGAATACCTTGGTCATAAAGATAAGACAAAAACTTTCTGCTTTAAACTGATAACCTAGATCACTTGGAAATTAGATTATTAAATACAGTAATGACAGAGACTATGCCACACATTGTTTATACTCCTCAGTACTGTGCCTTAAACATAGCAAGCAATAAATAAAACTATTGATTTAAGTCACTATTTTAATGGAATCATTACCAGTTTTTAAAAAAGGAAAGGCTAGGGGCGCCTGGGTGGCTCAGTCGTTAAGCGTCTGCCTTCAGCTCAGGTCATGATCCCAGGGTCCTGGGATCGAGCCCCACATCGGGCTCCCTGCTCCGTGGGAAGCCTGCTTCTCCCTCTCCCATTCACCTGCTTGTATTCCCTCTCTCGCTGTGTCTCTCTCTGTCAAATAAATAAATAAAATCTTTAAAAAAATAAATAAATAAAAAATAAAAATAAAAAAGGAAAGGCTAGAAGTTTCAATCCCTTCAATACGAATTAGAATAAACAACATCAACATTTAAACATGATAAATATTTACAACCTATAGAGAAACAGTTTTTTCCCACTTTTCAAATACCTCATCCAAATAATAAAAATGGGCTTCTTTTTCACATTAGGTAGGAAAAGGCTGGAAGAAAGGGAGGAAAATGCCCCCTTTCAAATTATAATACTTAAAGACTTAAGGTGGACCAACAATAATAATAATAATTACTTGTCTAGTTTTTGTAGATTCCTTCTGGAATCTTTCCATTGACTAAGATTCTATTAATAGTCTGAAACATTTAAAACAGTCCCTCTCCCTATGGTTACCACAAAGTCAGGGGGGTAAGGCTCAAAATATAGATAGATAGATAGATAGATAATTAAAACCCTACTTTAGTATAGACAGGTTATAAAATGTGTACATATATAATATGTATCTAATCTAATATGTATGTATCTATCTAGATTGATAAATACATATTAAAACCCTACTTTAAAATAGGCTATAAAATAAAGAAAATAAATGCATATAAAGTCAGATCTTTCTTACAAAACTCCTTATAGTCGTTGTTTATTCTGGAGGTCAGGCTAAGCCACAAATTAAAACATTTTTCAACATTTTATTTTCTAGCTACTAACTTAGAAATGCTTCCTCATATAAAAGCACTCACCTTCTATGTCAATACAACCAAAAGCAATTAAAAAAAAAAAAATCAGTCACCTCATACACCTGAAACTAATATAACACTGTATGTTAACTATTCTGGAATTAAAAAACCGATCAATTGATCAATTAATAGATAAATTTTTAAAAACTGTCGCTTCAAATAGAATGGAAGTTGCAAGTTCCCAGCCCAATTTCAATTTTTGGTAAGCATTTACTTATAGTTTGATTTCTTTTAAGCTTAAAACCAATTGACCTACACTAATTTGCTTACAATGGTCCTACTGCTTAAGAACTAGTTGTTAGTCATCACAAAAAAAAAAAGCTACTTACTCCTCTAATTTCATCATGTAACTAAAATACAACCAAAATCCAGAAGGTAAATTAAAGAGGAAAGGGGGACAGGGCGTCAGGCCTCATGGCTCTGAGCGGCCAAAATAAGTAAGAAGGTTCATGCATCAAAGCCCACGCAGTATGCTGAAAAGAAGGCCCCCTCAGGTCCTTATTACAATCTTATTTTATATAAAAATCACTATTAAGTTTCATTTCCAGCCACAGCATATTAAAAAGGGAAAATATTAGAAAGGGGAACTAGGGGAGAAAATATTCGTTAGAGTAGCAGTAAGGGAAGAGGCATAAGTATTACAAAATAATCAACCAAACGTTTCGTTCACTCGATTCATGAGAAAGAACCCTATACACTTCAGCACAAAAAATACTGTTCATAATAAAGACCCTAAACTATCTAATAAATTTAAATTATACTCATATGTTCTATTTTAAAAGACAAGAAAACACTTAACACATTAATTATATAATAGACCCAGCAAAGTGTCACTATTAAATTCACTAACCTGTAGTCAAACCTTTGGATTGAAATATGTGGCTCTGTGTCCTTGAACATGTTATTTATATTCTCTAAGACTCAGTTTCCTTATATGTACGTGGAACTAATAAAACCTACTTCATTGGTTTGCTGTCTGGTATATAAGAGCTCAATAATTACTGGTCCTTTCTGTTACTACTACTACCATTATTATTCACTTTAGAAAGATTTCTATTCCAAATGGTTTTTATTCATGTATAATTACATGTAATAAAACATACATATTAGGGTACCATTTTTTTAAAAGATGTTATTTATTTATTTGACAGAGAGAGAGACTGCAAGAGCAGGAACACAAGCAGGGGGAGTGGGAGAGGGAGAAGCAGGCTTCCAGCTGAGCAGGGAGCCTGATGCAGGGCTCTATCCCAAGACCCCGGGATCATGACCAGAGCCAAAGGCAGACGCCCAACGACTGAGCCACCCAGGCGCCCATATTAGGGTACCACTTAATGAATTTTGGCAAAGGTGAGCATCCATGTAACTATCACTCCAGTCACGATATAGGATCTTTCCACTAGAATGTTCCTTCCTACTCTTTTCTAGTTGATTCCATCCACCCACCCAAAAAACAAAACAAAACAAAACACTGTTCTTTTTTTTTTTTAAGATTTTATTTATTTATTTGACAGAGAGAGAGACAGCGAGAGAGGGAACACAAGCAGGGGGAGTGGGAGAGGGAGAAGCAGGCTTCCCACCAAGCAGGGAGCCTGATGCAGGGCTCGATCCCAGGACCCTGGGATCATGACCTGAGCTGAAGGCAGGCGCTTAACAACTGAGCCACCCAGGTGTCCCAAAAAACACTGTTCTGATTTCCATCACCATCACTTAGTTTTACCTGTTCTACTATTCATATAAATGGAATCACAGCACATACCCTGCTGTGTCTGGCTTCTTTTATTCGACATAATGTTTTTGAGATTCATTTCAAGTTCATCCTTTTTTATTTGAGTAGTATTTCATTGTATGACTATACCACCACTGACTTATCTGTTGGTTGTTTCCAGTTTGGGGCTATAATCTAAAAATTTTTAAAACAATAGGTTATATCATTAAGATTCACTTATCAGTACTATTCCCAATATGGGATATCTTACCATTATATAAAATGTAGATTATTTCAAAGCCTAATGAAGGCCTCTTACCAATAAATATATAACTGAGATTTCATTTACTCATAAAGCAATCTTTTGTTATAACTGAAGAATATATTTAATTTTGCAGAAGATAAAGAAAATTCTCAATACTGTAAATAAATTAAAATCCTGTAACTGAAGAGGAGGAAGTTCCTGTACCAACATTACTCAGGTTGACCCATTTGATAGAGAACTTCAGCATAACAGTCTTATATTCAAGCTCCTGATACAGAGGCTCTATGATTTTCTACCTCACAGAGGACAATTTTCATCCATGTCTGGTATTACTGAGTACAGCCATACATTTTGGCCAATGTCCTTTAGCACTGGTTTATAGAATAGAATACTACTTATTAGGATGGGAAATAAGGCATAAGTTTAAAGAGTTCATCTTTTTACTCATTCTTAATTAACAAATGTGTGTAGCCAAAATCCATGCTCTAGCTGATAATGGTAGTGCAGCTTCTCTCAAGACAAATACTTTGTACGTCAAGCTAACTCAGGGCAGAGATTCTGCCTCATTAGTGAAGACTCTGTCCTCCCTGAATTTAGACAAAGACTAGGCTCAAGACAGTGGTTTTCAAACTATGTCCAATAAACATCAGGGCATTTGCAAACATTTGCGTTACTTTCATTTTTTAAATAAACTTTAACTATGTTTAAGACTTCAATAACAGGGCACCTGGGTGGCTCAGTCATTAAGTGTCTGTCTTCCGCTCTGGTCATGATCCCAGGGTCCTGGGATCGAGCCCCGCATCGGGCTCCCTGCTCCGCGAGAAGCCTGCTTCTCCCTCTCCTACTCCCCCTGCTTGTGTTCCCTCTCTCGCTGTGTCTCTGTCAGATAAATAATATCTTAAAAAAAAAAAGAAGACTTCAATAACAAAATGCACATAGATGTGTTATATGCCAATTTTCATAAAATGGAGGCAAGTTCCTGGCAATTACACCTACTTGGTTAATTTACTTTTGTGCAGGACTCAAAATAAGCCTACTCTAGTCTTTTCTGTCCATTCGCTGCACATGAAATTCTTCAAAATGTGTCCTTGATTTGGAAGACTGTAGCTCTAAACTAGTGTTGTTGTTGTTGTTGTTGTTCTTCTTCTTCTTCTTCTTCTTACTCGGGACTGTATATATCCAACTCCAATAAAAGGGTAAATGGAGTGCACATATGCTGTACTCTGTCAGGTGTCAGGCAACATGGGCTCAGCACATGCTACAGGCGACACAACATGACCATCCCAAAATAAGTGAACCCATGATATGAAGGTTTGGGTCCTTCTTGCCCTACTTTTATATTTATGATGGCATTATCATAAGCTTTTAATAGTTCTTCAATACCTTATGTGTCTGTGGTAAGGTAAAATGATTACCCTCAATAAACCATAGCAAAATATGATGAAAATTCTAAGATTTAAGCAAAATATCTGATAATGGATATAACAAGATTGGTCGGGCTCAAGGCAAAGGAACAATCAGTATCAGAAACCAACATCAACCAATTCCTCAACCAATATCAAACACACTGATAATGGTATGTGAAATGAAAGAATCACATATAAATAAAAGAAGTAATAGCTCTTGTCACTGGAGGTCACCTTATATTTTAAGAAAAAATATATATTTCAACTCTCTGATATGTTTAATGAAGTTAAATCTTGCAAAATAAATTGATGATCTCTGTCAAGTTACAACATTAGTTTCTGGGAAAAAATAACAAACCAAGAAGCATTAAGTAGAAAGTCAAAAAGAAGGTCAAAACTCAATCTAACAGGGACGCCTGGGTGGCTTAGTCGGTTAAGCGTCTGCCTTGGGCTCGGGTCGTGATCCCAGGGTCCTGGGATCGAGTCCCGCATCCGGCTCCTTGCTCAGCGGGGAGCCTGCTTCTCTCTCTGCCTGCTGCTCCCCCAGTTTGTGTGTGTTCTCTCTCTCCCTCTCTCTGACAAATAAATAAAACCTTAAAAAAAATCTAAAAAAAAAACCTCAACCTAACAATAAAAATACCATAGCATTTTTCAAGGTAAATTATTACACAGAACATAAAGAACTAGTGCATGCCCTGGAAGAAAGGCTTATATTATTAAATCCTATACTAGTACATTGTAAACATGTTTATTAAATGCATACACTACCGCTTAAGTAAAATTAGAACCATTATTTGAAAACAGAGACTAGAAAAATGTATCTACAATACCTGAATAATTCAAAGGCTAAAATTATGTGAAATCTTTGTACTTCAACATGGCAAGGACATGAATGTTGGAAATCACAAAAAATTTGTATTGATATATTTATGCAAGTAAAGATAAGTAAAGTTTATTTGTAAAACACCAAGCACAATAGGATGGAAAAAATTAAGTAATATTTACATCACTTTTTAGTATGCCCTCAAATAAGTTAGCCAAAACAGTGAGATCTGTACTGGCGGTGATAAAAAAAGGACAAGAGAAACGACGCAAACAGTGGCTCTTATAAAACCTATTACTCACATGTAGTAGCTGTTAAGAAGATGTCAGCATGATCCAAATTATCTATTTGATTAAGGCATGGTCTTTAAATTTCAGACTTCACAGTTATTTGTAATTATATGATAAGTTCCAGAATCTGCTCTTTCATTTGCGAAATGTGTTGATTCTCTAAAGACAAGTTCTATTATAAATAGTTCAAATAAAACAAACAAAAAAACTTGACCTTTTTTTCTTTTGGTTATCAAAAAATTCCTTTAGTATCTCTCAATTATTTTTTTAACATTTTGCCTTTTTTTTATTATTATATCACCATACATGACATCATTAGTTTTTTTTTTTTTAAGATTTTATTTATTTATTTGAGAGAGAGAATGAGAGACAGAGAGCACGAGAGGGAAGAGGGTCAGAGGGAGAAGCAGACCCCCTGCCGAGCAGGGAGCCCGACGTGGGACTCGATCCCGGGACTCCGGGATCATGACCTGAGCCGAAGGCAGTCGCTTAACCAACTGAGCCACCCAGGCGCCCCAACATCATTAGTTTTTGATGTAGTATTCCATGATT
Organism: Leptonychotes weddellii; assembly: GCF_054177405.1. Taxonomy (NCBI): domain Eukaryota; kingdom Metazoa; phylum Chordata; class Mammalia; order Carnivora; family Phocidae; genus Leptonychotes; species Leptonychotes weddellii. Next base: position 83,232,450 of record NC_138379.1, on the reverse strand, counting down.
GTTTGCGTATAACACCCAGTGCTCCATGCAGAACGTGCCCTCCTTAATACCCATCACCAGGCTAACCCATCCTCCCACCCCCCTCCCCTCTAGAACCCTCAGTTCGTTTTTCAGAGTCCATCGTCTCTCACGGTTCGTCTCCCCCTCCGA
>NC_138379.1:83195309-83231800 GCF_054177405.1 Leptonychotes weddellii | reverse complement strand
CCAGTACCATACCGTCTTGATGACAGCTTTATAATAGAGTTTGAAGTCCGGAATTGTGATGCCGCCAGCTTTGCTTTTCTTTTTCAACATTCCTCTGGCTATTCGGGGTCTTTTCTGGTTCCGTACAAATTTTAGGATTACTTGTTCCATTTCTTTGAAAAAAGTGGATGGTATTTTGATAGGGATTGCACTGAATGTGTGGATTGCTCTAGGTAGCATTGACATCTTCACAATATTTGTTCTTCCAATCCATGAGCATGGAACGTTTCTCCATTTCTTTGTGTCTTCCTCAGTTTCTTTCATGAGTATTTTATAGTTTTCTGAGCACAGATTAGTATTTCTCAATTATAACATCTGCACCAGCTGGTGAATCCTGGTAATATTTTAAATAATTTTGCAATGCAAGGTTGTAATGCTATCATGCTTTACAACTACAAATGATGTCAATGATAAAATTAAAACAAAATTCAAACTGAATATATAAAACAAAATATGTTTACCTGTTTTAAAATTTTGAGTGAATAAAAAAAAAAGAGGCAATGAGGATTTTTTTTAAATCACACTAATATTTTCAAATACACAATGAAGATTTAAATTAGCCAAGAAAGTTACTCAACAATCACTACAAACTGAACACGTGTGAATTAAGCAATATGTAGCGATTCTATTTGTAAAGTAGAATTTCCTGCTACTCCATTTTAAAACTTCTAGATCAGATTAAATGAAAGGTTCTCAGAGCAATACAAATACAGCACACAGTGGTTAACAGCACCAAATCTGAGCCTAGCTCTGCCACCTACTCTCTCTAAATTGTGTTAGTTATCTTAACTCACTGTGCCTCAGTTTTTTTCATTTGTGAAACAGAGATAAAAGAAACTAACCTACATTATTGGGTTGTTGTGTAAATAAAACATGTAAAAGCTCTTATCAAGAGTCTAGTCCTTAAGTGCTCAAAAACGTTAGACGCCTTTATTATTGCTGTTGTGAGGCAAAATGTTCCAAAAAATTGTTACAATTTACAAGGATTTTTCTACGTAAACAAGGATTTTTCTGATATTATGGAACCAAAATACAAAAATAACCTAGAGCTCCCCAGAGCTCATCAAACATGACTTTCTTAAAAATGTAATAAACTTATAAATGCACACAAAAAACTCTACCATTATCAGTTTCACGCTTATTAGGGCTCCAGATAAAATTCCATTTGCAAAACTTCAAACTAGGTCAAAGAGTTTAAGACACAAACTTTGGCTATAAACTATGACTTCAGAAACCAACCCAATCAGAAGTAGTCTTACCCTCAACTTTCAAAATATCTATTTCAGATAACAGTGCTACTCCACCTAAGATCAAAACTAGATGCTCCCCAGGGAATGTGTTTTCAAGAATTAAAATGTCTCAAAAAATGTTTGGAGAAAAAAAAGATAATGAATTCTTTTCCTCTCTACAAATAACAAGATAATCTTAGTGAGAAAGTTATAGGAGGCTCAGAAACAAGAGAATTGTTTTCTGAGAGAGAACATTAAAAAAATGCAATTTTTAAAAGGAAAAATAAAAATTAAAACAATGTTATGTGTATTTTACCACAGTTAAATATTTTTAATTAAAGGAAAACAAATTATTTTCCCTGACCCCATGCTTAGCATATGCCTTCCCTAAAATCCAAGATCCATTCTTTTTTGGACAAGATAGAAATCGGCAATAAAATTTCTAAAATTAATAATGTGACTAATAAATTGTTTCTCATCATAATATATGTAAGCTGTGTTTTCCTGGAAGTGGACATATTGTGGTATGGAGATCTACACTGTAAAAGGTCGTCAGAAAAAAAGTAATCCTAACCAAAAGAAATGTGGAAATATGGATGCTATGGGGGCAATTCATGGGCTCTTGGGTTTATTAAAAAGAAATAACAGACCCCACATGGAGTCGCTTGTGCTAAGCCCAAGTCACCAAACCAAAACTTAATACCTAACCTAATTACAGTTTCAACCTTCCCCGGGAATGGAGTATTAACTGATCAGTCTGGAATTTTCTGGTCAGCACCAATGAGGTAATCTGCCACACAGACCCTTTCCATACCCCAAATGAAGATGAGGCAATCCACTCTTTCTTTATCCCTTCCCCCTTCTGCCTATAAAAGCCTTCCATTTTGTAGAACTCCTTGGAGCTTCTTTCTACTTGCTAGATGGGATGCTACTCTTTTTTTTTTTTTTTAAAGATTTTATTTATTTATTTAACAGAGAGATAGCGAGAGCAGGAACACAAGTAGGGGGAGTGGGAGAGGGAGAAGCAGGCCTCCCGCCAAGCAGGGAGCCCGATGCGGGACTCGATCCCAGGACCCTGGGATCATGACCTGAGCCGAAGGCAGACGCTTAACGACTGAGCCACCCAGGCGCCCAGGATGCTACTTTGATTCATGAATCATTCAATAGAACGAATTTATCTTAAAAATTTACTTGGTTGAATTTTTGTTATTTAACAGACGCATACAAATCTCTGGATGCCCAGTCTGATTCTACTTAAAGAAAGGTCAGCATTCTGACTGTTCCTGTAGAAGAGTGAGAGCTCCTGAAGAAAGAAGTCTTAAAACCTAAGGTAGTAATCGTCATGGGGAATATTTTAGGAAATAACCCAAAGGTCTGTATCTTTCCCCACAATGTGTTAGAGGGGAAAAAAAAAAAAAAAAGATCTAAATATATCCTCTCAATAGCTCAGAACAGCTCCTTCAAAGTAGAATTTTAGACTTTCTTCCCCCAAAATTATTATTGTCATTATTCCATTATAGGCAACTTGTATTAAGGTATCGCTTACGCCTCCAGAAGTATTCCTAAGGACCCCAAGCCCCACCAGTGCGGAAGACATAGTAAATGACTCTTTTTCAAAATAATTAGGGTTTCCCACAGGGCAATGAAAAACAAAATAACTCTAATGGAAGTTAGGATATTATATAAAAATATGCAAATTCTTTTTAAATTTGAAGCCTCTAATTCATTAAGAAATAAATCCCTTGGGGCACCTGGGTGGCTCAGTCATTTAGCGTCTGCCTTCGGCTCAGGTCATGATCCCAGGGTCCTGGGATGGAGCCCCGCATCGGGCTCCCTGCTCAGCAGGAAGCCTACTTCTCCCTCTCCCACTCCCACTGCTTGTGTTCCCTCTCGCTATGTCTCTCTCTCTGTCAAATAAATAAATAAAATCTTTAAAAAAAAAAAAAAGAAATCCCTTAAAGGAAAGTGAGAGCACCATACCAATCACGTCCCTTGTTTCTAATGTTACAGAGTGGGCACAGCAAAATTAGAATGTGTTTTATAAAACATTTACTAGTCATGCAAGATCTTAATTTTACATGTTTGCTTGTTTACTGCCCTCATAACTAAGTACTATACATCATTTGTTTCCATCTTTAAAATACTTGGTAGTGAAAATGAAAAGGATACTGTTATTTTCTCTCCAAACCAAAAAACCACTCAAGGTTAAGTATTAATCTAGGAAGACTGTGGTGCCTGGTCTTTGCCCAGAATCTTGGTTGTGTCTGTTATGAAGGCCATAGGCAAACACAGCATGGCCCAGAAAGCCTAAAACATGGTGAGTTTTTCTGAAATGTTCTAAAGGATTCTCTTGCCATTTGAGAGGCGAGAAAACTTCCCAAGATAAATTGGGGGCGGGGGGGGAATCAAGAGTCAATGTAAAATGTACAGGGAACGATAACAACAGCCTTCATCCTCAAGCAGCCTAACACTGACAATAAAAGTCAACTACAAGAGATACCACAAAGCAAAACAAGATTACCTGCCACGTGACTCAGAGACAATTAGGCTGAGTTCAAAGGAGGGCATGATCACCAGGGCCAGAATAAACTGAGAAAGCCTCCCTAAGGCTGAGAAGCATTTGGGGAAGCTGTTAGGACTGGGTGGTAGAGCACACAGTAAGGAAGGGCACTCAGGCCCCATACCTGTGCTCCTGTCCGCACAGTCCTGACGCTGTTGAAGGAGGCAACATTGGAAGGAGGATATGGATCTGACCCCTTTTATCAGCATTAAGCAACTAATATGAGTAAGAAGTTTCCTGTCACTACCAAATAAGTAAGCAAGCAAGCAATTGCAAGCATCAAGACCTAAACTGGATAAAACAAACCTCAATGACTCAGCTTAGGACCAGCTGTAAATGCAAGTTCTGGTTAAACAAAACAACTGCTTGCTTTCAAATTGCCTCCTGTGTGAGTAGGGTAATTGGCCCAGATAAAGAGACATCTTCCAAGGCAGAAACTGTAAAAGAGACGACAATCAAGCAGAAGGAAAAAAAAACACATTCACGAAAAACAACACAACCACCACACACCCAGAGATTCAAATGCTGCCCGGTCTCCTTGCCAAAAAGTAAGTTACTTCCTATGCCAAACACCTTTCCTCTGTTCTCTCATGGTTTTTGAATGCTGAATGCCTCCAGAAATCATACCACTTCAGAAGTTCTGGAAAGTTTTATGATTTCTCTTTTTTGTTGTGTGTTCTGAGGTAGAGGTCTATTTTGTCTTATTTCTGAATCAAAAGAAAACAGAAACCTGAACCAGAAAAATCTGCACCAGATACATGCATTTACATATCAGACAATATTTTTATAAGCAAAAACATCCTGTCTGGGGATGCTTCTTATAAGATTATTGACCTGTCTTGGCCTAAAGACAACTTTCTCCCCTTCCAAGCACACGTTTCCTGTTTTCTCAGCCTCATTTGAACCTGCGCAACCAAACAAAGAAGCGCTCAAAGAAAACTTCACAGAATACCAACTTTAGTAATTAATAACCCAAATCAACACACCCCTGGCTCTAGTCTGGAATAAATTACTACAAAATTATTTGCAATGACTCTCCACTCCTTTTATCTTTGCTAATAATCTCACAGTTCTTCCCTATAGATGAATCAAGGCTCAAATTCTTTGAAATATCCCACATTTACACAGGTCCTCCCAGATCAGAATCACTTCAGCTCTCTCCACGGAGACTACAGCAATTCTCAGCACAGGAAGGTAGCAATCTGCCTCGTGAGGGCACAGTTAAAAAGCGTAAGAAAATAAACCTCATTTGATAAATAAAAAGATACCCATTGTCTTCGTATTACAACACCAAAAATGAAGTTCAACAATGAGAAAACATTCAGAACAAACTCCGTTTATGACAGCCCTGGTATTAACGTACGATGTTTGTGGTGCCTAGAAGGTGCGTATACACCAGAATTCTTCTAGCTTATCATAAATAGAAATGTTTTCTCTTCTCCTCAGATAACAGTTTTATTCAGGTCACTTTTTCTTTAAAGATATTTTTATTTTTTAAAAAAGCAAGCGATTTTGTAATTATTTCAATATATGACAAAAGGCAATAAGGCATGAGATTTTTTTCTTTTACCAAAAGAGGCAGTGAAAGCACTAAAAAATCTCTCATCAGTGACTAGAGCCACAAGCTGAGTAACACAGCCAACATCATCTACAGAAAGTGAACTGACTGAATAAGGAGAATGCTGGAACCTAGTGCTTCAGGCTCCTGCTCTCGTGCTCGCGTACCTGCCACGAGATAGAGAAGAAACTGACAGATGCTGGATTATTAATCTTACATTAAGTAAAACCTGTTGCACTATAACTAACATTTGTTGAGTACTTACTATGTACTAGACACTAAGCTAAGTGCTTCCCATGATTATCTGACTTAATCCTCAGAAAGACACTACTGAAGTAGCTACAGTTGTTTACAGAAGGGAAAACAGAGGTTTAACAGTTAAGAAATTTGCCCAAACTGCTAAAGAGCAAGGAAGCTGGAACTCCTAGCCAGGTCTTCAGACTCCAAGGACTCTGACCAAGACCATGATTCCCTCAACAAGGAAGTCCGTGGACTCCAACACAGCAATGTACCCCTGTGACTACACACAACGTCCTGCCATCTCCCTACATATTCCTCTCTACCACTCCCATGACCCACCTGAACCCTTGCTAACTGGTCTTAGTCAAAAAGAACTCATTACTTAGCTAGATAAAAGTAAACTAGTATTAATATTCCCCCCAAGTGAAATACACACATGGAAATGAGAGAGCAGAGAATCCCCCCAATTTGGGAGGGGGTGGGGAAGAAGGGTAAAGTAAGAAAAAAAAAAAATAGCAAAGCACCTCAGAGTTGTACAAAGCCAGGCTTACAGGTAACTGAATTATATATACCAGCTTTTCTCAAACTGTATGGTGGTCAACTAAATTTGAAAACAAATTTAGTGCTCCAACCCCATTTATTATTTTTTCAGGCATCCACAAGGCACATTGGTATTTCAAGAGCTCAGATGTCCTACAGACATCTAAAGAAACTAATTTTGTTCACCATTTTGTTATTTTGTTTTGGAACCCTATCAGTTCCCAAACCTACTTGATGGTCCTCTTCCTCCTAGAACATATATTTAAACATGGAGGGGCACTACTGTTCCACACAACTCATTCTGGGAAACTTTGATACTAAAATATCTGAAAAGATGGGGTGTGATCTCACACGAGAAGAGAAAGGAAGAGATACCTTATAGCCCCTATGATCATTTTTCAGAAGATTTTTCCAAGAACCCATGCTACTCTGGAAGTCTCCCTTATTCTGTTTTATCCTAAGCGACAAAAAGAAAACAAAAACAATACACCCAGTTATACCATGAGTGAATATCATACTTTGTTTTCTACCTTGAGAACAACAAACATTTTAAGACTGTACTCTGACAACAATACAACTTGAATTAGCGTCTAATTTCCTTGCCCAAAATGGCCTAAGAATCTCAGATGTATATTCCTTCCCTAATCCAAAAAAGGAGACTAGTAGAGCTTGTTTATTCTTAACTTTTTTTCAAGTCTTTTCAATCTTTTTCTAACTTACCATTCTCTATTCTTCCATCCATATGCGCTTTTCCCATTACTGGCCCACTTTCATCCTATGTGCCTCTGTCCTCTTTATTTCTCCCAGCTCTGTGTTCAAATTATTATCTTGCGCCTGTGGACTCTCATGATGGCCAGAGAGAACCCTCAACTGCTAATAAGTGACACCAGGGAGGACAGAGGAGCACGTTCTGCAGTTCTCCCATTCTGACCCACAGCCGATACCACCCGTCCACCAAAGCACTCCTTCCCACCAAACCTACAGCGCTCTCAACAGTTACTCCCAATCTCCGGAAAGTAAAACCTATTTACAGACGGGTTCTTTATGTTCTCATTTGCATTCTTGAGATTCTATTGGCTGAAATGTGAAATACACTAGCAAACACAACTTAGAAGTTAAAAAAGAAACACAGATGGTTTGTTAAGCTACAAGTTAAAAAAGAAACACAGAAGGCTGGAGTGGTGTCTTGCTGCGCATCTACGGGTGTCTGGTTTTTAAGTCAGAACCTGCATCTGAAGCACTTGAGACACAACATAGACCCTTGCCAAAATATCAGTCCCACAAACAGGAACCTTTGTACAGTTAACACATGTAAGGACGAATAAAAACAATGAGGAGAAACTTTAGAACAGCCTTGAAATATTTTACATTCTAGAAGACTTTCCTCCATAGTGGCTACCTGAATGTTTTCAGTTAAATATTTCATTGTGGTTTCTTTCTGAGCTGGATTTCATCTAAATACGAGTAACTACCCTAATTAAGGACAACCAATTGGCTAAAATGCTGTAAGAGCAGTCCTCTTTTAAATTAATATCTTTCTCTGTTCCTCTAAAAATGTGGAGTGCAACAACATGAAGGAAAATAGAAGACTCCTTCAGTGATGGTATATAACTAAGCTAATTAAGATAAGTAAAAAAAAAAAATTGTTTACTTAGTAGCCGCCAAATTCTATAAGGAAAATAACTGTTGGTGTAATTATGCAGTTTTGTATCTCATTAGCTACCACACTGGAAGATTATGTATTGTGCAACAATGATATTTGTTGAACCAATAAAATCTAAAGCTACTGTCATAAAGTTGTGTTTATATATCCCCTTAGAACAGTACATTTTTTTTCCTTTTAAAACCACAATATGCCCACAAGAGTCCCCAAAACAGCCTCTATGTTCAAATTACAAATTATTTACTTGATCAGTTTCCCTAACCTGTGAAATTGGAGAAACACAGTAGTTCTTGATTCAGCAAAAAGCATCACACCCTGCTTCTGCCCCCCCAAGATGCTGTGAAAGAACTCTAGAAACCAAGGAAAGAGAAAATTTAATAACTGAAAGAAAAACAGAAGGGAAATAGAACAATTTTGAAACTGCAATTCACTTCTACTTTTTCCATCTCAACATTAAATCCGTATTTATCATGTAAACAAAAACCATTACCGTATAAAGTGAAACCTCAGTCCTCTGCTCCTCAGCCTGGGTACTTAGACTGTGTCCCCCTCCTCCCACTCCCTCCCCACACACACAATGAGGTTTCAATAGAATTAAAAAATAATATTGAAATCCATGTGATATTCAACTCATATAACGCTAAACAGCAAAAGTACGACCACTTACAAAACCAAGTCCAGATGACATTCTCGTGGGAGTTCCTAAAAAAAATGCCTGCACTCTTCATCATCCTGCTAAATCTATTAACCATGCCTTAACATAGCTTGAACATAACAAAGCGTAGCTTCTGCATCATGTCACTACTGGGATAAACTTTAAACTGAGCTTCTCAGTCACAGGGCCCATGTCTAGTTATTCAACCATAACTTGGCCTCCAAATCTAATTTCTATTTTTTCCTGGTTTTGAACTTCTGTTGTATTTTACAATATTATTATATTTACCTCCTGTCAGCCACTTCAAATCCTTTGTGGAACAAAACACAGTAGAAATAATGTTTTATTCACATTTGCATTCTTAATATTTAGGGTCTCGCACCCAAATTCTTAATTCATGTTTACGGACTTAAAGGCTACTGCCCTGGTGCGGTTGTAGCTCAATGAAATACTTAGGTCAAACGTCCAGAGCAAGCCTGAGCAACATTAATTACTGATATGGATCAGAAGCCACATGCCCTGAGTTGGCGCTCCTGACAATATTTCTGTCCTTGAACAAAGGAATGCCAAAACTGATTTTAAAACTGTCTATTCCTTGAATCTTTTCAAGGAGAACAAAATAATCATTTCATTTCTACACAATACAAAGAACTTAAGGGGATGAAAGGGTCTTCAGAATTCAACTCTAATAACCCATTATTTTTACTTACTTTTCACTTTCACTTTCTACTTCTGGGGGGGAGGGTAGGCGATAAAGAAACCTATTAAAGTTCTTCCAAAGGAGTTTGGTATTTATAAAAACCTATCACAGGAAAAAAACAAAAACAAAACCCATCACGGGGATCACAGCAGACCTGTAGCACCCTAGTTCTACAGGCAGCAAGGCATAGTGTCTCTGTACTAGAATTCTTGTTTAGACAGGAGTCCCAGGGACTAGAGTTTAATTATGACTCATTCAGACAAGCCAAGACATACTACTAAACAAAAAGTAAACTGCTGACTTTGAGATTCGATGATTCAAACACAATAAACTCTACCAGGAAATACTATTTCCCTCTTCAGCATCAAAAGGCACAAGCCTGGTCACTTTAAGAATGGACCTCTTCACCCCCACATTTTGTACTGCCAAAAAAAAGGGAGGTTACAAAATTTAGGGTCCTATCTAAGTCTCTACCTAAACAAGGCAAATCAGTCAAACTCTCCAATATCGAGGATCATAAATAAAGAACAATAACACCTGCAAATCAGTCATTAAGCACTGATTCAGTTATCTCTCTTGGCCGCAAACAATGGAGATCATATTCAAGAACAAACATAACAGATGAACACTACAAATTCAACAAATAATATCCGTGTATATGTTCAACTAGCTAATTCTACACACTTCAAGATTCTTAGCCTCCAAAGGCACAAAACAGAGTCTTCTATTCTAAAAGTTGTTTAGAGACACTCCGTCAATATATAACTGAATATCTGCTTACTGACGGGAAAAATCTCTGTTCACCAGCCAAGGGACTTTCGAGAATGAGAGCTGCATATGGCATCTCCCTTCCATGGCCTCCTAATTCCACATCAGTTTGTAGTTATTCTTGTACTACAAGAGTATCGGTTTCAGAATGTAAGCCTCATAAGCCCCCAGGAAAGCCACTCGGGTGGAACTGTTCCAGAGAGTCTCACTTTAGCTCCATAAAGAACCTAGGAGGCCCCATCCATGACAAGGGTGAACAGTAATTGCTCTGTTGGTTTACGCCTCTGACCTATAAAGAACAAGGCCTGGAGCTGTCTGTAATCCCTAATCCAGTTTAATATTCTGCTAGAACAGTACAAAAATGTGTCTTTCACTAAAGGCACTGGCATGAAGCTAAAATTGGGATTCTCAGTTACTAATCCTGTGTAGCATTTGTTCTAATTCTCAGAAAAGTAGGAAAATTCTCCCTCTGCAAAATTTTAAATAAAAAGGGCAGTGGTGAGACCCACTACACTTCTGACAGGCCATAGAACAGATTGTCTCAATCATTAACAAGCAGTAAACTAACTAAACATTACTTCTAATGAGCAAGTAATCCGCTACATGATTTTGGCATCTCTTTCTTAAACTTTGCTGCAGCTATCACTTCTAAAATACACTGTTGTAAAAATGTATAAAATAACCTGATGGATTCTAAATTTTGGAGCTATAAGGTCACCCAGTTAAAACTTTTTTCTGTGAGGAAACTGAAGTTCTAATGTGATAAGTGATTTGGTCAAGGTCACATGGCCTGTGGTAGAGTGAGGACAACAACTAGGGTCTCCTGATTCCCGGTCTCATGTCCTTCATGACCACAGGAACTCAACAACAACAGAAAGCCCTACTATTCATCGGTGCTAAGTGCAGCAGGCACTTTTCCTATCCTTCTGTCTTTTAAAAGAAACAATTCCTCTCTGTTCTACACAATAGCCTATGTGGAAACAGAGCACATATGAGCTAAATCACTATTCAAAAATCATTTTAATGAGCATGATGCAACACCAAGACACAATGCCTGTGTCAAATAAGCAGCAAAACATGACCCAATAAAGGCTTTATTTAAGCCAAATTATGTATATACGTCCCCGCTCCATCATTCAACTATGGTGCTACCTGAGGGCAGAAACTGTTTCCTCTGGATCTCTATATCCTGTAGAGTACTATTCTTCAAAAAGTTTTGCTCAAACACTCCCAAAAACCAAACCGGGGGTGGGGCGGGGTACTTCCTTGAATATGTTTAAGTTGATATAGAAAAAAATTTTTTAAAGATTTTATCTACTTATTTGAGAGAGTGAGTGAGAGAGAGCACAAGAGGGAGAAGCAGACTCCCGCTGAGCTGAGCTGGGAGCCTGATGCAGGGCTCAATCCTGGGACTCCGGGATCCTGACCTGAGCTGAAGACAGACGCTTAACGGACTGAGCCACCCAGGCGCCCCTAAAATTTTTCATTAGAACTTTAAATCATTACAGAGGCTGTAGTCTCCCTTACACATTAATATATGCCAATGTGAAACTGACATCTAAATAATAAAACAATTATATCACTAATTTAAATGCATCCAATGAAATCTAAACACCTGAGCAATTTGATACCTACCATCCTCCATTTTAAAACTGTAAGAATAGCATTTTCCTTTCTTATATAAAACGTTAGGGGCACCTGGGTGGCTCAGTTGGTTAAGGATCTGCCTTCAGCTCAGGTCATGATCCCGGGGTCATGGGATCAAGCCTCGCATTGGACTCCCTGCTCAACGGGGAGCCTGCTTCTCCCTCTCCTCACCTCCTGCTGCTCATGCTCTCTCACTATCAAATAAATAAAAACAAAATAGGGGCGCCTGGGCGGCTCAGTCATGATCCCGGGTCATGATCCCAGGGTCTTGGGATTGGGCCCCACATTGGGCTCACTGCTCAGCAGGGAGCCTGCTTCTCCCTCTCCATCTGCTACTTGTGCTCGCTCTCTCTCTGTCAAATGAATAAATAAAATCTTTAAAAAAATAATAATAAAAATAAAATAAAGTAAAATGTTACTTCTTTTTTTCCTTGAATTGTATTTCTCTTTCTCCTCCCAGTACCTTATTTTAGCATAATTTCTTTCATCATACTTAGGAATAATCCTGTAACAAAAATATGCATAGGAATTATTTTTTATTTACTTAAAGTATTTCCTTTAGATTGAATTCCTGTTAGTAGTATTAGTAATATACAGTAGATGAAAACAATGCAAATATACTACAAATTTTGATAAGTAAACACAAAAAACATAAAAAGGAACTTCCTTTTTTGGAGTTGCAGGTCTTAATAAGATGTACGAAAGAGGGCATCCACCTTGATAAAAGGAAGCTTCACGCTTGATGCCAGTGTTTTCACTATCCCTTTATTGGAACCCTGGAGAATTTTATACCTCAAAGAAACAATAGTAAGACTCGGGATGAAAGAGAAGTTTGGTTTTTTCTTCTGTCAACTGTAAGAAGGATCAGGACTACTGTAAGAAGGGAGGGTAGAAAAGAAGGAAGATCACGCGGGTGTTGTCTTCAGACAAATCAATTTCAGAAAAGAGGATAAATGAATGTTGAGGACCAGGAAACGGATTCTCTTAAAACTAACTACCCAGCCTAGATACCTCCAGACATGTACCGCAGTTTGAAGACAGGTGCTGTTAAGTGCTGTAAAGTACACAGCTAGGTTCATTTATTGGAACTCAATAAATGTTTGTCGCATTAAAATAGCTTAAGAAAAACTGTCAGTCACTAAGAACATCTATGTTGTACTGATTTGCTTGCTTGCTTGCTTTTTTTTAATCAAATGATTAAGTCTGCTATAGGGATTAGGTGAGATGATGAATGTAAAACCCTGAAAACAGTAAGACAGTAAGACTCAGTGGATGTTACCTACCATTAGGCAAATCTTACTACTTTTTCCCCATCTGTGATACATTTATTTAAGTACGATTAAAGCCTTATTCAGATATGACGGTATGATTTATTTTTTAAAACATACATATAGCTCATGGGGCCCCTGGGTGGCTCAGTCGTTAAGCATCTGCCTTCGGCTCAGGTCATGATCCCAGGGTCCTGGGATCGAGCCCTGCATCAGGCTCCCTGCTCCACGGGAAGCCTGCTTCTCCGTCTCCCACTCCACCTGCTTGCGTTCGCTCTCTCACTGTGTCTCTCTCTGTCAAATAAATAAAATCTTAAAAAATAAAATAAAATAAAAAATAAAACATACATATAGCTCAGTCTGCCAAAGAGTAATGGTTCAGGACAGCTACCAGCTTGGTACCATTTCTATATATATTACGACTTTTACACCACAAACATACAGATTAATTTGAGAAAAACCAAAAGGCTTTTTATGAAAACATGGAAAAACGAAGTATGGCATTGGTGAAAATCTTATTTTTGACATTAGATGAAAAACCAGATTGATTTACCTTTTAAAAATTAATACAAACGCATTTAATTCTACAGGTAAAAAGCCTATTCAGACTTTCCTTCTAATTCATTAATGAGACAAGACTTCGATCTCCCAATATCTACTAAAAAAGATCTGTGAGGTTCACATTCAAGACAAAATGGCAGGAACTTTAGCCTATCAAATTAAACAGGTCAGAACCTGCTTTGTTTAAAATACTTCTTGATTTCTCTGTGTGCTAACTAACAAATTTGAATGGAATTGAAGAGACGTTAATTCCAACCTTATATGATCTGCTTCTACCTCTACTCCGCCCACTAGGGCGGATTATAGGGCAATAAGCAGTTACCAGGCTTAAGTAAGTTACTCCCTTTTCCCAAAAGTCTTTTGCCTCACTTAGAGCTCAAAATGTGGGAAACCTTATTGACCTGTTCTACGACACCATGCAAATAGGTACTTCTCCAAACCACAACAAAATTTGTACTGGCATTTGGAGAATAAATTTTTTTGAAATGTAATTCACATACTATAAAATTCACCCTTTTAAAAATGTACAATTCAGTGGTTTTTAGTATATTCAGAAGACAGTGCAATCACCACCACTGTCTAATTCCAGAATATTTTCATCACCCCAAAAAGAAATTCTATATCCATTAGCAGTCACTCTCCTCCCTCCCTCCTCTGTCAATCCCCGTCCTGTAGCTCCTAGCAACCACTCATCTACTTTCTGTCTCTATGGAGCTGCCTATTCTAGACATTTCATGTAAAAGGAATCATATAATATGTGGCCCTTTGTGCCTGGCTTTTTTTTTTTCATGAGCCCAGTGTTTTCAAGGTTCAACCACACTGCTGCATCATCAGGGCTTCACCCTTTTTTTATGGCTGAAATATATTCCACTGTATGTGGAAAGACCACATTTTGTTTATCCATTCAACAGTTGATGGGCATTCAGGCTGTTTCCACTTTTTGGTTATTATGAATAATGTTGCTATGAACATCTGTGTACCTGTTTTTGTGTTAACATATGTTTTTGATTTCTTGGGTATATACCTAGAAGTAGAATAGGCGGGTCATATGGTAACTCTATGTTTAACTTTTTGAGGAACTGCCAAACTGTTTTTCCAAAGTGGCCATACCATTTTATATTCCCACCAGCAATGTATGAGGATTCCAGTTTGGAAAATAAGCTTTATTTCCCAAAATCTCTTCCTTTACAAACCTTCTGCCTTCCTTTAAAAAATGAGCATGAGGAAAATAAATGTTTTTATTTCACCATCCAATGTGTACTTCAACAACTAGCTTATTTTATAAAAACATAATCTCTAGGAAGAACATAAGCATTAAAAGGGAATGTAAATGGTATGGCTATAAAATATTGAAACTAGCTTAACCAACACACTAGAATATTCACATCTCATAAATGAGTCCCATGCCCCCATTTAATTACATAAGGAGGTTATGTACCCATTCCACCTTTGGAAATTTCTGTTTTGTAATTACTTTCAAGGCTAGTTCATAAAGGCAGATAAAATCAGTCTTCTGATATCATATGGCCATATTCTTTTCCTTTCCAGGACGAGACACCATACTACCCCGCTTGATCACCCACCTAATTTGTTTCACAAACATGAGTCGAAATGATTCCTGACCACTTCCAAAACTCCAATCCAGCCTTAAAAAAAAAAAAAAAAGGAACGAAGTAACAGGTTTTTTTCCCCTACCACTGAGAATAGTATTCAAAATGGAGTTTTAAAATGGATCTTATACTACAATTATACAAGTTATCATCATTGGGTAAGCTGGGAGAAAAGAACAGAGTACACTATGTACTATTCTGCAATTTCCTGTGAGTCTATAATTCTTTAAAAATAAAAAGGTTTTCAAATACAGATCTTAAAAGAGAGGCAGAATTTCAAAAGGAAAATGGGAAAAGCATGGAAACTACTCTGAGTAGGTCAAAAAAGAAAAATGCAATCCACATCACAGGAATCACAGCTAGCCCAGATAAACCACAAAGTTCCTTCCCAGGTATAGTGGAAGAGAAGGCAGAAAACAAGTCAGACTACAGAGCATCCTGAATGTCAAGCTACAGTTTGGAACTCACCTTGTCCACAATGAGATACCCTTGGAAGATTTTTTGTAACCCATGAGAAAAATAAAGCCGGGCTTTTGAGAGATTAATATGGCAGCAGTGGAGAGGACAGACTGGAGGGAAGAGCCTAAAGGCAGAAAGATCAGTTACCATTACAGTAGCCCAGGCAAAGAAAGGTGCGAGGGGTTGGCCATAGAACCAGACCATATGGAGCTTAAAGACTTAATGCTCTGGACTCGTCTATAAAGATCCCATATCTGGCATTCATTCTGAGCTCTAGATCATGACTACAATAAAGAAATCTCTTCTTGGGGCATCTGGGTGGCTCAGTCATTAGCATCTGCCTTCAGCTCAGGTCATGATCCCGGGGTCCTGGGATCGAGCCCCACATCGGACTCCCTGCTCAGTGGGAAGCCTGCTTCTCCCACTCCCACTCCCCCTGCTTGTGTTCCTGCTCTCGCTGTCTCCCTCATCAAATAAATAAATAAAATTTTTATAAAAAAAAAAAAAAGAAAAGAACTCTCTTCTCTGAATCACTAAAAGGGAAAAGTTTTAACATTTCAATCTTCATCAGGCTTATAAGAATAAAGTTAAAAAGGCAGAAACAGCTCACTTAACATAAAAAAAACAAAACAAAAAAGGTCTGATGGCAAGTAGACTTTCTAGCTTTGGACCGTATCCCTTTAAGCAAACGACATTAGAGGCTCTCTTCCACTTTGGGAGAAACATCCTCCCAAAGACTGTACACTATCAGCCGCACTCTGACTACTTTAAGTAGGAAGCTTCATTTGTAATAGTAAACTTCTGGTTGAAGAGCCCACTGAGGTCCTCAACGAACAGTTCTCTTTCTCTAATGCCATATTTTCAGAAAGCAGTCATTTCCAGGAGCTGTGAGATGCTGACTGTTGAAATGCAGCAGGATCCAGGACTTTATTATAGGCTGAGCAAACAGTACAACTGACTGAATGTGTTTACTCAAGGCCCACTGGGTACTGGATACCGATGACACAGATGATTGCAACAGTCCCGCCTTCAGAGAAGTCACAGTCTACTGGGAAACATACACAAAAAAGTCAATGTAACACAAAGCACTTAATGCCATTACAGGGGTATGTAAGAGATGCTTTGATGATGATGATGATGATGATGATGATGATGATGATAACAGCCAATATTGATGAAGTACTTAGTCTATGCAGGTCCTATTCAGAGCATTTTTCCTATATTAATTCACGATCCTCACAACAAGACTAATATTATCCACTTTTTAGAGATTGGGAAACTGAAGCACAGATTGGTTGAACACTTTTATCCAGATCTGCAGCCACATGATTAACCATGCCAGACTGGCTCCTAACTCAGGGACTGAACTGCCCACCATAATGCCCCTTAATGAAGGACCAATTAATGTTGCTTGGAAGGGCAGTGCAGACCAAAGAGAGCAGAAGACAGTAGATGGCATCTTTGAGACCCACCACTGAAGGGCAACCAAGCATTCACCAGACAGACAAGCTGTCTGGGGTGGAGGGTTGCTTATTTGCAGGGAGTGGGTCAGGGGACAGCACTCTAAGCAACAAGAATGAAGGAGGAGCAATACCAGGAGGGACCGAGCATCAGATTTAAGGGCAGTCAAAGAATAGTCAGAAGCATAATCTTCTCGTGGAGGACTCCTAGTTTCCAGGGACAAGAGAGGAAGCCATCAAAGACTGAGGTGTTATAGGCCTTGCAGGCTTTATATTTCGGGTTAAGAGGGGCTCATCTGAGGCCTTTACTGCTGAGTGATGTGAAGAGATCTGCCTTCAATAAAGATAAATCTGGATGAAAGGGGGAAGGTGGCCCAGAGGCCAGGAGACCAATTAGGAGGTTACACAATAACTCTGTCAAGAAATGATAAGGAGTGGATGAATGTGAGCAGATGCTTCTGAAGTAGAACCAACAGTACTTGGTGACTAATTGCCTGTGGAGGGTCAGGAAACGAAGGCAGACGGGAAAGGCTGAGGCTCCTGTTCTAAGCGGAATAGGGCAAAAGGAAGATCAAATTTTAAGAGGAATAATAATAACACTGATAATAATCGTAGTGTTGGCTCTAATATTTTTTTTAGGTAAACTCTACCCTGCAATGTAAGGCTCGAACTCATGACCCTGAGATCAAGAGTCGCACGCTCTACCAACTGAGCCAGCCAAGCGTCCCTCTAATTTCTTAAGCTGTTACTACATACCAGCGCTATGCTAAATACTTTTACAAGAACGATCTCATTCGATATTAAGAAGGTAAGTTCTATTACCGTCGCCCTTTCAAAAATGGAGAAATTAAGACTGGAAGAAAATAAGTCATTTATTTGAGGCCACAGTCACTAAATATTGAAGCCAGAGAAAGACTAAGACTCAGAGTTTAAAGCGTTTGGGGAAGTGTCCCAGTGTGGGTCTCTAGCAGGCCACTGAATAGCTTTATGTGGACTTGAAGAAAGGTGGGAGTGCTAGAGGTACAGAGTTACAATAACAACACAACTACACTATTATTACTATTCCTGTTGCTATTATTTACTAAGCACTTGCTGTAAATGAGATACGGTTTGAATGTTTTACATACATGGTTTCATCTAATCGACACAATCCTGAGGGGGGTGCTACTATTCTCATCCTTACAGAGAAAAAAACCAAGAGATGAAGTAAACCGTTCAGACTGCTCAGACAGAAAAGGATGGAATCTCACCCAAATGCAGGGCTTCCTGATTCAGATGAGGGAAGAGAAGAGGAAGTGGCGCAGAAGACAGGGAGGGAGGGAGGGAGTGCCAAGGACTGAATCCAGAAGAATCCCATCCCTTGCAAAGCCGGCAGAGAAACGGAGTAGCAAAGGAGTTCATGAAGGAGTAGTAACACCAGGGAAGAAAAAGCAAACACGAAAGGCACTCCTGGTTTGAAAACTAAAGGAAATGTGTAAAAGAATAGGGTAGTTAGTGTCAAATGATTCACAGAACTCAGATAGAACCAGAGTTTAAATTGAGTAATAGGATTAGCAACAAGGCACTGAGAACCCTTCCGAGAGCAGTTCAGTGGATGTGCCAGGGCAGTAGGTGCGGAGGAGAAAGAGGAGACGTAGAGCTGGATGGTAAAAGAGAGGCACTGATAATAACAGTAATGATGCCTTGGGCGCCTGGGTGGCTCAGATGGTTAAGCGTCTGCCTTCGGCTCAGGTCATGATCTCAGGGTCCTGGGATCGAGTCCCGCATCGGGCTCTCTGCTCCTTGGGAGCCTGCTTCTCCCTCTGCCTCTCTCTCTCTCTCTCTCTCTGTCTCTAATGAATAAATAAATAAAATCTTTAATATAAAAATTAAAAAAAGAAAAGAAAACAGTAATGATGCCTTTAATATTTCTTAAGCTATTATTAAGTATCAGCTCTATGCTAAATACTTTTACAGGAACGATCTCATTTAATGTTAAGAAAAGTAAACTTTTCTGTAGGCTTTGTGGGTCACACATGGTCCCATATTTTCCTTTTTTTTTTTTTTTAACAACCCTTTAAAAATGTAAAAAGCATGTTAGCTGGGTTATACAAAAAACAGGCCACAGGATGGATGTGAGCAACTGGCAATAGTCTCCCAACCCTCTCTGAGAGTGTGGTGGGGAAGAGCACAGACTCTGCAGTCAGACCGACTGCATTATTACCCAGCTCCTCACTCTCTGGGTGACCTTGGGCAAGTCACTTAACTTCTCTATGTCTCAGTTTCCTTCCCTGTAAAATGGGGATAACAACAGGAGCTACCTCTTCAGGTTGCCTTAAGGAGAAATAAATACAGATCAAGCACTTAGTTACTAAAGAAAAGTCTCATCAATATGGAGGAGCTGCTGGAGGATGGGCAGATGGGAGCGAGCCAAGAGAGAAGGAGAGATATTAAATGGAAAAGGATAATTTCTTTTCAAGTCCCGAATAAGAAGTGGAGGAACAGGATCAGGATAGTGCAGGTGACTGCAAGAGAGCGGGCTCTATCCTACCTGCTGGTGAAAAGTAGAAACCAGTTTGGAGAGCAGCCGGCCAACTTCCATCAAAATTTCAAACGCATGGATCTTTTGATCCCCTCTCCTCTAAAACTTGGCTGTGCACATATACCCGAGCAAGGATAAAGCCATGGATGCAAGGCTGTACCCCCTACAGCAGTGCTGGTAAAAATGAAAAAATGCAAGAGCTTACCAATCCATCAGCAGGGGAAAGGTAAAATAAAGTAATGCGCATCTATACAATGGGGTCTTCTGTAGTCCTTTAGAAGAAAGAGATAAATATGCAGACAGGGAAAGGTCTCTACCATTTAATTTCTTATTTCAACTTTTTATTTTGAGATCATTGGAGAGTCACATGCCACTTTAAAAAGTATTACAGAGACAGCCCATGTACCCTCAATGATGACAGCTTGCAAAACTACAGTTCGATACTAGAAGTTAATTTTTAATACAAAAGCAAACTCAAACGAGTGTCCATATTACACACACTCCCTCTTGTGTATATAAGCAACCATACACTCTGTACACTCCGTGCATGTTCAGAAGATACACACTTTGCTGGCTCGGAGCCGACACCTCTGGAAAGTGAGAACGGGAAGGGAGGGAGAGGATGAAGGACATTCACTTTATGGACATTTTCACTACTTCTTCTTAGCCACCAAGTGCAAATACGACTTCTACGATAGAGAAAGTAAACAGGCAGAGGGATTAACTTTTGCAATAAACACAAGCACCTATTCTTTCCATCCAGGGGGTTGAGTGTGGGGAAGCAGAAGGGACGAAAACTGAAGACGCTCACGGAGGTTTCTATTTACTCAGTTAAGCGGAATGGTCGGCGGATTCATTCTGTCACAGCCCACTGGCTGCCGGGCTCTGTTCTAGGCACTGGAGGATCAAAAATTAACCACACAGATGCAGTCTCTGAACCCCAGGAACTGAGAGCCTACCAAGAAAGGTGGACATTAACCAAATTACACAATCATAATTAGCATTATATTACAGCACAGCAGTCTAGAGCATGAGCTCCAAGGCCTAACTGCTGCGTGCAGATCCCAGCTCTGCTGCCAACTGGTTATGTGACTTGGGACAAGTGACTCAACACTCAGCACTTCAGTTTCCTCATCTATAAAATGGAGACAATTAGAGGTCCTATTTATTTCCCCATCTATCTAACCCAGAGGGTTGCCGTGAAGACCTTTTTAAAAAAGGCCATATTTAGAACAGTGCCCGGCACACAATAAACATCGTATGTTTGCTATTATTGTTAGTCTCATTACTATTATTTCAGGGGGAGTCTAATCTGTCTTCAGGCAAATGGAAGGTCAGGAAAGCTTCTTTGAACAAGCGACATATAAATTAAGTTCCAAAGATGAATATGAATTAAAAAGCGAAAGAGAAAAACTGTCTGGCAGAGGGCAGGACGGACACAAAGACCCTATGCTAAGAATGAGTGTGGCATGTTAAGAATCTGACAAAAGGCCAATGAATCTGGGGCTCAGAGAGGCGAGAGAGGAGACTGGACAACTAGAAAGGGCACGTGAAACTTAGGAATTTTATCTTTATCTGAGTAACAGAAGGTATGATACAAGAAATAACAGATTTCTGGGTTTTTCTTTTTTTTTTTTTTAAAGATTTTATTTCTTTCTTTGACAGAGAGAGACACAGCAAGAGAGGGAACACAAGCAGGGGAAGTGGGAGAGGGAGAAGCAGCTTTCCCTCGGAGCAGGGAGCCCGATGTGGGGCTCGATCCCGGGACCCCGGGATCATGACCTGAGCCAAAGGCAGACGCTTAGCGACTGAGCCACCCAGGCGCCCCATGAATTTTCTTTTTTTTTCTTAGGGTCACTTTACTGGACTATGGGGTCTTCTGTGATAGAGGGAGGTGAGCGTGAGCTCACCAAAAATGGGTCAAGATTTGGAAAGAACAGTCATTCTGGTGAAGGAGAAAAGAAATCAGCTACAGGCAAAGAGGGCTACTAACAAGAATAAGAAGCACAGATGAGGGCAGAACTCACATGCTGGTAACTGAACAAATAAACACGATTCCATCATTTCTTCAGGCCCTAAAGCGGGAACACAGAAAATGGGCAGCATTGTTAATCCACAGCTGGAGATGGGTATGGCGTGGGGGACAGAAGAACTGAGGATACGTATGACTCATTGAAAGTGACCAACTATGTCCACGTGGACGAAAGTGATGCCAGAAAGAATGTCATACATTTGGAGACAGGCAAGATTTCAGGGGTTGGAGGCCTCCGTGAAATCGGAGAGTAAGTTCAGCAAGTGGCAGAACTAAAAAGACAGGAAATTGTGTTCAGAGAGCAAATTTCCAAATTTATGATTTCAGAGGTGGCAGTCTGACCGGCCCCAGGAATAGATTGCTACAGACAAGTGGAGAGACAGACAGCTGAAGTAAAGATCAAGCCAGAATGAGATGAGGATGTTGGACAAGCAACCGACGTAAACATTAAAAAGACAAGCGATCAGGGAAGGAGTAAGAGTAAACTATTTATAACGACCAGGAATTAAATTTTCGGTTACATTCTTAAATACAGCACCATAAGGAATGTGTTGTTAAGTATCCAGAATAAAACAGGCATGCCTTGCTAATAACAAAGCTTCATCTATTTATTTAGTCAAATAATTTTCAAAGATTCCCTGAATACCATTCCTGAAAAAAAGCTCTCAGAAAGACAAAAAAGAGGAAACTTTCTTAACTTGATGATTATCTGTTACAATTCGAGGGCAAGCATCACCATAATGGTAAAAACTAAAGACACAGACAAGCCAAAACCTGAGAGAAAATCTTTGCAAAACATATATCTGATAAAAAAAAAAAAAAAAGAAAGAAACAACCCATGCATATATCTGATTTAAGGACAGGTATCCAAAATATTCTAAGAACTCTTAAAACGCAACACTAAAAAAACAACCAACCACCACAGAAAACAATTAAAAAATGGGCAAAAGATCTAAACCTCACCAAAGAAGATATACACAGATAGCAACTAAGCATGTGAAAAGATGCTCAACATCCTATGTCACTGGGGAATTGCAAATTAAAACCACAATGAGATACGGCTCACCCCTATTAGAGTGGCAAAAATCCAAAGCCCCGACAACACCAAATGCTAGCAAGGCCGTGGAGCAACAGGAACTCTCATTCACTGCTGGTGAGAATGCAAAACCAAACGGCCACTTTGGAAGACAGTCTGGTGGTTTCTTACAAAACTAAACATACTCTTACCATATGATCCAACAATCACGCTCCTTTGTATTTACCCAAAGAGTTGAAATGCGCACGTGGATTTTACAGCGGCTTTATTCATAACTGCCAAAATGTGGAAGTAATCCAGATGTTCTTCAGTAGGTAAGTGGATAAACTAGGGTACATCCAGACAATAGAATACTATCCAGTGATAAAAAGAATGGAGCTATCAAGCCACAAAGAGACGGGAAGGAAGCTTAAATGCACACTGCTAAGTGAAAAGTAGCCAATCTGAAGAGGCTACCTAATGTACCATTCCAACTATATCACATTCTGGAAAAAGAAAAATTATGGAGGTGGCAAAAAGATAAGTGGGGGAGAGGGAAGGAGATGACTGGGGGGAGCAGGGGAAATGCCTAAGGCAGTGAAACTATTCTGTGTGATACTATAATGGTAGATACATGACATCATGCATTTGTCCAAACCCACAGAACTATACAAAATAAATGTGGACCCTAATGTAAACTACAGACTTTAATTAATAATAACATATCAATATCGGCTCATCAACTGTAACAAATGTACCCCACTAATACAAGATGTTAATATTAAGGGAAACAGGGGGAAGGACGGAGGTAAGGGGATATCTGGAACTCTCTGTACTTTCTGTTCAATTTTTATAAATCTGCTCACAAAATAAAGTCTACTAATTTAGAACAAAAACTAAAGGTATTACCATTTGAGTCACGCAAGAGAAAATAATGTCCGATATTGGTGAGGAAATCTATTCAAGAAATTTAGGGTGCCAACTCTGCCTGGGCTAGGTCTGGCTCTTCTACCTACTGGTAATGTCTTATGACTTGTGATCAAGTCATAAACTTCTCCAAATCTCAGTTTCTCTACTGGTAAACTAGGAGATCATCATCATCGTGGAGTTAAGAAGATTAACTGAGTTCATACATATAAAGCACTAAGAACAGTGACTGGAATTAAGTGTAACAAATATTAGCCCCCTGTTACTCAAAGGTCTATAAACCTATAAATCAACATCACATGGGGTCTTGTCAGAAATGCAGACTCTCAGGCCTACCCCAGACCTACTGAGTCTGTATTTTTCTTGACACACCATCTTTTTTTTTTTTTAAGTTTTTATTTAAATTTCAGTTAGTTAACATACAGTGTAATCTTAGTTTCAGGTGTACAATACAGTGATCCGACAATTAAATACAAGACCCAGCGCTCATCACAAGTGCACTCCTTAATCCCCTTCACTTATTTCACCGATCCCCCGCAACCAGCAGTTTGTTCTCTATAGTTAAGAGTCTATTTCTTGATTTCCTTCTCTCTTTTTTCCCTTTGCCCGCTTGTTTTGTTTCTTAAATTCCACATGAGTGAAACAGTATGGTTTGTCTTTCTCTGCCTTATTTCACTTAGCCTTATGCCCTCTAGCTCCATCTGTGTCATTGCAAATAACAAGATTTCATTCTTTTTTATGGCTGAGTAATATTCCAGTGTGTGTGTGTGTGTGTGTGTGTGTGTGTGTGTGTGTGTGTGAAAAAATATATATATATATACATACATACACACACACCACATCTTCTTTATCCATTCATCAGTCAATGGACACTTGGGCTGTTTCCATAATTTGGCTATTGTAGATAATGCTGCAGTGAACATCGGGGTGCATGTATCCCTTTGAATTAGTATTCCTTATTCTTTGGGTAAACATCTAGTAGCACAATTGCTTGAATCAGCATTTTAATAAGATCCCTCAGGATCCCTCAGGTATTATTATCACCATAACTATTCTTCAACATTGTCACTAAAAAAGGAGCATAAGCATTGGGAGAGTCCAAATTATTATTTGCTCATGATTATGATTAGTCTACTTTAAAAAGAGAGGGAGAATCAACTGTAATAGTTAAAGAAATTTCAAAATATTCTCTAAAGTGACTATAATTAAAACATGCAGTACAGGTACACAGATAAGCACCGTCTGTCAAAAGTATATGTTAAGGGGCGCCTGGCTGGTTCAGCAGGTAGAGCATGCAACTCTTGATCTCGGGGTTGTAAGTTCAAGCCCTACATCAGGTGCAGAGATTACATTAAAAATAAAATCTTTTTAAATAAATAAGATTCTATGTTAACAAGACCATTTCAAATAAGTATGTAAGTGATAAACTATTAGGACAACTGGCTACCAAAATTTTTTTTTAAATCCAGATCCTTATCTCACATTATACTGAAAATACATTCCAAGTGGGTTTAAAACCTAAATATTAAAAATAAATTTACAAAGCACTAGAAGAAAACTTAATTGTTCAGATGGGTACCTGCACTCCTGAGAATACCATAAAACCCAGAAGTCCCAGCAGAACAATACAGAGAGGATGAGCATGGCCCCTGCACAAGGATGACACACAAATTCGTGAAATGTTCCATATTTTTTATACAGACATGTAAAAAAAAAATAAGTAAAATAAAACCTTTTAAATAACAAAAGATACACCACAAAAGTTAAAAGTTAAGACAAATTATACGAGAGAAAATACTTACACCATACATAACGAAGCATTAATAACCACACAGGACTTTTTAAAGTCCTACACATGATTAAGAAAATGAATAGTAACATTTCAAAAAACTAACAGAAAAGTGGGGTGTGGGGGAAAGTAAAGTAGATTTTATATATGTAAAGAGACTGAATTATAAAAGCTGCAATAGCACAAAATAAAATAAACCCCCCAAATCCACCTACAAATATTTGCATGTGCACTGAAAAAGATATGGAAGAACATATACCAAACTGTTAACAGTTATTTCTAGAGAGTAAAATCGGGAGTGGAGCAAGCACTTTTTCCTTCATAAATTTCTATACACTGAACTCTTTACAATGAACATGCTTTTTTTTTTTTTAACTTACCTCTGTTTAATTATAAAAGAAAAAAGTACTGAGAGTTTTAACTTTAAAGGCAAACATTTTCACAAGCTTCCTGGTTTTCTTAACAAGTACTTAACCCCAAAAGCTTATAACATCTGGAAAATATATTTTTGTTATCAAAATTTTCCTAAAAATCCTTTAAGTAAAAATATGCCAACTTCTCCTCCCCAAAGGGACCACAATGTTCAATTTCTAGTGGCCCTCTGTTCAAAGCTAGTTCCAACCTAATTTCCAAAAGCAGTGTCTAAACCAGACAAGAAATTTAGCAACATAACACAGAATATCGAAATGGAAACCACATGTCCAAAATATGCCTAATAGTAACAGACAGCAACTGTAGAAGAATAACTGCAAGTAACTCCATATTCACTTCAGTTTCAATTCTGAATCATTTCTCGGTCAGTAAACTGGAAAAAAAATTTTTTTCAGCCCTTTGTCATCTCTGACTAAACACAGGCTTCAGCCCCCAAATCACTAAGTGTAGAGAAGTACATGCCCTCAAGAAGACTGCCAATGGAAGGGTTTTTCCAGAAAAAGTGGTTCACATACACAGCAGGAAAATCCTGTACCACAGGGAACTCGGTTACCACCTGAATTCCCTCAACTAATTTGGAAACTACTGGAAGTAAATGACTAAGAAGTAAAACATATGAGGAAAGATGAAAAAAGTATTCTTACATATTGAAAGCCACATAAAGTGGTTCAAGTTGCTTTTTTAGTTGCCTTTTGCTGAAGTTAGAATATTAAATTCTTCTGCTCTGTGTGAATCAGAAATTAGCTTCACTGGTTTGTTACACAAAATTTTCAGCCGCTATAATGAATTACATGACTACTTAAAGGTTGGTTTTTTTTTTTTTACTACTTACACTTAACAAAATGTACTACATGTACATCTGCCCAATACTAACTATTCTTCATGTCATTAGACCTGAATTGATTAAAGTGATTAAAAACCACCAGTTCTTGGAACTAAATACCCTCCCCTTTCCCTAAAACTGTCACTCAAACATGATGAATCTAAAACAATCAGTAGCCATGTCTCAGAAGATATGAACATAACTACAATGAAGCCATAAATTAGTGAGGTTGGCATTCTCCCCACAAAGGAAAGAAGAGATTCATTACCTTTCACCATACATGTAACAGGCAGAGTCTCTTGGTTTCTAGAGCATCCACTAAGCAGGGCAACATCTTCTGCTCAGTGTAAATTCAGCTGCCCAGATATTTGCAACCAAAACAAACTGCAGGATCTAGTTTCTTTTTTTCAAAAGGTAAACAATCCCTCTGGCCAAATTTTTTGATTTGCCAAAAAAAGATGTGAGTGAAAAAGAAATGATCAGGAGGACAGCATACCCAGGTTTTAAATTCTTAGTTAAAGCTCTTAAGATTCCTCATCTTTTAAGAGAGGGACATACCTTGTCAGTAATGTTAGAAATTGCAAACTCCGTGTCTTGTATTCAGCCAAAAAAACCTCTTCAGGTACACTGATAATTTTATCACATACCCGCGAGCATGGTATCAAGAAGGTCTAGGAAAAGCATGCAGTAAGAGTGCAGCATTGAGAATTCATAGAGAGACCGGTCAAGAGAAAGCAGGTTCAGAACAAAGGTCAAAGTCCTTCAGTATTTGTAATACTGAAATCACCTCTGTGCTGAGACTCAAGCTTCCTCTCCAGTATAATCTGTCAGTAACTACCAAGAAATTTTTTTAAACAACTGAGAGTGCCTGTTTTATCTAATTTATAACATACTTCATTATCATGAGACACCAAAAATTATACAACCTTACGCCTTTGCCATTATCTCTTAAAGTATGTGAAATGGAAACAGCATACTATTTACTGCCTCCCAATCTTAACTCCTTTTTCTTCATTCTTGGAGACAACTGACTCTCAAAACTGGATAATAAAGGCTGGTTCATCACTCCTCCAATTCAGCTACAAGGCATTTTACCCTCAGTAGTAGGTTAGGATTTAACAAGAGCTTACATTTCTTTTCTACTGATAAGCAGTACCACAAATTAGGTACGTTCTCTTAATGAACTTTATACTTTATGATTATTAGCTACTACACAGATCTTGATTTGTGGATTCTTATACCTACAGCAGCCCCTTTAGAAAAAGCACCTTTTTAAAATAGAACTTACGTTCTTTCACAGAAAAGGATGGGTAATTAGTAATTAAACAGCTTACAAATTGAGTTCTCTGGAAACACTCAAAATACTATTAAGTAACATATCTGTGGGGCGCCTGGGTGGCTCAGTCAGTTAAGCATCTGCCTTCAGCTCCGGTCCTGGTATCGAGCCCTGCATCGGGCTCCCTGCTGGGCAGGAAGCCTGCTTCTCCCTCTCCCACTCCCCCTGCTTGTTCCCTCTCTCGCTGTCTCTCTGTCAAATAAATAAATAAAATCTTATAAAAAAAAAAAAAGTAGGGGCGCCTGGGTGGCTCAGTCGGTTAAGCGTCTGCCTTCGGCTCAGATCATGATCCCAGGGTCCTGGGATCGAGCCCCGCATTGGGCTCCCTGCTCTGTAGAGAACCTGCTTCTCCCTCTCCTCCCCGGTTGTACTCTCTCACTGTCTCTCCTTCTCTCTCTCTCAAATAAATAAATAAAATCTTAAAAAATAATAATAATAAAAAATAAAAAATAAAAAGTAATATATCTGCACTGCATTTGACTTCTAATTGCTAGAAAATTTGTGCTTGAGAAAATTCAGGAATCGATCCCACAGAAAATAATTTGTCTCTAGTGATTCTTACCCAACATAAAAATGAAATATGGTTTGACTTCCTGCCTTGGTTTGGTCTGATAAATTCCAAACGAATTTATTACCTTAAAAAATGAAAAGACAGGATAAAGACGAAATGCCAAAAGCACAATTATAAAAGAGCAAATGGATAAACTGGAATTCAAAATAAAAATTCTTGCTCTTAAAAGACACTGTTGAGGGGATGAAAAGATGAAAGCTGCAGAATGGAAGAAAATCTTTGCAAAGCATTTATCTGATAAATGACTTGTGTCCAGAATATACAAAGAATTCTCAAAACTCAACATTAAAAAAATAAACCACCCAATTTTTAAAAACAGGCAAAAGTTTTGAACAACTACTTCACCAAAGCTTTACAGCTAGCAAGTCAGTCCATGAGAAGATGTCAATATCATTAGTCATGAAAAAATGTAAATTTAAAGCACAAGATAGCATATACAACTATCAGAATGGCAAAAATTTTCTCATCCTAGCGTTGGTGAGGATATGGAGCAACGAGAACCCTCATACACTGCTAGACAGAATGTAAATTTATACAGCCACTTTGGAAGACAATTCGGCAGTTTCTTAAAAAGCTAAACACACACCTACCAGCCATATGACCCAGTCCTCCCACTCCAAGGTGTTTACCCAAGAGAAATGAAAACATAAGTCTACCCAAAGTTCCACATCAAGTCCCTAGTAGCTTTATTCACAATAGCCAAAAACTAGAAACAATTCACATGTTCATCAATAGAAAAATGGATAAACAAATCCTGTTATAGCCATATAATGAAACATTACTCAGATTCACCACTCAGCAATAAAAAGTAACAAACTACTGATACAGACAACAACAGTGAATGAATCTCTTTTTTTTTAAGATTTTACTTATTTGAGAAAGAGAGAGAGCACATGCATGAGCACAGGGAAGGGCAGAGAGAAAGGGAGAAGCAGACTCCTGCTGAGGAGGACACTGGGATCATGACCTGAGCTTAACTGAATGAGCCACCCAGGCACTCCCAACAGTGAACAGATGCTGAAACCTCCTGGTTAAGGTCATTCACATGAAATTCCAGAATAGGCAAAGATAGCCTATAGTGAGAGCAAATTAGGGGTTTTCTGGGGCTGAAGGCGGGAGTGGGAATGAATGCAAAGGGCACTAAAGGAACTTTTTGGGATAACAGCAAAGTTCTACATGTTGATAGTGTGGTCATTACATGACTGTATATATTTGTCAAAACGCAAATTGTATACTTAAAATGGTTCAATTTTATTGAATGCAAATTATGTCTTAAGTTGATTAAAATGTTATTTTGGGGGGGAAATCTATAAAATTATAGTGTTTCTTAAGATGTTTATAGTACCTTCCACTAGATTACTTTCAAATCTTGACACTCTTACAAAGAAGCTCAGAAAAGGCTGGGATTATTATCCCATTTTATAAACTGCAGGGGCAGAAGGGAAACAGGATACATAGCGGTAGCAATCAGAAGCATGAGTCCGGGGCATAACATTACAGTGGGCAGATTTATCAATGGCAATCAAACTACCACCCAACAAACTGGCAGGACGGGGGGAAAAAAGTGCTGGGTCTTGAACTGCTGGGGAGAAACTGGCTAGAACCACATAAAAAATAAAGAACAAATATATATATTCCCAGGAAGAAGGTAGGTAAGAAAAGGCAAGAAATGCCTAGGGTCAACATTACCTATATGTACCACACATCTCAAAAAAGAAAACCAGTCATGTGGAAAACAATTAAAACCAGTCATGTGGAAAACAATTACTTTTAAATAAGTAAAGTGTGTAGAAGGAGCTCAGAACCCAATATATCAGATCTGAACCCAGATCTGCCAATGACTCACTCACATTTTATTAAGGTCACTAACTCTGAGTACCTCGGTGTCCTTCCTTTTATTTTTTTTTAAAGATTTTATTTATTTATTTGACAGAGAGAGAGAGAACAAGCAGGGGGAGCAGCAGAAGGAGAGGGAGAAGCAGACTCCCCTGCTCAGCAGGGATCCCGATGTGGGACTCGATCCCAGGACCCTGGGATCATGACCTGAGCCGAAGGCAGATGCCTAACTGACTAAATCACCCAGGCACCTCCCTCCCTTTTTTAAAATAGAAATATTAATTCTGGTCCCTGAACAGTTCTTTGGGGCACTACAGAAATAAAGAATTTATGTGAAAAAGAATTTTAAAATCATATAGTCAAGTTATACTCTCTGTGCAAAAGCATGCAACTAATAATATACTATATTATCATCAAATCAAATGAATAATTAGGTACCTTAAGAGTCAAAAACAGCTCCCTATAGCCTATAAGATCAAGTCCAAATGCCTCAGCTAAAAAATCATGTCCTTTATGAACCCAGCCCATCCAATTTATCTAAAATATACACCAATCTAGGGGCGCCTGGCTGGCTCAATCTGCAGAGCATGCAACTCTTGATCTTGGGGTTGTGAGTTTGAGCCCCACAGTGGGTGTAGAGACTACTTAAAAATAAAATCTTTAGGGACGCCCGGGTGGCTCAGTCGGTTAAGAGTCTGCCTTCAGCTCAGGTCATGATCCCAGGGTCCCGGGATCGAGCCCCGCGTCGGGAATCCCTGCTCAGCGGGGAGCCTGTTACTTCCTCTGTCTGCTGCTCCCCCTGCTTGTGCTCTCTCTCGCTCTCGTGCACACACTCTTTCCCTCTCTCTCTCTGACAAATAAAATTTTTTTAAAAAATAAAAAATTAAATTAAATCTTTAAAACGATGATGATGATGATGATGATGATGATGAAAAATAAGGGGTTCCTGGCTGGCTCAGTCGAAAGAGCATGCAGCTCCTAATCTCGGGGTCATGAGTTCAAACTCCACATCAGGAGTAGAGATTACTTAAATATTTTTAAAATAATTAATTAATAAAATACACCAATCCAAATTCATCCACTCTCCCTCAAGCATAGTATTTTCCTTCCCTAGACATGCTGTCCCCATACTCAGCAATCAGCAATCCAACTCCTATATTTTGTTTTAAAGGTGATCCCAAAGTCCACTGGCCTAATAAAAATTTTGCTTATCCTGAAAAACAAACAAACAAAACTTCTTATCCTTAATCCAGTGTTCTTTCGGTGCTTAATCAGCACTATAAAATATGGCATTTAATTTTATGCCGTTATTTTCCTATTCTCTAATTATATTTTGCTTTTTAAACCTTACTATCTTCACCTACATAAAAAGACGCATCTTACAGATAGAATGACTTCTGTCGTAACTTCCCACACTGTAGCTCTCTCAGTGATGCTGCACTACGGACAGATTCAAACGTGAAGGGATGGAAAGCTGCACTGCATTCCATCTGGGCAACGTCGGCAGCAATCTGGGGACTTATTTGTCCTATCTGGCGTCAAGCTGGAAGAAGGCAGAAGGGAAGGTTTGACACTTCTACCTCTAAGTTGCTGGGCGTTTTGGTTTTTTGTGCAGTTCTTTTTCGTTTTTTTTTTTAAGATTTTATTTATTTATTTATTAGAGAGCGAGCGAGCGAGAAACAGCATGAGAGAGGAGAGGGTCAGAGGGAGAAGCAGGCTCCCCGCTGAGCCGGGAGCCCGATGTGGGACTCGATCCCAGGACCCTGGGATCATGACCTGAGCCAAAGGCAGTTGCTTAACCAACTGAGCCACCCAGGCGCCCTCTTTTTCGTTTTTATTATGGAAACTTTTAAACCTACACGAGTAGAGAGAAACAATATAATGGTCCTCCTGGACCCGTCAGCCAGCCACAACAATTATAAATAAATGGCCGCTGGACTCTAGACTCCTGACCACTTCTTCCTCTCCTCAGCAGACCCCAGATACCATATTATGTTATCCCTCTGCACTTCAGCATGTATTTCTTAAGGTGAGTACTCTTTCTTTTGAAAATAACCACGATATTATCATTCCACCTAAAAAGATTGTAATTGCTTGACATCAAATATCAGTCAATGTTCAAATCTCCCTATTGTCGTGTAATTCTTTTTAACAGTCAGTTTGTTCAAGTCAGGAACTAGGATTACTTCAAGAGGAAAAATGGTTTCCTTTTCTCCTGCTCCATGGTCTTCAATTCAATACACTCATCGTCTCAATTTTTAAGTGTAGGCAGACAAGCATTTCCTTTTCCCAGTACCCTCTGCTCTCCTCCTCAATAAAGAAAATATTCCTTCTTATTCCCAACACTGAAGTGCCATTACCTCAGAGCTTTTAGCACATTCAGAAAAACATTTAATTCAATGATCCAGCCTCCTTCCTTTACAGTGAAGTTGCCATATTTCACTTATTACTCAGGAAGAGTTTTGAGTTCTAACATTATATAAATATAAATAATGTAGGCCCCATTAAGAGATTATTTCCCATTTGTATTAATCTTTTTGAGGAGCTCAATTTTAAATTTTAATTTACAACACTATCTGCTTCCCATTTTAAGTGAGTTAATAAATAGTTGGTGGGACATCTAAGCCTAAAAGATTACAAGCAGAGTGCTAAGAGATCAACATTAGCCAGGAACTTCATCCCTCATTAGTCACAAGGGGAACCAGATAAGAAGGTGTGCAATATCAGCTCAAATACAAATTCCCCACTAAAAAATAATACAAATGCGGATAGTGAATCAGTGGAGTCATTTTCGTTCATCTTCAGCACAGATTAAGAGAAACAACAGACAGGCAAACAACTGGGAAGATTAAATTTTTTTTAACAAAAGCATAGGAGTGCCTGGGTGGCTCAGCTGGCAACATCCGACTCCTGATTTCAGCTCAGGTCATGATCTCGGGTTGTGAGATCAAGCCCCGCATCGGGCTCTGCGCTCAGCTCTGCGTGAGATTCTTTCCTTCTCCCTCTGCCCCTCTCCCTGCTCGCTTGCTCTCTCTAAAATAAATAAATAAATCTTTTTTAGAAATAAAAATTAAAAAATATAAAAGCATAACCTTCACAATGACTTCTAATGTAACTTGGACATTCAGCAGGGCAGGGTGAATCAAAACACTTCTTTCACCCACTTTCTTGGGCTCAGGGTTATGGAGGAAAAAAAGGACAGGACTGCCTCTGCCTTTAAGGAACTTACGCTCCAGGGGGTGCCTGGTGGCTCAGGCATTAGCGTCTGCTTTTGGCTCAGGTCATGATCCCAGGGTCCTGGGATCGAGCCCCTCATCGGGCTCCCTGCTCTGCAGAGAGCCTGCTTCTCCTTCTCCCACTCCCCCTGCTTGTGTTCCCTCTCTCGCTGTGTCTCTCTCTGTCAAACAAATAAATAAAATCTTAAAATAAAAAAAAAAAGGAACTTACACTCTAGCTGGTAAGATGAGACTAAGACACTTCAACAATCAGCCCGCAGTATGAGATGTCACTAAGCACTACATTGTGTGAATCAAATTTAAAGTACTGTAGCTCATGGAAGAGATGGGTCAGCGAGGGCTAAAGAAGTCCAGGAGGATTATATAAAGGTCAGAAGAATAGCTAAACCTTGAAGGCAGGTCAGGTTAGGAACCAGCAACACCAGGATAGACTGTAAGCTCCTGTGGGCAGAGACCATGGCTTTCTCTTGCTCACCACCCCATCTCTGCTACAGTGCCTGGAACACAGCAGACACTCAAATATTGGTGGATGACTAGAAGGATAAATAGAAGAAAGGAAAGAAGGGAAGAAACAAAGAACAGGCATTCCAGGAAAAAAAAAAGTTTT
Organism: Leptonychotes weddellii; assembly: GCF_054177405.1. Taxonomy (NCBI): domain Eukaryota; kingdom Metazoa; phylum Chordata; class Mammalia; order Carnivora; family Phocidae; genus Leptonychotes; species Leptonychotes weddellii. The sequence goes on along the minus strand of NC_138379.1, from coordinate 83,197,718 downwards.
AATGAAAGATTAAACGTGGCAATTTCATGAGACAGTGAGGAAACACATAATGGTGAGAAATTAGGTAAAACAGGTACACTGAACCCAAATCATCTATGGCTTTACAAGTTAGCCAAGAGAGATGTAAAACTGATCCCATATTATTAAGTACGAAAATGAACATGTACAGAAACCACATTCAGTTGCACTTCCGCTTTTTAAGAACACTAACGGTGCAAATGGCCATTTTTCCTAAGATGGTCATTCATCCTTGTAATATTCTAGGACATAACCTGGAAAATGTACTAACATTTCTCTAGAGAACTAATACCACTAGCTAATGCAGATGAATTTCTTTCCCTGAATATTTTTACTATCTGGAAATGTTCCTGGGTTATCACTAAGGTCAGTTTCTTTGATATTGTGTAATCAAATGCCTGAGACTCACCACAATTAAGTTGAGGGATAGGGGAGTGTAACCTAGCAGAAAGGCCAGTGACTAATGCTGAATCACAGCTTCCAGGTGATTATTTCACCAAACTGTCAACCTCCCATATTAACACTCCCTCACAATGGTCGTTGAAGTAAGTCAAAAGAATTATCCGGTAAGTATTCTCCAATATTTTGCAGGATAATGTTAAAGGATTGAGGGGAATAAAATCTAGTTGAGTCTGAAGTTTATAAGCCAAAATCTGTTAAGTCAAGAAGATTCTTACTCTCCCTCAAACTTCACAATAGGAGAATTCATAATTACAGTGAGTGGTCTTATTGGATATTGATTCCCCAGACATTCTACCACAAAAAAGTTCTAGGTCCTGGCTACCCCCAGCTACAGTCTTCTGGCAGCTATATTATCTCTACAGAGAAGACTTCAGAAAGAGCAATCTAATGCGGGAAGAGGACACTGGAGAATTTTACTTAAAGCTACACATGCATGGCAAGAGCACGACTTTAATTTAAATTATATGCTTATTCAGAGTGAGTCTGGTCAGTTCGTAGCATCTCCACGGGTCGTTTTTTTCCCTAGCATTCCTTTCACTCTTTCAGCCTAAAGCATCTGTAACAGGCAAGGTATCTGGTTACATATTAACAGTTACAATGACAGTGACAGAATTCTGGTTATTTAGAATTCCATTGTTCAGTTTTGGTGCCTAATGCCTATTATCATGGAAAGAACAAAAAGCACTGGAGTCATGCTGACCTACTTATAACTCTACCACTAAAAAGATATGTGACCTTGGACAAGTTACATAATCGAACCTCAGGCTTCCTCAACTAGGTGTAACAACAGATTCTTTGCAAAGTTGTTGAGAGGTTAGCCTGCATTACATTAAGTATCCGGAACACGGTAAGCACTTAGCATATGGTAATTATGATGGAAGACTAATAACCCAGGCCTATACTCAAATTTCCAAACAGTATTTTTTTTTAAAGATTTTATTTATTTATTCGAGAGAGAGAGAATGAGTGAGAGAGAACGTACATGAGAGAGAGAAGGGTCAGAGGGAGAAGCAGACTTCCCGCCGAGCAAGGAGCCCGATGCGGGACTCGATCCCGGGACTCCAGGATCATGACCTGAGCCGAAGGCAGTCGCTTAACCAACTGAGCCACCCAGGCGCCCAAATTTCCAAATAGTATTAACCATATGACGAAAGCATGAATCATGCTGATTTTGTCCTCCATGATGCTCACTCTCTCCAGTCCAGATGTTGGCTGCCTTACCTACCCTCTTATATTTTCACCTAGTCTCTAGAAGAAGCCCCTCTCCCAGTACTCAGGCTTGAAGCCAAAAACGAGCAACATTACAGCCATTCCCTTGCCATTAGCATACTACCATCCCCTCCCTGACTCTGGGGTCTCTAGAAATCCTGTTTTGTTTATTGCCTGTTTCTGTTTTATGACCTCTGCCAAATGCATTCCCCTAACAGATCTTAAATAATGCTCCCCCCAGTCTGTCCTAGGGAACTCTGAGAGCCTCCAGTTTCTCTAAGAACCACTACGCTTTGGCTTGCCTTACTCTCCCATACTCCAAGGTGGCAGTCAACCTGTGTTGCTCTGCCAGTGCCTAGATGCCTCTATGTCTGCGTCACAAGCGGATACCCAGCCCCTCTCTGCCCTGGCAAACAGGATGCTGATTTTAGAATGACAGGTACACTCTGAAACAAATAATGCAATATATGTTAAGGAAAAAAAAGAAGAAGAAGAAGGTAGCGGGAGGGGAAGAATGGAGGGGGGGAAATCGGAGGGGTGGACGAACCATGAGAGACGATGGACTCTGAAAAACAAACTGAGGGTTCTAGAGGGGAGGGGGGTGGGAGGATGGGTTGGCCTGGTGGTGGGTATTGAGGAGGGCACGTTCTGCATGGAGCACTGGGTGTTATGCACGAACAATGAATCATGGAACACTTCATCTAGAACTAATGATGTAAT
>NC_138379.1:83137236-83195209 GCF_054177405.1 Leptonychotes weddellii | reverse complement strand
CTGAAGGGATATCTACTGCCTTCTGGGTCAAATGCTGGACTTACCTCACAGGATTGCAGTAAGACTCTAATACAACATTTACGAACATGTTATACAGATCTGAGATACTATTACACCGTAAGAAGTTTCTACTATGACTTAAACCATTTACTTTTGAATATAAAACCGTAATATATTTCTTAAAATCCTCTAGTATTATTTATATTAGCAAGATTCAATATAACTCAGTCATCCACAAGGGGACCAACTTAAAAAAACAAATGATAACATTCTTTCATGGGAATACTGTAAAGCATTTCTTTTTAATCAGAAAACTCCTTACATAGTTCCATGTAATAATCCTCAAGATATAATAGTGAAAAAAGACACAGACTAGTGTGTAGAATTTACTACAATTTGTTTTTAAAGAGGAGCACAGTAAATAGATATACACATTTACTTATATACACATAAAATATCTCAGGATATGTAAGACACTGAATATTGATTGTCTATGGGAAAGAGATCTGGATGGTTATAGGGTATGTGTGGGCAGGAAACTTTTCTCTGTATTTCACTCTTTTGTAGCTTGTAAATTTTTGAACCCCCAGATGGGGTTGGAAAAATCATCTCTTCATACAACTATAAACCTAAGAAATAATAGGAACCATTAATGAGGATGACGGCACACCTGACAACTCATTTCCTGGGCCAGCCTCAACATCACAGTTACCACCGCCTAACACAAACTATGTTCCCTTCCATGATCTCATTCCATCAAGTGACTAGAGTTAATTTATTCCTTCTAGTCAAACTTCCTGGGGTGCCTGGGTGGCTCAGTCATTAAGTGTCTGCCTTCGGCTCAGGTCATGATCCCAGGGTCCTGGGATCGAGCCCCGCATCAGGCTCCCTGCTCGGCGGGAAGCCTGCTTCTCCCTCTCCCACTCCCCCTGCTTGTGTTCCCTCTCTCGCTGTGTCTTTCTCTGTCAAATAAATAAATAAAATCTTTAAAACAAACAAACTTCCTGACTTGCTAATTTTACGTCTGTGTGCTATGCACTTCCACCCTCAACATTATTTATAAACTCCTAAAACTTACTGTCTTCAGAGTTCTACTGTGTGCCCTAGAAGGGATCTCTGGATCATAACATTTCCTACTTTCAGGGCTGGTTCAGGGATCCATTCCAATGCTAACTTTTCCGAACCAAAGACGAAGTTCTGTCTCTTAATTACTGAAGACTGACCACAGGATCCATGCAAATCATTCATCTGCGACTCAACGACTAGAAGGCTATGATGCAGGCCAACCCCCTATTTAGATAAGAGTAAATTATGTTAATATCCTCCAATGTGGCAGAAAAGTACTCCTTCCAAACCTTGTAAAATAACTCTTCCATGGGGTAAGACTGACGGAGGCAACACTCTCCCAAACCTAAGTTTTAAATGATATTGCCTTAAACTTGACTGTAATCATGCTGGGATGACGTAACAGGACCTACAACACTGCTCCAAACAGCAGTAGGCGCTACCTCCATGCTCGCTCTCCTACAGCAGGCAGGTTATTTTTGGACCCAGCCTATGAAGTAGCACTTTGTTGACTATGAGCTTCAAACTCTGAATATTCCTTTCATATCCAACCTTGGTTCTCACTTTCTGGCACAGAGCTCTAAAACCTCAATGGAATACCTGATGAAACTCTGGGTTACTTCCGTACAAGAAGGTCAAGCTTACAAAAGCTTTCTAATTGGGAAACCTCTTCAATGAAAGCATACAGAAATTTGCTGAATCCTTCTCTTCCCTTCTCCCTTTTTCCAACTGCTATTTGCTTTCCTTGGAGCAAATCTCCAGTCAAACACAAAAGCCAACCACCTACCACAGCTCAAATACAGACAGGTGTTTTGCAAGTACAGTAAATCTCAAGAGTACCTAATCAACATGAGATAACATCTACTAACAAGCTGTTCATTGGTGTGCTCGAATAGTTAACCACCTCAAAATCTCGCAGTTAAGACTAGCGTTGAGAAAAGTCAAGAACACAACTAAAAGAAAAGTAAGCCCATTTGCCATCAACAAGACTTGTGAAAGGAAGAATCGTGTAAGTCCACCAGTCCTGCCACACAAAAACCCTTCATTCCAGGGTTATTTTCAGTGGTATTTAATTCCAGGGTGGAGACTAAGGGTCCCAAACAAACCTACTTGAGTATTTTCCTACTTTAATACTTCTAGAATCCATGGTTAGGCTTATTAAGGAAAAGTCTGAAAGAGCTTAACAAAACCGCTATTTTTTTTCAAAGAAAATGGGTAACCGTCTGAAAATACACTTGTAAATCAGCAGTTATTTACAATTAAGAGTTTTGTTGAAGCACTCTGGAATAATGTTCCAATAGAAAAGAAAGCAAGGATTCTTTCACAATTGGTACACTCTGTTCCATTAGCTCCGTTCCCCAGACATTAAACTTTTAAACTTCCCTAACACTCATAAGACCCTAATGTTGGTTCCCGCATAAGGACAGCCGGACAGAAAATCCCAAGAGAATACTCTATCTCAGACTATAAGAATTTCTAATGTCTAAGAGCAGAGGGTACACTAAAGAAGCAGGAAGTGATTAGTTAGCAATGTTCCGTGAACTTCACCCAAGTCATAGCCAATGAATCAATCTAAAGCTGCATGCCACAGGAAAGAAACGTGTCATGCATGAGGTGAAAAATCAAGGTCGCTGAAGTGAATTCTGTAAGCCACTTTTTTTTTTTAGATTTTTTATTTATTTATTAAAGAGAGAGAAAGAGGGAGAGAGCACATGACGCAGGGGAAAGCCAGAGGGAGAAGGAGAAGCAGACTCCCTGCTGAGCAGGGAGCCCGACGCAGGGCTCAATCCCAGGACCCTGAGATCATGACCTGAACCGAAGTCAGATGCTTAACCGAGCCACCTGGGTGCCCCTATATACAACTTTTAAGTAATAACTTCTCCACTATCTGCTTTGCAGTCAGCTGGGTGCCAACACAACTTCTTCATGCCTTTTCTGCCACCTACCCTCTCTGTGTATTCTGCATTAAAAGACTGTGAGAAAAATGTTATGCTTTTCTAGAGATGCCCAAGATTACAAAATGAGAGTTTTCAAAAAGACACTAGGGATTTCAAGGCCAGAACTAAGGATGTCATATTCTAGAAAAACTCCAGCAAGTAACACCCCCAAATCATTTCCACTTTGCAGGCTAAGTCTCAGAATAGATTAAATGTTTAATCAGTAAGTTAAATGAATGTTCTCTAAGGGGCAGCAAGAAGTTTTACTAAAGGAGATCACAGTGCTTCCCAAACTGGTATATTTAAGACTGTTTGAGGCTGGCCTTCCAAATACGCTTTAAGTGGGAGGGAGCTATAATAATTAAAGCTGCACAGTATCAAAGCAAGTAAAGACAGTACAATCAATGGATTAGGAGAGCTTGGAAATGTACTCAAGCATCTGGAGATTTTGTAATAAAGTTGCATTTTAAAGTCAAAAAAGAAATAACTATTCAAGATACTCTGTTGACACAATAAGCTAGACATCTGGAGAAGAAGACTCATTCACTCAGTATATGGAGGGTGTCACATGAGGCAGGCACTGTGCTCAACACTGAAAATAGGAACAGGGGAGAAAAATTATACCACCCATTGCCCTCACAGAGCTTACAGTCCAGTGAGAGAAGAAAACTATTAATAACCACAAAAATAAATGTAAAGTTACAACTCTAGCAAATTCCACAACTGACCCCTTCTCATTCACTTTAAACCAAAATGCATTCCACATGAAACAAAGATCTAAATTTAAAAACAGAACCATAAAAGTACTTGACAAAAACATGGGTAAATATTTTTATAAGATTAGAATGAGGACGGAAACCACATGAGCAGCCATAAAGTAAAAAAACAGAAAAACCTGACTACATAAAAATGTTTGTATATTTTTTAAAAAATACACATACACATAAAGTCACAAGACAAACTCAGAAACATACCTGTAATATTTTCAGAGGTAACTAATTTCCCTAATATTAAAAAAACTATTGTGCAATAATGAGAATGGGTCAAAAAGCCCAACAGAAAAGTAGACAAAGGATGCAGACAATTCCAATACAAATAACCAATCGACAAATTAAATGATAAATCACTAATACATAACTATAAATTAAAATGACATTTTTTTACCTGTCAGATTGACTCTCTAAAAAGATGGCTGGTTGCCAGTGTTAAAGAGAACAGAGAGAGCACTGTGGTACACTCCTGAATTGAGTGAATTAGCTTGGCCTTTCTTGGAGGGCAATTTGGCAACATGTATAAAACTTGAAGCATTCAGATTTCGATGCAGGCATTCCTCTCCTAGTGAATTATTCTATTAAATTACTGAGAAAATGAAGCATCTGGTTTTTTTTTTTTTTAAAGATTTTATTTATTTATTGGACAGAGAGAGACATAGTGAGAGCAGGAACACAAGCAGGGGGAGTGGTAGAGGGAGAAGCAGGCTTCCCGCGGAGCAGGGAGCCCGATGTGGGACTCGATCCCAGGACCCTGGGACCATGACCTGAGCCGAAGGCAGATGCTTAACAACTGAGCCACCCAGGTGCCCCTTCATCTAGTTTTAAAAGAAGATCCTAATATTGTAAATATCCTAACAGAAAAGAATACATAACTTTTGTGAAGTTTACTCAAAGTAGGATCTAATAAAACTCTTATATTTGATTTTTTTTATTTTAAAAATTAAGTCTGAGTCTTCTGAATAGTAAATAATGCAACAGCAAATAAATGGAATAGAAAAGAAACACTAGCACAAGTGTGCAAATACAAATGTGCAGAAACATTAACAGATGTAATTCGTGATAAAAATCAATAAATAAAAGCTGAGAACAACCCTAAACCTATCAGTAGGGTACAACTTAAATAAATTATACTATTCCCCTAGAATGGAATACTCTGCAGCCAATAAAAAGATTGAGGGGCGCCTGGGTGGCTCAGTTGGTTAAGCGACTGCCTTCGGCTCAGGTCATGATCCTGGAGTCCCGGGATCGAGTCCCACATCGGGCTCCCTGCTCAGCAGGGAGTCTGCTTCTCCCTCTGACCCTCCTCCCTCTCATGCTCTCTGTCTCTCATTGTCTCTCTCGCAAATAAATAAAATCTTAAAAAAAAAAAAAATTCTAAAAAAAAAAAAAGATTGAGATGAGGGCAAAATGTACTAACATGGAAGAATATCAGAGATATACTATTTAAATTTAAAAAAAACAAGAAGCAAACCAGATGTGTGGTATGATCCCTTTTTAATGAAAAATATAAAATGTTAACACATGGATAGGAAAATTTGTTATAAAATGTTAACAATGTTTTCTCTGGATATAGGAAAACAACCACTTCCTATGTTACATATTTGTAAAGCTTGATTATTTCATAAGACACATGTATCAGATAAAAACATACATAGATGTTTTTAGAGACTTGAGGCTACAAAATGCCCTGGAAAAGGAAGAACTATCTGAAAGTGGGAGAAGGGAAGAGAATGAGTAAAAATAGAAGAAAAATATTCACAACAGAGCATATTATTTCAGAGTTAGAATAACCTGACAAATTAAGAAACTAGTGCATCAAAATTAAAAACTTTTATGCTACAAACAAAACCATCAAGAAAGTGAAGAGACAACCCACAAAATGAGAGAAAATATCTGTAAATCATATATCTGATAACTTGTATCCAGAATATGTAAAGAATTCTTACAACTCAACAATAAAAAGACAAATAACCCAACTAAAATACAGGCAAAAATCTAAATAGACATTTCTCCAAAGATCTACAAATCGGCAATTAGCACAGGAAAAGATGCTCAACACCATTAGTCACTAGGGAAATGCAAACCAAAACCACAATGAAATACCACTTCACATCCACTAGGATAGCTAGATCAAAAAGAACACAAGTTTTGGCAAGAATGAAGAAAAACTGCAACCTTCATACATTACTGGTGGGAATGGAAAATGGTGCCGCCATTTTGGAAAACAGTTTGGCCACTCCTCAACAAGTTAAATGTGGAGCTGTATGATCCAGCAATGTCCCTCTTTAGTATATATATGTAAGAGAAATGAAAACATATGTCCACACAAAAATTTGTATGTGAATGTACATAACAGCACTGTTCATAATAGGCAAAGGGCAGAAACAACGCAAATGTCCATCAATTCACAAATGGATAAAACAAAATGCAGCCTAGCCAGACAATGGAATATTATTTGGCCATCAAAAGTAATGAAATTCTGACATATGCTACCATATGGATGAACCCTGAAGACACTATGCTATGTGAAAGAAACCAGGCACAAAAAGCCATACTTTGTATGATTCTATTTATATGAAATGTCCAGAATAGACAAATCTATAGAAATTGATTAGTGGTTGCTTACGGCTGGGGGAAGGAGGCTAAGGAAGTGGGTAATGACTGCTAACAGGTATCTGCCATTTCTTTTAAGGGAAATGGAAATGTTCTAAAATTGATTGTGCTGATGGTTGCACAACTCTGTGAGTATACTAAAAACACTGAACTGAGTGAATTGCATAATATGTGAGTTACATCTCAATAAAGCTCTTAAAAACATATATATGTAAGCAAAAAAAGAAACTGGAAGCTCCATGAAGTTAAGTGATTTGGTCAAAGAAAACTGCCAGCTATCAACAATTAAATCTGCAAACGTGTGCCTTGACTCCCACACCAATGCTCAATTCATTGCTATGGACCGCCTCAGGCAATTTGGGTGGGTCCCTAAGGTTCCCCCAAAGAGCTGGAAAAGCAGAAAACACAGGTACTAGCATAAGAAAAAAAAGAAACAGGTAGTAACACAGCTGAAATGCAGTTTTAAAATTTAATGTGACTCCAAAATGGAGTCTTGAACCAAAAAAAAAATCTAACCACCATTGATCTAAGAGGTTGTGCTCAGGAGAACAGTACCCCTTTTACTAAGAGCTCAATGAGAGCAGGGCACTGGATGCAGCTGCTGACTGAAAAGGAAGAAGAAAAATGAGATCAGAAGAGGCAGCAGGCTGAAATCACTAGCCACTCTTCTGCATATGTCAGAGAGGCCAATGAGCAACATGCTTCAAACAAGTTATTTTATTCGCAAGGGGTGTAAAATCCTTTATAGAGATCCGAAAGTATCACCCCCAAATTTAATTATGTCCCAGGACTACTGTACACATGTAAGATAGTTAGGTATAATATTTGAATGTGGTGTCTCTGCAGCTGACTTAGACACAGAGATCATTGCTGGAATACAACTGTCCCATTTGACTAGAATAACAGTATCACTGTTGATGGAGAAATGAAAGTAAGCCAAGAACATGCAATCACTAAAAACATTATTTTGAGGGTTTGAAAAACGAGCTACGAAAAAAACTCAGCTATTGTCCGAACACTGCTTTATGCAACACTATAATGAACGTTTTGACAGAAGAAAGGACAACAGGAGGCAGAAGTAAGAAATCCTGCAGGTGCCCAACTAATCCAAATAAGAAACACACAGCTCTGCTCCTGCCTTCCACAATAAAAACAATTCTGTTTCTTGTGGCATATGAACCAAGATTTTTTTTGCCAGGAACAGAAAACAACTTACTACATGAAAATGTCAACTTGTTCCATGGAACACTACACTGGCAGTGAACAGATATAAACCTTTTAAGCTAGAGAGACTGGCTGTTTCCTCACCAAATTTTTAACATCACTGGCCCATTATCAAATTCAGTTCAGTTCATGCAAACTCTAACAGAAGTGGACAAAAATACCACCTGAAGTATACACTAGAAATAAAAGATTCTAGAAAATATCTTGTCCCCAAATTTCTAACAACTTTCACTTATTTCTAATTTTATGTTCGTGTAGAAGCTCTCTTAACCCACCTCCACCCAACCAACCTGCCTAAATCACCAATGCCCCCCCCTTGGCTCTGTGAAATAAATGATGTCCCAGCATGCAACCTGGCCCTGACGAACAGCCACTCTTACTCTGCGACATTTCTGCTCCCACCCACTGACATGCACGCTTACCAAGAATTGTTTTTTCCCAAGCCTATTTCTACCAGGTGCTCTTGTTATTAGTTATGTGAAATCAGGGAGAAAAGAAAGGCCTGTTTCTATGAAAACTAAGTTGGATGCTTAAAGAGACTTGGTAAAGTCAAATTAGATGTAGATGAGACAGATGTAAAAGACTGGGGGGGAGGGAATTATAAAACTCAATCATAAAACTCAAGAGGGATTCTGTACTCATACTGCTTCACAAATGCCTTTCAATTCATGCTCTACTTTAAAAAAGCAAAACAAACTGGAAATCATAGATGATAAACCAGGGGTATGTTTAATGCAAACAAGATGAAGGAACTCCAATCAAGACATCAATACAAAAAAGAAAGGCCTTGGCCCTACATCAAAAGATTAGCCAATGTGTTTCTTAAATTGCAAAGAGAAAGAGAAGGAGGGGAAACCTATAGATTGAAACAAATTAAAAAAAAAAAAAACTTAAGGGATATCAATCACTTATAATGTACAGACTTTATTTAGAACCTGATTCAAACATGTAAGTGGTTAAAAAAAAAAGAAAAAATATATATATGACAGGGAAATTTTAACACTGATTTGATACTTAATGACAATAAGGAATTACTGTTGTTTTAGGTAGGATAATAGTCCTGGTGTCATGTTTTTTGAAAAACAATCCTCATTTAGAGATACATGCCAAAATATTTATGGATAAAATGACAGAATTCTGTAAGTTGCTTCAAAATAAACCAGAGAGAAAGAATCAGGAAGGGGTACAGATGGAAGATTGGCCATGAGGTGGTAACAGCATGAGTTGGGTGATGAGTCCATGGGGGTTCATTATACTAGTCTCTCAACTTTTATGTTTGAAATTTTCCATAATAAACACTTTTAAAAAGATTAGTGAATGAACACTTATGTATATTTTAAATTAAAATACTAAAAGTATGTATGCATCATTATTTCTGATTTCCCTGCTTCATTTGTTTTTTTGCCCCAATTAACCAAGCCAGTCATAATCCAAACTGATTGCATAAGAGGTATTCTATTGTAGATAAAAAAGCATATCGCCGGATGCCCAAAATACAGCAGTAGTTACCCCAAAACATTCTAAGAACAATATCCCATATGACCCAATTACCCTTGAAAACCTCTTAACTAACACATAGAGTACATAAGCAAATCCAAACATTACAGCGCTGCTGCATCAGCATATTTATTCAGAAAATTACTTCCCTTACAATTCCCTTCACCATCTTTTTACCTGTAAAAAGGGAGGAGTAAATTACAACCTTCGTTAATCTCTGAAATTCTCACCCGGGGTTCACCAAAGAAGAGTTATTTTAAAAGCCAGAGTTCAGGTAAGGCTCTCCAATGTAGGTCTGCATCTGGTTGTGAAAGGTCAGGGGAGAAGGATGACTCACCAGCGACTGAAAGGTAAGAGTCACACTCTGCTCTTCCCTGGTCCAGGTTGGGCTCAGGGAAGGAAAGAACAGGCAGCTGTTCTCTTTTGACCTGTCCTACAGCTGACACCCTAGGCTCAGAGGTACAGCAGGGCCTTGAAAGGCAGAGGGGATACAAGATAAAGAAAGGAGGCCTCCTCAGACATGCCCAGGAGGCTAATCCTGGCATAACCTTTCTGGAAAGCAATGTGGCAACATAGGCATCAAGTATCTTAAAAACATGTGTACCCTCTGACCCAGTAATTTCACTTCCAACAATCTATCCTGAGCAAAAAAATCAGAAACGCATCAAAGACCTCATGTGTACAAAAATGGGCATCACAGAGAACTTGAGAGTGAAAAACTGGGAAGAGCCTTCAATTACGAAAAAAGTTTCAAAAAATGACAGTAGGCAGACAATGGAAGCATATACAGCCATTAAAATTGATTTTTACAGGGTGCCTGGGTGGCTCAGTCGTTAAGCGTCTGCCTTCGGCTCAGGTCATGATCCCAGGGTCCTGGGATCGAGCCCCGCATCGGGCTCCCTGCTCGGCGGGAAGCCTGCCTCTCCCTCTCCCACTCCCCCTGCTTGTATTCCTGCTCTCACTGTCTCTCTTTCTGTCAAATAAATAAATAAAATCTTTAAAAAAAAAAAATTGATTTTTACAAAGAGTTTCTAATGTTGGGAAAATGCTTAAAATGATAAAAGAGAAAAGGAAGAAAACAGTATAACACTATGATCCCAATTATGTATTTTGTAATATTAATAACTTGCCTCTAGGTGACAGGATTAGGGTGATTTTTTTTCCCCTTTGCCTCTTTAAAAGTTCCTGAGTTTTCCCCAAATTTCTTCCATGAGTGAAAATTACTTTTATAATCAGGAAAAAAGAACAAAAACAAAAACAAAAACAGGGCAAGGGGGTAGAAGAAAGTCTAGTAATGATAAGCTATGGGGCTGGAGTTAAGAATTTATGCTGGCTACCTCTTGTCCTCCTCCTTTTCAGGCTCCAGCTGTAAGCATTCAACTGCTCCTTTAACATCACCTATAGTGTATCCTGATGAGAATAAAATTTATTTTCTTGTCCTCTAGGACCAGTAGTTGCTACTTTTTCCATACAGATGACACAACAAATACTAGCTGAATTAATCCATTAAAGGTAAGGACCATTAAAAGTAACCCCTTTAAGGGCCAGTGACCCAGAAGTTATTTTGTTCTGTTTTTAAATCATATCACTTAGTATAAAGAAAAGAACCAGAGGTAACTCAACACAGAGTTTAAAGTTATTTCAGGAAGTGCTAGCAGCCCAAGACAGACTGGTGAGTCTGCAAAGGAAGAGAGGCTCCAAGGCAGAAGAGACAAAGCGAGGCTTTGGCTGACCAAGCTGAATATACCGCCGGGCCTTCTCAAGGAAATAACCCACCGCGAGCCTGTATACCAAAGAACCTTCCCTTTAAAGTAAGGGACTAGAATTTCAATGGCAGGATTTACTTTAGATATACTGAACTTCCTAATAATGAAAGTTTGAGATATGCCAAAAATAAATTACTTGCCAGAAAGCTTGTGAAATCTCCTTACCCAGAGATTTGTGAGAAAAAAATAGAAAATTACTTTTCTTTAACATCTTAACTGAAGATAGAAAATTCAATTATAAAATTCTAAGATCTATGAAGGGTATAAAAACAAACTCAGCTCCCTTTTTTTTTTAATCCTGATATCCATTCACTAAATGAGTATTTACAGACATTGTAGTAAGCACTGAGAATATAGCAGCAGACAACAGATGAAAATCCCTGCCCTCATGGAGCTTACATTAAATATCACATTGTGCCTCCTAACGAACATTAAAAGCTAGATTATTTTCTCTAACTTTAAGTAAAATTATTTCCAGAAACTTCAAGCATGTCACAAACAGCATCAAGCATTTGGACTGACCCAGAGGAGAGCTTAATAAATATTTCTGGAACAAGACTAAAAAAAAACTGTGTGGCTGAGTACTGGGATGGCAGGGAGACTTTTAACTTCATTATATATAAATCTGTACTTTTTGAATTTTGTGCCAGATAGCATCCATTCCCAGCTTTTAATAACTTTTCCAAAAGTTTACTGGCTGGATGGATGGAGAGGTAGATGAATGAATGGATGGATGGATGGATGAAATGAATGAATGAATGAAAAATTTTTCACAAAAAAATTTGGTCTTAAGAAATGTGATTAGCTAGGGCGCCTGGGTGGCTCAGTTGGTTAGGCGACTGCCTTCGGCTCAGGTCATGATCCTGGAGTCCCGGGATCGAGTCCCGCATCGGGCTCCCTGCTCGGCGGGGAGTCTGCTTCTCCCGCTGACCCTCCTCCCTCTCATGCTCTCTGTCTCTCATTCTCTCTCTCGCAAATAAATAAAATCTTAAAAAAAAAAGAAAAAAAAGAAATGTGATTAGCTAACCTGAATCTTGGCATTCAGTTCTTCGGAAAGGAGCAATGGAAAGTAATGTGCTCTGCTGGTAAGCATGTACATACACACTAGTGCCGAAACCAGGCAGGAATTTGAAAATTCTCAGAACTTCCTAATCAAAACCTAAATATAGTCTAAGACAACTGGCCAAAAGTATCCAACTGAGTGAGCACAGCCCACACAGACAGGGTTGAACAGGCCATGGGTGTATTTCTCCTTCCTTTTCAGTTTCTAGGAAATGAGACTGAGTATTCACAATCTGATTCCTACCTTTCTGACAAACTAAACTCTGACATGACGTAAGTAGCAGCCAGAGACTTCCTCTCTTCAGTGGATCGCACACCTCCTAAACAAATATATTCCTCAACAGAACCTCACTATGGCTCATCCAACTCGCTTGTAGTAGCTGAAGGAATTTTATTCTGAACAGATCCAAAACAAGCCCTTTCAAGCTAATTCATCCAAGGCTGTTGAGGCTTCTCAAAGACATTGCCTAGGCCAGTTATTTAACACTTAGTTATTACGTTAGGACAAAAGTCCCTGAGAATGTATATAATTTTCATTCTCTGGATGTTATCAATCATCTATGAGAAAGTGTAACTATACTATTATACCAAAAGGGACCAAGCCACTCACTATTAGAAGGGGGTAGGGATTCACTTGATGAGTGAGTTCATTCACTTGGGGAACAGGCATAGTAGCTCTTAGCAATCTCTACACCCAACGTGGGGCTTGAACTCACAACCCCAAGAACAAAAGTTGCATGTGCTACCAACTGAGCCAGCCAGGCACCCCTAGGTGTAACTCGTAAACCAGAAAGGAGAACCACCTAAGAGGAGCCCTAGATAACTGGTCCTCTTGGTCCTCACCTGTGTCATCAAGGGTTTGTATCTTGGTGACCAGTTCTCTTAATGAGTTACAAGACGGCACCACGCCCTAGAAATTTGTAGTGATCTGGTAAGTAAGGAGTTCATCTCAGAAAGGTCCTTTCAAAGACAGACCAGACCAGACCAGACCAGTCCAACAGAGCAAAAGTATAATTACTCATATTCCCTGGGAGTAAGCTAGATATAGTGGTGAAAGAAAACTATATAAAGCAGACTGTGTTTATGGTCATTGCCTTTTCTATGTTCATTGCTTTCCTTTTTTTACTTTCTTTGTATTTTGAAAGGCTTTTTTTTTTTTTTTTTAACAGACTTACTTATTTTTGAGAGAGCGAGCATTAGCCGAAGGGCAGAGGGAAAGGGAGGGAGAATCTCAAGCAGACTCCTCACTGAGTGTGGAGCCAGACACAGGGCTCGATCTCACAACCCTGAGATCACAACCTGAGCCAAAACCAAGAGTCAGATGCTTAACCTATTAAGCCACCCAGGCACCCCATGAAAGGCTTTTTTGATGACTCAGTCAAGCAAGGTGGCACGAAGGGGTATTTGAATAGAATTTAAAGGCAAAGTAATGGACCCATGGAGGACTGCTGGTAAGTGACAGAAGTGACAAAGTGAAATACAGTGTCGACATATTTACTCTTCCTCCCGACTTGGAAATTTTTCATCTCATTATGGCATCTCACTTTTGGACTTTGTTTTAGTAGAAATGATAAATCTCTTAGACTTTAATTAGTAGGTACATCTTGTTTCTTTAATAAAAGATCACGATGGCAAGGACAATGTTTTCTATGACTGGAGGAGTCAGGGTAGAGTTAACTAGGAATAGGGATGCCTGGATTCTAATTCCAACTCCCCCATTAACTAACTGTAGGATTCTGGGCAAATTGCTGGGGGGAAGGGAGGGGTGATACCAAAGAGATAAAAATCTAATGGATAATTAGTCCAAACTACTTTAATTAGTCCCTAAAAGCATAAGATTCTAAATTCCATTAAATCCATCTTTCTAGACTCTGGAAAAGAAAGAGGTGGAATAGAACATGTCTAAGATCTTTTTTGTGCCCCCCCCCAAATCAGCAAATATTGTTGGCCGATCACGTTTAATTTATGTGGAAAATGTATGTCATTCTTTTATAGACGTGAAAGAATGTAAGCTGTTAATTGAACACCTCCCCTATCTGAAGAAATACATTAGAAAAAGCATTTTTACCCTTAACCATAAAATAACCAGCATGAATTTTTAAAATCATAAATCAGAGGATACCAGAGCTCTGCTGTGATATCCTCTGATGCCAATCCCATTTCATACTCAATTCCATAAAATGGCCTATAAGTCCTATATGATCTGGCCCCTAATTTTCTGACCTTACCCTTACCATCCTTCCCCTTGTTCACTAGTTCTAGGCACCATGACCTTAGGTCTAATCTTTGGATAAACCAAGCTCATTTCTATCTCAAAACCACTGTACTTGCTATTCCTTCTGCATTGAAAATTCTATCTTCCATATCTTCCCAGGCTGGCTTATTTTCATCGTTCAGGTGTAAGCTCAAATATCATTACCTGGTGGGGCACCAGGGTGGCACAGTTGGTTAAGTATCTGCCTCTAGATTTCAGCTCAGGTCATGATCTCAGGGTTATGAGACCAAGCCCTGCATCAGCGTGGAGCCTGCTTAAGATTCTCTCTCTCCCGGGCGCCTGGGTGGCTCAGTTGGTTAAGCGACTGCCTTTGGCTCAGGTCATGATTCTGGAGTCCCAGGATCGAGTCCCGCATCGGGCTCCCTGCTCAGCGGGGGTCTGCTTCTCCCTCTGACCCTCCTCCCTCTCATGTGCTCGCTCTCTCTCTCTCAGATAAATAAAATCTTTAAAAAAAAAAAAAGATTCTCTCTCTCCCTCTCCCTCTGCCCTGCCCCCCTCTAAAAAAAATAATAAAATCAAATAGCCACCATCTTATAAAATATCTATATACATATATCTCATCACCTTGGAAAGGCATTCCCTGACAACTCTATGCAAAGCAGCACCCTTCCCCAGACACCCTCTAGCCCATTTATTTTCTTCATGGTATTCATCACTATATGAAGTTACATATTTACACGTTTCTTGTCTGTCTCCTTGAATTAGAAAGTAAGCTCCAAGAAGGCAAGAGCTTTGTCTCTCTTGTTATTGGTAAATTCAAGACCCCAGGATAGAACCTGACCCAAAATCTGGATTCAACAAATACATGCTGAATGAATGGATGGATAAGGGAAAGGTTCCATCCCTGTGCAAAGGTATTTCTGATGTCTTTTAGAATTATAGAGGTTCTAGTGAGTAGAGAACATTTCTTTTTCTCTTCAAAGCATCCATTTTGTTCTCTTTTATGCCGTGAACTAGAAAACATTTGCCAGATTGATGCTTGGAAAATGAAAACAGCACTTCTGGCACAGAAATAACTAGTCTGGGCACCTCTGGCTTGAGCCAGATCTATGACTTTCTAGGGAGCTGGCACCAAAGTCAGAATGTTAAAATAAACAGCTTTGATGTTGAAAGTGGAATACTGGTATTTTGACTCTGGAGAAACTAGTCCAAATCAATCTTAGCTCTTCACAAAATCTCAACAAAGTTAGTAACCCCATCACAACTGTATCAAAATGAAGTCAGTCGTCTTTCAATAGTCATTTTTAGATTACCTAAAGATGGAACTATCTTCCTCAAATGTATCTAGTGTAATCTTCCTTTCATTTTCTTTTTGATACAATTCTCTTTGCTATTTACCAATGAATCTCACTTTCGGCCTTCTCATGAGCATAAGCATCTTCTACTCTCTCCATTAAACTCTTACTTATAGAAATGAAAATACTACCCCTTGCCCACTCTGAGTCGTTCCCTTCATGGAAAGGAGTTTGCACTAAACCACGCAGCACACACATATGTCATGCATGGTCCACGTTTGGAATGGGGTCACGGGGCAAAATGTTTTCTGTATGTAATATCTAAAGTTAAGAATCCTGACCTTGGCCTTCAAAGTAGCACACTGTGCACCCAAATGCAAATGTATTCTTAAGTTTGTAGGAATATTTCTTCATATTCTCCACCAGATTTAAGTGAATCTCTGGTGGGGGGTGGGGGGGGAGTGCACGCAAATAAACTCTTCCATCACCAATGTAACAAAGAGTAGTTAGTTACAAAAACACACTAAAAATGCGGGGCAGCCCAAAGCAAAAGCTAGTGTTAGTCACAGTTGTCATTAGACAAGTCTCACATTTGCTTTAAAAAAAAAAAAAAACTTTAGGGGCGCCTGGCTGGCTCAGTCAGTAGAGCATGCGACTCTTGATCTCGAGGTCATGAGTTCAAGCTCCATGTTGGGCACAGAGCTTACTATAAAAAAAAGTTTAACTGATGGAAAATTATGTTTTAAAATGTCAATTTCAGGGCGCCTGGGTGGCTCAGTTGGTTAAGCAACTGCCTTCGGCTCAGGTCATGATCCTGGAGTCCCGGGATGGAGTCCCACATCGGGCTCCCTGATCAGCGGGGGGTCTGCTTCTCCCTCTGACCCTCCCCCCTCTCATGCTCTATCTCATTCTCTCTCTCAAATAAATAAATAAAAAATCTTAAAAAAAAAAAATGTCAATTTCATGAAATTAGCCCATAGTCCATGGGAGTTCAACCCAAATACCTCAAAGTGGCATCTGAAATAATAGCTAACTCATATTTTTACACTGAAAGCATATCCTGAAGATGACATCTACCTACACAAAACAAATGGCCTATGCATTCATGGACTGTTCCAAACAGATGCAAAGCAACAAGAGCGGAGCCCTGTCCTACTCATCTTTCTTACTACAGCAGCTGCTGCTGACATTTACTACATGCCTACTATGTGCCAGGCACTGTTCCAGTACCTTCCCATATATTATCTTATTTAATCTTCCTAACACCCAAACTTGGGAGGTAAGTACTACTGTCATCTCATTTTAAAGATGACCACATCTGAGCACAGAGAAGGTATATAATTGACCCAAGATCACCCAGCTATTAAGCAGAAGAGGATTCAAACCCAGGCAGCCTTATCCAAAGCTCAAGCTCTTACCACAACCCAGTAGCAAGCAAGCGATACATATGCATTGAAATAACACTTTGTAAGTGTTTGACCAATGGCTTGTATAGTCTACACATTTTAAAAATGCATACAACATATAACTACTCTTTGTTCCCATTCATCCAATCAGTAAAGGTATAATTAGGCACAGGCAACAGACTATAAGCAATCTGAAAGCAGAAAATCTTTTTTTCTATCTCTTTAATACTTGACAGTGTCCTACCAAAAGAATAGAGCCAGAGAACCTCAGACTAAGACTTCTCAAAAAAAAAAAAAAAAAAAAGGAAATCAAAGAAGGTAGGACAAAGACAGCCAGGGTGAGCTGCTGACCAAAGTGGGTCACAGATGAACCTCCTCTCCTGGTTCCTGTTCCACAATGATGCTCTAAGCACCGCAGAACTGCCAATATCAAGTCTAGCCCACAAAGGCCAGGCTGCAGAAGTCCCCAACAACCCAAGGAACAACAGAAACTCTTTCCTCTTCTCTACTGATTCTCTTCAGCCCAGGATCCTACTCCAGGAGGTTTGAGAGTTAACAGAATTTGGGAAAGAGCCAGCTTCACCACTTCTTTTGGACGGAGGGCAGTAGCTTAGTCAATAAATGAAGTTTACTTTAGCCTCTTAGTCCTTGGAATGGACGGTGTGTGTGAGAAAAGGTAATCATAAATACTTCCCTGATTTTCAGAAAGCACCGATTACCTATGCTCCTTCGACTAATACAAGTATTTTCTGAATTACCTGAGTCTGACTGTTAGATATGGTTTTAAGAAAAGCCCAGACCATTCAGTGGCTTCCAGGGGGAAGAGGAGAAAGAAAACAATCACAGACCTCTTAAAGATGAAACAAAAAATTATAGATTCTGGAAAGAGATAAAAAAAAAAAAAAAAAACCCCTCTCTTTGGTTCCAAGTGACCTGACTGCAGAAGTAAAATAAATGCTGCAGTGCATGGGGAGAAACATCTATCTCCCTGAGCAACTGAAACAGCAGCTTCTGCATCTACTAGAACCTACTAGACACCTGCCTCGCCATTATATAACCACACCATGGCCTTAATAGGCCATCACACTGTACGTCAACAGCTGTTAAGCACATCTAAGCTGTCAGCATTTAAGAATCCCTTCCAACGTGAATCCAGATAACCAGGGAGCAGGCCAAAATATGCTCATCGTTCACCCAGAGCACATGACAACTCCTTGTGAATTAAGCTTTACTCATGTCGTCAGAGTAATTTAAGCAGCAAAAGATAGGGCGTTTGTAACTGTAACTAGGAAATTGCACACTGCTACAGAAACACAAATGAGTGCTGGTGTGGTCCTTGCACACATGCAACTCATTGTCCAAGCCATTTCGTTCAGTCTCATTCAGGATTTCAAATATTTCCATACATACGAATTATATAACTGCACACCACAAATGATCAAAGATAAAAACCAACATAAACAGTGAACCCGTTTATAAACAAGCTAATGATTAAAATGCTGCAGTCCTAAAGGACACCAAGGCCTCAGAGAAAAACCAAGAAACACACACACACACATACATACGAAAATTAGAAAGCAAGCAGATCAGCCATAATTAGCCACTGGCTTTGCTGACTACTGAAGATAAAAATGTCTCTTTTATATATAAAGCCAAGAATCAACTGTTAGCAATTACATTTACAAAAACATACGACCCTGTCTGTCACAGATTTTTTTATCAATATTTTGGTGTATCCAAGGGCTGCAAGACACAAAATTATTTAAATCATAGATACCATAAACCAGGAAACCAATTAAGTTCATGGAGTCCATCCCCCAGAGGTCAGAGCAAAATAATCACAGGAGCTCAATGTGATTACTTAGAAGAGAGGGGGAGATTTAAAAAAAAAAAAAAAAGGAAATGCTGAAACAAGGAACAAAGCTCTCAAACAACTAGGGTTGTTTATAAACATAACTTTGGCTTAGGGAACAGTAAACAGAACTGTAAACACCTGGGGGTAGGGGGACAGGCAGAGAGGCACCCAAGTCTTGGCTCAGTCTAGTCCCCCTTCAGGGTCCAAGGCTGACATCAGAGAACCCTGGACTTTGGTATATCATTCAGCTCAGACCTGCAGACTTGAGGCCCTCTGATAAAAAACTGACAAAAAGGCTGAAGGGGGCCCCCCAGAGGAAGTGAAACTGACCAATCAATTTTCCACAGCCACCTACCCTGCCACCCTGGTAAAAAAGGCCCCTTGTAGGCTTTGACAAAAAGGAGGGAAAAGGGAACTTCAGGTTGTGAGTGAGAAGGAGAGAAGGCCCAGATAAGTTACTGGCTTCTGAAAACAAGCAGTTGCCATAAAAGCAAAAACAAGGTCGGCGATGATAAGGGCTAGGCTGAGGAGGTGAGGAATTGATGTGGCTTTGGTAGGAAGCAGCAGCAGCTGTAAGGGTTCTTCATCAGGTTGAAGGAAAACACAAACTGCAGTTTTAGATATAATGAATGACTACACTGAAAGTATTCATTCAAGTGAGCAAAGCAAGAAATCTGGAGTACAAATGGGCTTTGTGGGTCCTCTCAAAACCAAAAGATTCTTCCTGATGACTTTGATTCCAATACTTCCAATGTAGAAGGCTACCCACATTTCCTCAAAAATGAATTTTATATGTAAAACCGTGTATGTGTACTTATATGGCTTCCTAATTGGCCTTGGCCAATTTCACTACTACAGCCCCACAAATCCCTTGAGAACCAAAGGGCCCAATGAGTGTAATGCTCCAGTGTCTGGGTTCCTCATCCACCTCCTCGGTCACCCACCAGGCTTTACCCCCACCGCTGAGAGCCCACCCTGCCTCTATAAAGCCCATGATTCCAGACCCTCCAACAACTAAAAATAACCAGCAACCCAGCTCTCCCAAATTATTTAACCCCTGACTACCTACGGCCACCATGAACATGGGGCGCCCTGGGCCTCTGTTCCCTGAGCCCCTTCCTGCGGAAAAGCAAAGTAATTTTCTTCCTTCTTATTTCCCCATTTTCTTCCTCGCCTCCTCCAATAATCTCGTCTGTCCTCGGGCTCCCATTCCTACCATCCATCAGTCTTAGACGATCAAACGCTGATTGGCATCTGTCATAAGGTACCAGGTCCCTCATATCTCCCAGTACCCTGCACCCACCACACACCCCTAGTACATGCCCCTATCGTCCTTGTTCCCCTCCTAATTCCCCCCCCTCCGGCTGACAGTTTACCCTTGTCTTCCCCCATCCTGCTGTCCACATTTCCTATCCCCCTGCCCTCATTCCCTTAGGATTTCCTAATTGCTGGTTCCAGAGTCCTCTTAGCTTACAGTCTCCGGCTCCGTGAGAGTTCCAAATCTCTTCCTTCCAATCACCCCTTCCGCTACCCTCCGCAGAGCCCCGGCTGAGCACCCCCTCCCCATCCCCGGCTCCTCGGTACCCCAGGTCTCCGCGCTCCAGGGGCCCCCCCTTGGCCCCCTCAGCCACGGAGTTTCCCTCTGCCGGCTCCCCGGCGTCCCCTACCTTCGGCTCGCCCCCTACTCACTCCCCTCCGACAGCCCCCCTCCCCGTCCGTGTCCCCGATCCCCAACGCTCTCCACTATCCCGAGCCCCGCTCGCCGCGCCGACCCCTCAGCCTCCCTGTCGCGGGTCTCTCCTGCCCCCGCCACACTCGGACGGATGGTCCCGGGCTGCGCAGCCCCGCAGCCGCCCGCTCCCGCCGCGCCACTACCTTGGCCTTGGTGACGAGGTGCGTGGCCCGCTTGACCACAGCGAAGTTGCCCTTGCCGATGGTGCGGTCGATCTCGTAGTAGCCGATGCGGGCAGGCACCGGCCCGCGGGAGGCCGGGGCTGGGGGACGCGGCGGGCCAGCCGCCGGGGGCACGGCAGCGGGGGCGGCCGGGGGCCCCGGGGCGGGCGGAGGCAGCAGGCGGCCCGCCGGCCCGGCTCCCCCCGCTCCGGCCCCGGCAGCCCCGCCAGCTCCGCTCGCCGCCGCCGCCGCCATCTTGTTGTGCAGTGAAACCTCCCGGGCCGCGGGGAGCCGGCGGGGGGGAGGGGGCAGGGGGGCGGGAAAAAGAGGGGGGGGCCTAGCGGACGTCACTCCGGGAGGCGGGGCGCCCGCGCCGCCGGGGCCCGGCGCCATGGCAACCGCGCGTCACGTGCCGACGCGCGTCACTGCCCGCAGCCATGGCAACCGTGACCTCACCGGCGAGCTCGACCTTCCCGCGTGGGCCCTGCTCCTCTGGCGCTGGCTCCCGGGTGCCCCCCTCTGGGGATGGGAC
Source organism: Leptonychotes weddellii (assembly GCF_054177405.1). Classification (NCBI taxonomy): domain Eukaryota; kingdom Metazoa; phylum Chordata; class Mammalia; order Carnivora; family Phocidae; genus Leptonychotes; species Leptonychotes weddellii. The sequence continues at coordinate 83,174,076 of NC_138379.1, read as the reverse complement.
GGTGGGCACCGCAAGCGTGCCCGCCAGTTCCCAGCCGCCGCAGCGCTCCCGAGGCGGGAGTGCCGGACGCCGGGCTCCAGGCCGGGTCCCCAGTCGCCCCGGGAATGGCTAATACGACCCCTGCTGTGACCTCCGTCCCAGTTCAGCAGTCACCCAGCCTCCCTTAAAACAAAATATTTCCTCATCACCAAAAATACCGGCCTTGTCCCACTTTAGCGCTTGAGGCCACAAAGGCAGGAATAGCTACGAGAAACTGTAACCAAGCTGGTAGCGAGGCAGGGGAATTCTTCAGTAAAATTCCTTCTCCTAACACAGCCCTGCTCACCCGGTACAACTAATCTGATTGTCACCGAATACAGGGGGGATAGGGAAACTGGGATTTGCGTGTTCAAGGGTGGAGAAACCAGCCCAAACATGCGTTCCAGTCATTGGGTGGGTGAGGGCCAGAGAGGCTACGTCATTTTCCTCCCACCCCGTCTCCGAACAATTCTATAGCTAGATGACTGTCACAGGGTCTGCGTCCTATTTCTGTCACTTGTATAACCCTGATGGAGCAGTGGTGCACATTGTCCAGAGAGCCACGTCATGGTTAAGGACAAAACCATCTGTTAGGCAAACTAAATAAAGACTAAAATAATAATTCCCTCCTTACAGGGACTCTCCGAAGACATTAAAGGTGATCAAATTTATAATCCCAACAATAAATCTCATATTCTTTTTTTCTTCCTTCGTCTGCTATCTGGCGTTCCACATCCTCCGGGGCCCCTCACTAGCTCTGGGGTTTCCCTTCTACTGTGTCCCACTGCTTTTATTAACTAGATGAACTTAACCGCTTTAGGTGGGGATGGGACAGGGATAGGCAACTGGGCTGTCCATAGCACGATGGTCTGTGGCAGGCTGGGGGGCAGGGAGAGGGAAGACTGTGAACACTTCCAGTGTTAAAATGTATTCCTTCAGTCCAGTGCTGATCTATCCACTTGCATGTCTCTCTATGTGGCAGAACTGTCTCGTCAGGCCATTGCATGTACAATATCCAAAACTGACACCCAGGGCACCATGAATGTGTGAGGAGAGCACATATTTACTCACTCCAACCAAAAGCTGTTTACGAGCCCTCTGCTTCCCCATCTGACTATAAGTAAAGGCGGGCACTAGGATGGGCCAGAGAGGTCATCCCACAGTTGTCTTGTATCAGTTCCCTGGTAGCTGTTCCAAATTGCCAACACAATTAACAGTAATTGGCTCCTTGACTAGCACATAAGGATGAGGATGAAATGGTCCTCAGCTTCTGGCACTGGTTAAGCCCTTTCCTTGGTTGAGCTTATTCAATCCCAGATAAATGATGGGGTGTTCCCAGGCTCGCTTACCACTTCATGACCTCACTCACCTGCCTCTGCGTTAACTTCAGAGCTGGGCCCCAGAGTCACAGTTTTACCATCTCCCTGGGGAGGGAGTCTCAACAGAAACCTTAGCTAGCTGGGAAGGCAAGGGGAAAAGAATCTTTTACTCTGGAAACTGCAGGAGTAGCACCAAATCCATTCTCACCAATGTCTTTACAGCCTCTCCTCCACTCATAGACGTCACTGGAGCATCAAGTACCCCGACTTCTGGCACTCTCTGGAGGGTGTCAAAAACAAGAAGCCTCTGAGGAGAAACAAGGAAATGGAGCATGGGTCTCACTTCCAAAGAGGAAAGGCAGATCATGCTTGTACCCTAATAAAGACTGGACTGTGTATGCTGTGTGTTAGATCATGTGTGCTCCCTGCCTGTATGAATTGGGGCCAGTAGATGGTGTGTTCTATGGAGACTCAGACAAAGACTTACTGGAAAGCTCCCTGAAGAGTCCTCTTTGGTGAGAAGAACATGGAAAATTCGGGAGGGCATTGCACAGTGAAAATCCTCAGGGGACAAGGAAAACACTTTAGATGTATGCATTTAATAAGGATTTCTTGAATGCTAAGCCTGAGGTAGGCTTAGGGAGGAGCTCACAGTCAAAAATAACAATGTGTGAGACACTACACTAAGCAATTTACATAAATGAACTCACTTAATCCACAACAACCCTATGAAACAGATTCTATTATTATCCCCATTTTGCAGATAGGGAAAATGAGGCACTGCAGGATTAAGGGTATTGGCCATGGTCACAGAACTAGAATTCAAACGCAGGCGGCATGCCTCTTGAGCCTGAGATCTTCCCAGACTGGATTATAAACCCTGTCAAGGGAGTAGCTGGTATGAAAAAATGCCTTCTCCAGAAGCCCAGGTTGACTGAGCTCAGTTTATACCCAGGGAAGAAGAGGACTTCGGGAATTCTTGAGAGCAGGACAGAGCTGGAACCAAAGCGCATCAACAAACAGCAGACTACAAAACAGGACTGAGGTACCTAGGGTGGCTTCACTTGTAAGTCGTGCCACCATGAGACTCACTGTTTAGCGTGTACTTCTCCTGCCTTTAGAAAACAGGTGGGTAGGTGTGTTCCCGCCCAGCCGCAAACTCCAAGGAGTGGCCCCAGGGCTGAATTCTCGGAGCCGCTGCAGTCCCGTGTAGAGGCAGAGAGCTAGCCACCACCCAGTTCCCAATCAGCTCCACAGCCAACTCACTCTTTTCTAGAAAAGCAAAAGATTAAAAAAAAAAAAGGCAAAAGATAGATTCAGAGATGAAAATGAGACATTTTCCTATGTAATGTCATTGTGCTTGTTTCTAGAATTTGAAAAGGGCAAACCAAGGCATTCCTGATGTATACCATAGGCCCTTAGACAGTTCTAGAAATGATACTAAACCTCTGAGGACCTAAGGTCTGCCCGGAAAAGAATATAAGCAGTAGGAGGTAATACATTAACTCTTTTATGATTTTAAAGGCGCTCTAGCCTATCTGCAGGGCAGCTTACCAGCGACCTGAAAGAAAACTGCAGCCTCACAACACAGCTCCAAAGATTCTCTGAGCCATCAGGGCCTTGAAGAAAGTCCAACCCTCACTTTACGTTGGCCCAACTTATTACTGCTCTGAAAAAAAGCTAACGTTATAGGAGCATTCAGTTGATAGAGGGGCATCATTCAGAAATTTTGTATGTCGGAAAGCAATGCCATATTTACATGCCATATATTCCCAAACAAGGGAATTATTAGCCGGTTATAAATTCTGCTGTCACGTAGAAATCAGGGCACTGCTTGATCACATTGTCCAAATCCTCGGTGTGCCCGGTTCTCCGGATGAGCTGAATGTGCGCCTGTTTTTGTGAGGGCTGTGTTCTGCATTACTACCTCAGCTGGGAGAGTGCTGCCTTCCCCCCTCCTAGCCCAGATCAACCTAGTCAAGTCCAAATGCTCCCCCTGGGTGTCAAGAAACAGCTCTAAGCAGCCATAGTCTCCTGCTATAAAATATCTTGGGGAAGGGGCTTTCGAGAAGCTAAATAAGCTTTCAGTCAAGGATTTTCTGTTTGGCTTGCCCACATTTTTCTTTTTAATGGAGCCATTCGAGCTATTACACAAAACCTAAAAAAAAAATTATCCTTATTACTTTCCATATGTTCTAGGATATGGTTGAAGCATTTTTAGATTATTATTAATTACCCTTTAGATCATCCAAAAGATTTTTAAGTATGATTTTTTTTAAAGATTTTATTTATTTGAAAGAGAGAGAATGAGCAGTGGGGAGAGGCAGAGGGGGAGAGAGAGAGAGAGAGAGAGAGAGAAGCAGACTCCCTGCTGAGCAGGAAGCCTGACACAGGGCTCCATCCCGGGACCCAGAGATCATGACCTGAGCCAAAGGCAGATGCTTAACCGACTGAGCCCCTATGATTTTTTTAGACGTTTTCTGCACTCTTAGATGTGACTATATCATCTTTTAGGATCAATGTTTTTCCTCAGGGAGATACGCCTTTGATTTTATATGAGAAAATACATTAGGTACAGAAAAAAAATTCATTCAGGACAACTTTTTTCACAAAAGGATACGCTCCTTAACAAAAGGTACACGTAGTTACTCTGCAGTCCACTCCTTAATATTTATACCAATAAAATTTTTTTCTTATAATGTGCTTCTTTCTCACAGAGGGACAAAGAGTGGTACTCAACAAATACTAATTAAAATGTTGGCATATCTGGATCCTTTTCTTTCCCTTACATAGAAGTGTACCTAAAATTCCAGGAATTCAGAACATCTCACATTAGATGAGTGGAAATTCTTTATTTCCCTGGCTCTGAAGGTACAGAACTGCCTCTTTCCTGTTTATTCCTTCATCTTCACATCTCTGCTGACTAAAGAGCCATCCTCCCTGCCACACCTGCCTTGGGAGTTGCCTCTCAGTTTTAAGTGCTCACCTTCAAACAGCCTTACCTGTTTTGAAGAGAGCACAGAGACTCTGCCTTCCCAGCGGCTTCCTTGCATTAACAGGGGGGGTTGCTTAGGTTTTCTACCAGCCTCTACAGCTGTTGGCTAAGCAAAACGTATGCAACTGGGATTGACTTCCATAGGTAGCCGATCTACCTTTGTTTGCTTCATTTCCACCACAATTTTCCTCAGTTAAACTAGAAAATCCATCTTGCACCTCAAAGGCGGGCTCTGCGGGAGAGGAGCCCTCTCCCTTGCCTGTAGAGACACCTGCTGGTCAAAGTTTAAACTACAGGCAGTTGAGAACCACAAACCCACATCAGGAGCCAGAAAGCTGGAATCTAAATGGAAGCCGGCTCCAGGAAGCTGGATGTCTGTATGGCCAAACAGAAAAAGCACAGTGGGCTGAAGTTACCCGAGCAGTGCCCGGGCGGACGGTAACAGTCTGCACCTGTGGTTTTGGGCCACCCAACGATGTCTCCAGTTAGCCCCAGGGTTCTCAAGGCATTTTAAGAAGAATTCTTAAGGATGAAATTAATGGCCGCTTATTTTTATTTAAAAAATAATTTCATCTTTGGCATGTTTAAAGAGCAGCCTGGCATCACAAGTAAAAAGGGTAAGGGTTTTATAGTTAGACCTAGATTTTGTAGTGGGTTTTTCCATTTACGAGGTCACCTTGAGCCTTAGTTTCTTCTTCTGGAAAATCACTCCTACCTCATGGACTTGTTAGGAGAATTAACTGTTATAAATATGTACAGGGACCTAGATTAAAGTCTGGCACATGGTAGACACTCGAGTATTAATTTCCTTCCCCTAAAAGCAAGTAAACAAGGACAGGCCTCTTTCCAAATCACCTGGAAAAGATGAGGATGATGGAGGAATGATGGATTAGGGCTGTGAAAATAAATTAACTTCAAGGGCACCTGGGTGGCTCAGTCAGCAAAGTAGCGGACTCATGATTTTGGCTCAGGTCTTGATCTCAGGGTCATGGGATCGAGCCCCACGGGCAGTCGGCTTGAGGACTCTGCCCCTCCCTCTGCTCACTCTCTCTCTCTCTCAAATAAATAAATAAATCTTTTTAAAAAATTAACTTCAGAGTTAAAGGGAGAAAATGATAGTTTTAAGTGTTTCGGTTTGGTTTACTAAACACACATCATTCAGTCTTTGGAAGTTGGACAGATTTGCGTTCATGATACAACCATAGACGTCCAGTAAAAACCTTCCCAATCTCACAACTTCATAAAGTAGTTATTATCCCCACTTATAGATGGTTGGGTTACTTGAACCATCTGATGACTGACTCACACAGCCAGGAAGCGGTGAATCTGAGAAGCAAATCCAGGCTTTTACTCCCCAAAGCTAGTTGTCTCTCTGAACTTGAGGGTACACCAGTGTCTGTGGTCTGTTTAAAAAAAAAAAAGATGCCAAGGATATTTTTTTCTTCTCAAATTTATTTAAAGTAGATGTGTAAGGGGCGCCTGGGTGGCTCAGTCGTTAAGCGTCTGCCTTCGGCTCAGGTCATGATCCCAGGGTCCTGGGATAGAGCCCCGCATCAGGCTCCCTGCTTTGCAGGAAGCCTGCTTCTCCCTCTCCCACTCCCCCTGCTTGTGCTCCCTCTCTCGCTGTGTCTCTCTGTCAAATAAATAAATAAAATCTTAAAAAAATAAAGTAGATGTGTAAGAAAAATACTAAAATATTTCTATCACTGCTATGCAACAATCTGCTTAAGAAATTGTGTGCATTTTCAGGGTGCCTCGGTGGCTCAGTTGGTTAAGCATCTGCCTTCAGCTCAGGTCATGATCCCAGGGTCCTGGGATCAAGTCCCGCTTTGGGCTCCCTGCTCAGTGGGGAGTGTGCTTCTCCCTCTCTCTCTCAAATAAATAAAATCTTAAAAAAAAAAAAAAAAGAAAAGAAATTGTGTGCATTCCCAAACTTTCTGCAAGTGCCTTGTGAGAACTCTATCGGAGCTCTATGAGGAAGAAAAACTCAATCCTGGCAGCATTTCTTTTAAAATTCATTTAAAATCATATATGTAAAAAATTACTAATTATATTTATATGAATGCCTTCCTGTTATGCAATAATTTACTTTTAAGAAACTCCAAACACCCATGTGTGATTTTTAACTCTATTTTTCTTTCTTTTTTTTTTTTTTTAAGATTTTATTTATTTGACAGAGAGAGATGGCAAGAGAGGGAACACAAGCAGGGGGAGTGGGAGAGGGAGAAGCAGGCTTCCCTCGGAGCAGGGAGCCCAATGCAGGGCTTGATCCCAGGACCCTGAGATCATGACCTGAGCCGAAGGCAGACGCTTTACGACTGAGACACCCAGGCGCCCCTCTATTTTTCAAAATACAATTAAAATGCCCTAATTTCTTTTTTTTTTCTTAATTAAGATTATTACATTGAGTTCAATGTTAAGGTAAAAATAGGGGCAGAACACGATGAGGTACGTTTTAGGGTCTGAGCTCTGAGAGTCCAATCCCCAACTCCAAGCTCCAAGTTGAGCCACATTCTGATAAAAGCTGGATTGTGGAAACCAAAGTAGGTATCAAATACTCGACCCTTACATTTCACACCAACTTTAATAGCAGCTTTGATTTCTCTAGAGATTTTTTTCCAGTGACTTCCAAGCATCAAATATTTATGGATTCATTGTTTGGTACAGTTCGAACTCTCAGAGCAGAGGACTCAAATGCCTTTACAACCTGGCCCCAACCTCTTTGTCAGCATTTCAAATTTCAAGGATTTTCCCACTCCACCCTTCCCCACCCAGGACCACTGCAGGCTCCCTTATGATCAAAACACATTCTGCACTTTCTCCTTACCCTTTGCTCCTGAGTGTCTGTGTGTTTGGAATACCCTTGAAGCTCACCCAACTATTTGAAATTCTACTACTCCCTTAAGGTCCAGCTCAGCTCAGGATCCTCACAATCCTTGTAAAAAAATCAGTCATAGTGGGGCGCCCGGGTGGCTCAGTTGGTTAAGCGACTGCCTTCGGCTCAGGTCATGATCCTGGAGTCCCGGGATCGAGTCCCGCATCAGGCTCCCTGCTCAGCAGGGAGTCTGCTTTGTCCTCTGACCCTATCCCCTCTCATGTGTTCTCTCTCTCTAATTCTCTCTCTCTCAAATAAATAAATAAAATCTTTAAAAAAAATAAAATAAAATAAATAAAATTATTATTATTGTGAATCTATTGTAGCACTTTTAACAGTCTAACTTATATTACATTACATTTATGGCTCTCTGTCTAATTAGATTATAATCCCCAAATAGGCAGGAACCATATCTGTTTAATTCACTATTCTATATCCAGCACTTAACACTGCGACTGGGACATAGCAAATATTTCTTAAATAAATGAGTGTCTCCCCATTAAATTGTGATTTCCTTGATGCCAAGGACTTGTATATGCTCAGAGCGTTTCTTCATTCCTTCCTTTCTATACGTCCAGAGCCTAACACACCACGCAGCACTCGGTCTGTATTGGGCAAAAATAAAGCAAGAGAAAGATAGAGTTTGTCCTAAAACATACATTCTCTCTTTTGAGAGTTTATAGAGACATGGCTGGCACGCTAGAGCTGCCGTCTAAAATCTAACTTTGATCTGAGCACTTTGTCTTGCAGAAATGTGGGGACTCTCAAGGCACTTCTGGAGAAGCTAAGAGAAAAGCGAAGGGTTTGCTGGGCAATCAAGCACCCTCCAGAAAATTGAGACCATAGCACGGCCCAGGGCTCCATCCCTGCAAGGAAAGAGAAAGCAGGAAGAAGGGATAGTTGGCGAAGATCCCATTCTGACTTTGCGACAAGGGAAAGGAAAGATGGAAGAGTCCTAGCTACAATTAAAACATGCCCCGAAGGCTGCAAAAGAGCTAAGAATAGTTTCTCCAAACAGGTAGTTTAATGTCGTTCTGTCCCCAGGACAAGTAGGAAGCCACTGGCTGAATTTTTTCACTACCATCATTTATTAGACTCTTTCCAACCAGGCCTCCAGGTAAAATAAAGCCTCTTAAAAACTCTTCTGCCAGGGCCCCTGGGTGGCTCAGTCGGTGAAGGGTCTGCCTTCAGCTCAGGTCATGATCTCCGGGTCCTGGGATAGAGCCCTGCATCAGGTCTCCCCTGCTCCCCTGTCTGTTCATGTCTTCTGTCCATTTCTTGACTGTATGATTTGTTTTTTGGATGTTGAGTTTAAGTTCTTTATAGATTTTGGATACTAACCCTTTATCAGGTATGTCACTTGCAAGTATCTTCTCCCATTCCGTGGGCTGCCTTTTAGTTTTGTTGTTTCCTTTGCTGTGCAGAAGCTTTTCATCTTGATGAAATCCCAGTGGTTCATTTTTTGCTTTTGTTTCCCTTGCCTCCAGAGACGTGTTTACTAAGAAGTTGCTACGGCCGAGGTCAAAGAGGTTGCTGCCTGTATTCTCCTCTAGGATTTTGATGGTTTCCTATCTTACATTTAGGTCTTTCATCCATTTTGAATTTATTTTTGTATATGGTGTAAAAAGGTGGTCCAGTTTCATTCTTCTGCATGTTGCTGTCCAGTTTTCCCGGCACCATTTGTTGAAAAGACTGTCTTTTTTCCATCGGATATTCTTTCCTGCTTTGCCAAAGATTAGTTGACCACATAGTTGTGAGTCCATTTCTGACTTTTCTCAGAATGGAAATCTATCTATGATAAACTTCATAGATCCATTGATCGATGTGTCTGTTTTTGTGCCAGTACCATGCTGTCTTGATGACGACAGCTCTGTAATACAGCTTGAAATCAGGAATCACGGTACCTCCAGTTTTGTTTTTCTTTTTCAGGATTCTTTGGCTATTTGGGGTCTTTTATGGTTCCATACAAATTTTAGGATTCTTTGTTCTAGCTCTGTGAAAAATGCTGGTGGTATTTTCATAGGGATGGCACTAAATGTGTAGATTGCTTTGGGTAGCATAGACATTTTACCGATATTCTTCCAATCCATGAGCATGGAATGTCTTTCCATTTCTTTGTGTCCTCTTCAGTTTCTTTCATAGATGTTCTACAGTTTTCAGATTTAGATCTTTCACGCCTTTAGTTAGGTTTATTCCTAAGTATCTTATTGTTTTTGGTGCAATTGCAAATGGGATTGATTCCTTAATTTCTCTTTCTGCTACTTTGCTATTGGTGTAAAGAAATGCAACAGGGGTGCCTGGGTGGCTCAGTCATTAAGCGTCTGCCTTCGGCTCAGGTCATGATCCCAGGGTCTGGGATCCAGCCAGCGTCGGGCTCCCTGCTCAGCGGGAAGCCTGCTTCTCCCTCTCCCACTCCCCCTGCTTGTGTTCCCTCTCTCGCTGTCTCTCTCTCTGTCAAGTAAATAAATAAAATCTTTAAAAAAAAAAAAAAAAAGAAATGCAACAGATTTCTGCACATTGATCTTATATCCTACAACTTTGCTGAATTCATGTATGAGTTCTAGCAATTTTTTGGTGGAGTCTTTTGGGTTTTCTACATAGAATATCATGTCATCTGCAAAGAGTGAAAGTTTGACTTCTTCCTTGCCAATTTGGATTTTTTTAAATTTCTTTTTGTTGTCTGATTGCTGAGGCTAAGACTTCTAGTACTATGTTAAATAATAATGGTGAGAGTGGACATCCTTGTCGTGTTCCTGACCATAGGGGAAAGGCTCTCTGTTTTTTCCCACTGAAGACAATATTAGCTGTGGGTCTTTCATATATGGCCTTTATGATGTTGAGGTATGTTCCATCTATCCCTACTTTGTTGAGGGTTTTTATCAAGAATGGAAGCTGTATTTTGTCAAATGTTTTTCTGCATCTATTGGCAGAATCATATGGTTCTTAACCTTTCTTTTATTAATGTGGTGTATTAATTGATTTTTGACAAGGATACCAAGACAATTCAATGGGGGAAATAATAGTCTTTTCAACAAATGGTACTGGGACAACTGGATATCCACATGCAAAAGAACAGAGTTGGGCTCCTACCTCACACTATACACAAAAATTAAATCAAAATGGATTATAGGCCTAAATGTAAAGGCTAATACCATAAAACTTTTTTTTTTATAGTTTTAGAAAATGTAGGAGTGGGACGCCTGAGTGGCTCAGTCACTTAAGCATCTGCCTTCCACTCAGGTCACGATCCTGGGGCCCTGGGGTCCTGGGGTCCTGGGATCTAGCCCCACAACAGGCTCCTTGCTCAGCAGGGAGCCTGCTCTCCCTCTGCCTGCCACTCCCCCTGCTTGTGCGCATGCGCTCTCTCTCTGACAAATAAATAAAATCTTAAAAAAAAAAATGTAGGAGCACATCTTCATGACTTTGGGTTCGGCAGTGGGCTCACAGCTACAACACGAGAAGCACAACAGACAAAATTAATAATAGATAAATTGGACCACATCCAAATAAAAACAGAAATAACAAATAATTTTGTGCTGCAAATAGTACCATCAAGAAAGTAAAAAGTCAACTGACTGAATGAGAAAAAATATTTGCAAATCATCTATCTGAGAGAGACTTGTATCCAGAATATATAAAGAACTCTTACAACTTAGTGATAAATGGACAGTCCAGTTACAAATAGGCAAAGGATTTGAATAGATATTTCATCAAAGAAGATATACAAATGACCAATTAACACATGAAATATACTCAACACCATTAGTCATTAGAGAAATGCAAATCAAAACCACATACTTCACACCCACTAGGATGGCTAAAAAAAAAAAATGGACAAAAACAAGGGAATGTGGGGGGCACCTGGGTGGCTCAGTCAGTTGAGCGTCTGACTCTTGGTTTCAGCTCAGGTCGTGTTCTCTGGGTTATGAGATCGAGCCCTCCATGGGGCTCTGAGCTCAGTGGGGACTCTGCTTGGGATTCTCTCCCTCTCTCTCTGCCCCTCCCCCTACTCACTAACATGAGCTTTCTCTCTCTCAAATAAATAAATAAGTCTTTTGAAAAAAGGATGTGGAGGAATCGGAAACTTCATACATTGCTGGTGGAAATGTAAAATGGTATAGTCACCTGGGAAAGATGGTTTAGCAGCTTCTCAAAAAATCAGACAGGGAGCGCCTGGGTGGATCAGTCGTTAAGCGTCTGCCTTCGGCTCAGGTCATGATTCCGGGGTCCTGGGATCGAGCCCCACATCGGGCTCCCTGCTCAGCGGGAAGCCTGCTTCTCCCTCTCCCACTCCCCCTGCTTGTGTTCCCTCTCTCGCTGTGTCTCTCTCTGTCAAATAAATAAAATCTTTAAAAAAAAAAAATCAGACATAAAGTTACTATATAACCCAGCAATTCCACTCCGAGGTATATCTAAGAGAACTGAAAACATGTTCATACAAAAATGTGGACATTAGTGTTCATAGATACCATAATAGCCAAAAAGAAAAATAACCCAAATCTGATTCAACTGATAAATGGATAAATAAAATGTGGTATATCCATATAGTGGATTATTATACAGCAATAAAAACAAATGACATATTGATACATGCTACAACATGGATGAGCCTTCAAAACAGTACGCTAAGTGAAAGAAGCCAGACGCAGAAGTCACATATTGTATGACTCCATATATATGAAATGTTCAGAATAGGCAAATCCATAGAAACAGAAAGGACAGTAGTGGTTGCTTAAGGCTGGCAGGGTTGGGCAGTAGGAAAGAATGAGGTGTGATTACTAATGGATAAAGCATTTCCCTTTAGGATGATGAAAATATCTGAAACTTAGATCATAGTGATGATTGCACAAGTTTGGGAATATACTAAAATCATTGCATTGTACACTTTAAATGGGTTAATTTTTATGGTATGTGAATTATATCTCAATAAAGGTATTAACATTTTTTTAATTAAAGAAAAACTCATCATGAAGAAATTCTTTACCAATGGAGACTCAGCTGAAGGGAGTTCAGTGTAGAGGGGACAAAAAATATATATTATCAAGTGTTTCACCCAAGCACCAAAGGTCTTTGCAAGAAGAGACACTTTCAGGGCGCCTGGGTGGCTCAGTTGGTTGGGCGACTGCCTTCAGCTCAGGTCATGATCCTGGAGTTCCGGGATCGAGTCCCGCATCGGGCTCCCTGCTCAGCGGGGAGTCTGCTTCTCCCTCTCCCGCTCCCCCCTCTCGTGCTCTCTCTCTCTCTCAAATAAATAAATAAAATCTTAAAAAAAAAAAAAGAAGAGACACTTTCAGGGAAGACAGTGGGAAAGGTTAAAGTCTGCACTACTTTTGACTTGTAGAATCCAGAATCAGAATCAGTTTTCTCTCTATAAAGAATACATATTGCATGGGGCGCCTGGGTGGCTCAGTTGGTTAAGCATCTGACTCTTGGTTTCGGCTCAGGTCATGATCTCATGGATGTGGGATCAAGCCCCACATCTGGCTCCCTGCTCAGCGGGGAGTATACCTGAAGATTCTCTCCTTCTGCCCCGCACCCCCCCCAACTTGTGAAGGAAGTCTGATGCGGAACTCCATCCCAGGACCCTGGGATCATGACCTGAGCGGAAGGCAAACGCTTAACTGAATGAACCACCAGGTGCCCAGTAAACAAATCTTAAAAAAAAAAAAAAAAGAATACGTACTTCAAGAAAGGGAGAATGTTCAGTTCGTGGGGGACCAGCGTAGGCCTCAGCCATTAATAACAGCTACTCGAAGTGTTCACTGCCCATCTGAGAGCTGTGCCAGAACTTTGTCATCTAGTCTTCTGAGTTCTAGTAGGCAGTTTGAACAGTTTAACTCCAAACATGGATATCAGACCAAATCATACAATTTACATCAACAATATGAATGACAAAATTAAAAAAGAAGAGTTGAAGAGATCCCTGTATGCCCTGTTTTCTCAGTTTGGCCACGTTGTAGATATTGTAGCTTTAAAGACCATGAAGATGAGGGGGCAAGCCTTTGTTATTTTTAAGGAACTGGGCTCATCCACAAATGCCTTGAGACAGTTACAAGGATTTCCATTTTATGGTAAACCAATGCGAATCCAGTATGCAAAAACAGATTCTGATGTAATATCTAAAATGCGCGGCACTTTTGCTGACAAAGAAAAGAAGAAGGAAAAGAAAAAAGCAAAAACTGTGGAACAGACTGCAACCACTGCAAACAAAAAGCCTGGTCAGGGAACACCAAATGCAGCAAATACCCAAGGAAATTCAACACCAAATCCTCAGGTCCCTGATTACCCTCCAAATTATATTTTATTCCTCAATAATTTACCAGAAGAGACTAATGAGATGATGTCGTCCATGCTGTTTAATCAGTTTCCTGGCTTCAAGGAAGTACGTTTGGTACCTGGGAGGCATGACATTGCTTCTGTTGAATTTGAAAATGATGGACAGGCTGGAGCTGCCAGGGATGCTTTACAGGGATTTAAAATCACACCGTCCCATGCCATGAAGATCACCTATGCCAAGAAATAACATATGGGAGAGTTGTCTTTAAAGCACTTGGTGTTATTTATAGTGTTTGTTTTGATAACATTTGGTCAGGCCATTTTTTAATAGTTGGGATGAGGGAGAGTGGAAGTGAGATTTTTGTGAATGATTTTAAAAAATACCTAGGCTTTGTTTAGCCTTAGTGAACTATGAAATATGAAGGCCTCAGTTTTGTATAATAAACTTTTATTTGTATTCTTTACCTAAAAAAAAAAGAAAGAAAAGAAAGGGAGAATGTATGAGAAACACCTCTGGGAGGGAGCCTTTCACAGAAGGAAGAACTAAAATATTCCCCATTTACATTCATCAATTTTACTGAACAAGAGACAAGCCCCACTTTGTAGGCAATGATTTAAATAGACCATACAGCTAATCCCACTGATTCCTGGGAAAGCCAGCAACCTTGCCCTGGAGTCCCTGAAGAATCCCTCATGGCTATAAAAAGCTCAGATGGTTCTGTGGCCGTAGCAATGTCTTCTTATTTCCTGTCTATCCCTTGTTGATAGACCTCAAGGGTTGTCAATTACAGTTTCCTTGTGGAGGCAATCTCCTGGGCTGAATTATTTTCAGCTATTATGTGTTTACTTAGTACCCTGTTTGTTGGAGGAGTTAATCAAAAGGACATGACCACCGGTGGACACTCAAGCTGGACCCTGGCAATCAGAGGCTCCTCATCCCTTCCCCTGTCCTTGGAATGTATGCTCGGCCTACTGTTCCACTTGTCCACAGTGCAGCTGATCCAAGGACATAGCCTTCGGAGAGTAAGGTTTTGTTGAGACCATCTGGATGGTATGTGTTACTGAACCCAGTTAAGGCCTCCACAGAAACTTCTAAGATTCTGAGAGGCAAATGTGGGTATCTGCTCATCTTGTGGCCTCCCAAGACAAGCCTCATAAAGAAGTCTCCCGGCTTACCAATCTGGAGTGGTCTGCCTCTTTCTTTAGACTCTCCTTGTCCTCCACGTAAAGGGGGCCCATTTGTGGACCAACACTGCTTACTTGGAAGAGTTGAATGTATATAAGGCTAAAACTGCTGTTTTACAGTGTCTGAGAAGCAGCCATGAGATCAGCTGTTCAGAACATCTAACGGATCGAAGGGGAGATGATGAATTACATCTCCTCCAAGAATGGGGTTTGAACAATGAGTTGGGGAAAGAACTAGAATGATATTCTCTGGCTTACTTCCTCACCCCTAGTGGAGCCAAGCTAGAAAGATAACGGAAAGAGGTTGGCATGGTTTTCCTGCAGAAGACAGTACAGCATGGCTAAGCACAGAGCACCAAAAGTAGTGGGATAAAGGAATGACCTAAAACAAAACCAAACAAACTGGCCACCACATGACCATAAGTTATATAAACCAACAAGCCACAAACACCTCCCACATTGTATGCATGAACTAGATTCACTGAAATACACTCTGTGTTTTTAAGAAGCTGGTCTTAGAAAATAACTTATAAAGACAAGGGTATGCTGTAGTTGATTCTGTAGCAAAAAAAATCCCTTTCCCAGGGAAATAGCCTGGGTGTATTTTAGGTTGCCTAGCATTACATCTGATAATATGAGATATGTGACCAGGACTTAGGAAGAGGGACAGCCAAATGTCTGAATTGGTGGGCTGGTAAAAAAAAATGCTAGGTTGTCAAGGGACTGAAAGTTACAGAGAAGGAACCTAGGATGTTAATTCAAATCGATAAAATCAGAACATTTTATACCAGAAAGGGTCCTGGATCTTGTATTTCAATTTTCTTATGGTACAGACGAGAAAACTGCGTCTCAGACTGATGAACCACCTATCCAAGCACTGGAGCTATTAAAGGACTTGCCTGAGCTCACACGGGGAGTAGCAGGTTTGGAATCCGAAGCTACATCTTCTTCTGATTCTTTACTTATGAAGCCAATACTCTTGCCTTCATGCTGTCTCCTCCCAAGAGCAAGTGAAGAAAAGCCAAGAAACCCAAAGATCCAAGTAGCAGCAAAGGATACTCTCCTTTCCATGATGATGACAAGCCAGAGATTTGGAAGTCAAAGACAGAGAAATAATAGACAATGAAGTCTGGATCAGTCAGCTCAGGCTGACCTAACAAGATACATACACTGGGTGGCTTCAACAACAGGAATTTATTTCTTGCAGTTCTGCAGGCTGAGAAGTGCAAGATCAAGGTGCCAGTGAATTTGATTCCAGGAAGAGGGACTCTTGCTGGCTTGCACACAGTGGCCATCTTGCAGCGTCCTCACATCTCAGAAAGAAAGAGAGTACAGGAGCTCTAGTCTGTCTTTCTCTTTTTAAGGGCACTAATCCCATCATGAGGGCCCACCCTCCGGACCTCATCCAAACCTAATTACCTCCCAAAGGCCCCACCTCCAAATACCATCACATTGAGGGTTGGGACTTGGACATCTGAATTTTGGGGGGACATATTCAGTCCATAACAAGGTCTCAGCGGTCCAAGCAAGAGAAGACCCCAAATATAGGAGGGCGAGTTGAAAAAGGAAAGAAAAAGGGCGCCTGGGTGGCTCAGTTGGTTAAGCGACTGCCTTCGGCTCAGGTCATGATCCTGGAGTCCCTGGATCGAGTCCCGCATCGGGCTCCCTGCTCGGCAGGGAGTCTGCTTCGTCCTCTGACCCTATCCCCTCTCATGTGTTCTCTCTCCCTCAAATAAATAAATAAAATCTTTAAAAAGAAAAAGTACAAATGGTTTTTCTCATGCTTCCTGCTGAGGTTTGAGGGATGAGGAGGGGTCGAATGGAGGGAAGGTTGCAGCTAGATTGAGGGTAGAAGCACGGTAGCTGCTCCCCTCCCCACCACTTGTGCTCCAGTGGAGTAACAACAGAGACCGGTGCTCAGGCAAGTTAATAGCAGCTCAAGGCTCCCCTCCGCCACTGAGTATCTTGGTGAACTTGGGCAGCTTGGGATATCTCATCTGCAAAATAAGGACAGTAATAGCCTCACTACAGGGTTGCTGTTAAAACTAAGGGAGGTGATGGGCGCCTGGGTGGCTCAGTCGGTTAAGCGACTGCCTTCGGCTCAGGTCATGATCCCGGGGTCCTGGGATCGAGTCCCACATCGGGCTCCCGGCTCAGCGGGGAGCCTGCTTCTCCCTCTGACCCTCTCCTCTCTCGTGCTGTTTCTCTCTCGCTTGCTCTCTAATAAATAAATAAATAAAATCTTAAAAAAAAAAAACTAAGGGAGGTGATGTTTACAAAAGTACTTCGTAAATTATAAAGGGTTATGCAGGTTTGTTTTGCTTACTGTTAGTTGTCCTGGGGCTTATGCTAGTATGACCCTGATCTCAAGTTCCCTGAGATCCTAGAAGTATAACTAAGGCTTGCAAACATGAAAAACCTTTAGGATAGCACATGGCTGCACAGGGTCGGTCAGGGATCTCATTTTGCCCACTGCAGGTGGCTCAGGGAGGGCTGGGTGTGTCTGGCCAGCTGGTAGGGTGGCTTTAACATGTTTATTTGCAAGAAGCCTTCGGTGCCTCCTTGGAGAGACCTCCTCCCAGGAGAATATGGAGCCAGGCCTGATAGGTTCCCCAAGAGCTAGTGCCTGGTTCGTCAGAATGGAGTGTGGTCTTTGTTCCCCTGCCACAACTCCTTAGATAAAGTCCAGGCCTCAAAGGAAAGACAGGCCTTATATAGACATTGAGAGAGCTATTTTCCCATCTCTATAACACGATGGAGCTCAAACAACTTGTTTTGGGACATTTCCCACCGCCACCAAATGTATAACACGGGAGAATGAGAGGACTTATTCCCTACTCTGTTACCGACCAGCAGGTGCTCCTCTGAGACCCGGTAGGAACCCAGTGGGAAAGACCCAGGGCACCCAGGAGAAAGAGCAGAGTCATGGCCGTGCCAGCCTGCACAGTGTCGATTTCCAGCCAGGACCACAGCACGATTACTGAATGCAGCAGTGTGCATTGTTTCCAACAGAGCAGTGACAGTCCCCTAGCAGAAACTGCCACACCCGGCAGCCTAGTGGAAGGCAGTGTCCTGGAGCTGCTCGCTCTTGATAGAGTATGGTGGATATTTTAGAAATGAAGGATTTAGACAGTCTCAGGAGCTACCAGGAGCATTGAGGGAGGGGGATTTGCAGACAGCTGGGGCCCCTACATCAGCAGGTAAGCCCTAAAAGCCAGCAAAGGTTCATGTAATACAGAGTCATTTCAGATAACAAAAAAGTTAGTAAACTAGAATCACTAACATCCCAGACGAAGTGTCCACTGAATCTTGAAGTTGCTTGTGATACATGTTTAAATATTGAAAGATGGGGTGCCTGGCTGGCTCAGTCGGTAGAGCATGTGACTCTTGATCTTGGGGTTGTGAATTTGAACCCCACACTGACTGTAGAGATTACTTTAAAAAAAAATTACATCTTGGGGCACCTGGGTGGCTCAGTTGTTAAGCATCTGCCTTCGGCTCAGGTCATGATCCCAGGGTCCTGGGATCGAGCCCCACATCGGGCTCTCTGCTCAGCGGGGAGCTTGCTTCTCCCTCTCCCACTCCCCCTGCTTGTGTTACCTCTCTTGCTCTGTCTCTGTCAAATAAATAAATAAAATCTTAAAAAAAATTACATCTTTTAAAAATATATATATTGAAAGGTGCCTCTTAGCAAACACTCAACTATTAATTCTCCAACACCCCAAAGTGCCAATAGAGTTTGCAAAGAGCTATTTTTAATGCCACAGTGCTAGACTAAGAGCTGGGAAGCAAGTCTCCCTAGGAGGTAATTCTTGCCATTCACCTATACTCAGAGCAGCTGCGGCCTCTGCTTTTTCCAAGGGAAGCCTTCTCTGCCTTCTGCCTTGCCCCAGGGACCCAAAGGACACAGAGAAGCCTTAGCTCTTACCCTGGGGAATAGGTTGTTCAGATGCCCTTATGCCTGTCAAGAAAAGTCACAAACAGGTGAGAGCTTGGGATGCAATAGCTCTAGATTATCCAGGGTCCTTGCCCGCTAAGAGTCCCTGCAAAGACAGTTTTGCTTTGCCAGGGTTGCTTAGGGAACTTGCAGCAATAAATCTCAAGTGGTCTGGTGGTTGCCATAGGCAACACTCTAGCTTCCCTGAAAACAAGAGACAGGTGCTCTCTTTGCAGCTTTCATACACTGGGGATGAAGTTATGGGGAGAAGGGAAGAAAATTGATTGTTCCTAATGCTGAATTCATTTTCAAGATGACTACTCAATGAAATAGAAGCTGAATCTCCAATAGGATTTCTTAAGGTGGAAAGGATTTCAGTCTTCTGTTTGTGGGGAGAGACAGTAACTAGCAATCTAGCTAAGTGACAAGTAAGTCAGATGAAATATAAGGAAGATAAAAGTTTCTAGGTCTTTAAGCTTCCTGCCTGAATGTAACCAAAGAAAAGGGTATAAATCAGTGGTTCTTAATCTTTAGTGTCTATAATAATCACCTGCGGATTTGCCCCAGTAAATTCTAAATCATTAAGTCTGAGTTGTGGTATAGACAATAGCAGCTTTCTTTTCTTTCTACCACTATTGAGAGTCTGCAAGCAACTTACTCAACTAAAACTTTGGAGCCTACATGAGACTTGCTGAAATGATTCAGAGAAAGCTAGAAAATTCATAAAACAGAGAAGCCTGAAGACTTGATCTCCTCCTTGGACTCTGATCCTTTTGCTGATAAACTCTTTCCCTAACCCAAGATGCCATCCCCATCCACCACTTCTGAGACTGGGGCAAGTCTTGAATATACCTAAAGCAAGAGTGATGAAGTACCTCTAGGCAGGATTTTACCAGTGCATTCTTCCTATTGTTATGGTATAGCTACACTCTAGGCTAGAGATGCTAGAAATGGTGGAAAGGAGAAAAATGGGGTCCCATCTAGGCTTCAGGTACCGATCCTCTTCTAAGCCTGTAAAGTGAATTTCATGCTTCCAGGGGCTGTAGATACTCCCTCAATGGTCTTCAAATCACAAAGGCTTTGATCTAATGATAAGGTCAATTCTGACTACATCCTCTACTTAGTTCTGGTTACTCATTGTTTTAGTTCAGGCTGCCATAACCAAACGCTATAGATTGGGTGACTTAAACAATAGCAATTTATTTCTCATAATTCTTGAGGTTGTAAGTCCAAGATCAGGGTGCTAGCATGGTCAGATTCTGATGAGAGCTCTCTTACTGGTTTGCAGACGGCTGCCCCCTGGCTGTGTCCTCAACGAGGCAGAGAGCAAATGCCCATCTCTTCCACTTCTTATAAGGACACTAATCCAATCATGGGCCCCACCCTCATGACCTCATTTAAACCTAATTACCTCCCAAAGGCCCAATCTCCAAACACTATCACATTTAGGGCTTAGCGCTTCAACAAAAGAATATTGGGAAGATAAAAACATTCAGTCCATAATATGGGTTGATTGCTTTATCCATTAAAAAAAAAAATCTCAGAGTTCATTCAGCCCAGGACATTTTCCTCATTCTATAGCTTTTTAAACATTTTATCATGAAAAATCTCAAACATGAAAATATGAAAAAAACATAGTACAATGATCCTCTATTTGCCTATCACCCAATTCTATTACCAATCCTCTGCCACTCTTTTTTCAAGGATTCCAACCTCCAACACAAGACAAGTAGTTTCTCTGAAGGCAGAAACTGTATTTGTTTAGTTTCCCTAATATCAAGTAAAATGCCTGGCTCATGGGACTTAATAAATTATGGGTGAATTAATCCACCATGAGGATGGCACTGTACTATCATGCTAGACGTTTCTGGAGACACCAAGATAAATGAGACCTAGCCCCTGCCCCCAGGGAGTTTAGAATCCAGAGGAGAGCTAACATAGCTCACCTCGTGGTGGGCAAGAAACACCTGCCAAGTTGAGGGTATGCTGACTACTCCTATACAGCAAGTATCCAGGTAATGGAGCACAACCAGACTCTCATCAAAGAGTCACTCTTCCGGGGCGCCTGGGTGGCTCAGTTGGTTACGCGACTGCTTCTCCCTCTGACCCTCCCCCATCTCATGCTCTCTCTCTATCTCATTCTCTCTCTCAAATAAATAAAATCTTAAAAAAAAAAAAAAGTCACTCTTCCTACCAAAGGAAAAAACTCTTATTCTCCTCATCTCCTTAAGGCAGCTGGCTCAGATAAGAAATAAGAACAGAAAGCTACAGGGTCAGACAAATGGAAGGAGAACCCATTCCCTGGAAAAGAGGTGTTTAGTGAGGAATGTCAGTGTGTGCAAAGCTCTTCTGATAGAAGGTGGCTAGCAACTGGGTATTTATTTATTTAAAGATTTTATTTATTTGACAGAGAGAGACACAGTGAGAGAGGGAACACAAGCAGGGCGGGTGGGAGAGGGAGAAGCAGGCTTCCCGTGGAGCAGGGAGCCCGATGCGGGGCTCGATCCCAGGACCCTGGGATCATGACCTGAGCCGAAGGCAGACGCTTAATGACTGAGCCACCCAAGCGCCCTGCAACTGGGTATTTAAAAGAAACGTTGAGCAGTCACAGATAAAGACCTGGAGAAATGCCCAGCAATAATAAGGACCCAGTAATAATAAGACTGGATGGGACAGGGGTAGCAGGGGCAGAGAGGAAGTGAAGCAGGAGAACCAGGAAGAAGAGATAGGCAGAGGACACCAGAAGTCTCTAAGCCAGTAAGAAAAAAAAAAAATACAAATTACTGTAAGAACTTACTTTAAACTAGCTTTTAATATGTTGAAAACTATTTTAACTCTGTGGTAAATTGTATATCTTATTCCACGATGTCACTTCATTTTCAATAAATCCCTACTAAATATGCCTTTAAGGAGGGTAATTTTGGTCAAGGTGCATACCACATAGTACTAAGACATATATACATATACACACAATATAAGATGCCCACGGAAGATATGGGTGAAGTATTATGGAAGCTCAAAGGAAGGAGACAGTTTCCTTTCAGCTTATCGCATCAGGGGAACTTTGTGGAAATAGGCATTTCAACTGGATCTTGAAATATGGGCAGGACATGGACACATATGGGAGATCAGAACAGGGCATTTCTTTCTTTCTTTTTTTTTTTTTAAAGATTTTATTTATTTATTCATGAGAGACAGAGAGAGAGAGGCAGAGGGAGAAGCAGGCTTCCCACTGAGCAGGGAGCCCGATGCGGGGCTCGATCCCAGGACCCTGGGATCATGACCTGAGCCGAAGGCAGACGCTTAACCATCTGAGCCACCCAGGCGCCCCAGAACAGGGCATTTCTTAATGGCCATCCTTTTGTTTGTTTGTTTGTTTGTCTGGTGCTTTGTTTTTAATACAAAATCCATATCATTTACAAGTTTAGAAATTGGTAATAACTCTTAACTAGTATGGCTAAGGAACTAGTTTGGATACAGTGCCAGATCTTCTGTGTGCCCACTCTGGGCTTGTTTCCACCCTGTTTGGCTGGGATGTTTTCTTGGCGCAGGATCCTGAATGTTATGTTTATGCATTTGCTCAGCTTGTATCCACCCCATCCTGTTCCCACCATCACCCCATCACCCAAACCTGGGTATGTTGTCTTTCTTAGCTTTCTAATAAAATGCCCATATGATCATACATAAACACATAGAAAGCCAGATATTAGGGAATTTGTTTCTAATAAACAGACTTTCTATTTTTTGAGCAGTCAGGTTTACAGAAAAATTGAGCAGAAGGCACAGAGTTCCCACATGTCCCATACCACTCCTACCCACACATTTCCCCTATTATTAACATCTTGCATTACTGTACATTTGTTGCAATTGATGAGCCAATATTGATGCATTATTAACTAAATTCCATGTATGTATGGTCCATAATTTATATTAGGGTTCACTCTTGATGATGTAACTTCTACGGGCTTAGACAAATGTGGAATGACATGTACCCACTGTTACAGTATCATACAGAATAGTTCCATTGCCCTAAAAATTTGCCGTGCTCTACCTATTCATCCTTCCCTCCACACTCCAACCACTGATCTTATTTATTTTTAAGATTTTATTTATGTATTTATTAATTAATTAATTTATTTATTTGAGAGAGAGCGAGAGCGCCCACACAAGAGAGAACATGAGTAGGGCGAGAGGCAGAGGGAGAGGGAGAGGGAATCCCAAGCGGACTCCGTGCTGAGCATGGTGCCCCACTCAGGGCTTAGTCTCACAACCCTGAGATGACCCAAGATGAAATCAAGAGTCAGACACTCAACTGACTGAGCCACCCAGGCACCCCCATTTTTTTATGGATTTTATTTACCCAACCACTGATCTTTTTACTGTTTCCGTAGTTATGCCTTTTCCAAATGTCATATGGTTGGAATCATACAGTACAGAGTAGTTTTTTTTAGATTGTCTTTTTTCACTTAGCAATATGCATTTAAAGTTTTTTCATGTCTTTTCATGGCTTGATAGCTCATTTCTTTTCAGTGCTGAATAATATTCCATTGTTTGGATATATGACAGTTTATTTATCCACTCACCTACTGAAGGACATCTTGGTTGCTTCCAAGTTTTGGCAATTATGAGTAAAGCTGCTATAAACATCCATGTGCAGGTTTTCATGTGGACATGTTTTCAACTCTTTGGGCAAATACCAGGGAGCATGATTGCTGATTGCTGTAGCATATGTTAAGAGTATATTTCATTAGAGTTTGTTTTTTTTTAAGAGTTTGTTTCATTTTGTAAGAACCCGCCAAACTGTCTTCCAAAGTCACTGTAGAGTTTTGCATTTCTACCAGCAATGAATGAGAGAGTTCCTATTGCTGTACATCCTTGTCAACATTTGGTGTTGTCTGATTTCTGGATTTTGACCATTCTAATAGTTGTGTAGTGGTATCTCGTTGCTTTATATATTTATTTAATTTTTATTATTTTTTAAAAAGATTTTTTTTAGAGATTTTTTTTTTTAAAGATTTTATTTATTTATTCATGAGAGACAGAGAGAGAGAGAGGCAGAGGGAGAAGCAGGCTCCCAAGGAGCAGAGAACCCGATGCGGGACTCGATCCCAGGACCCTGGGATCATGACCTGAGCCGAAGGCAGACGCTTAACCATCTGAGCCACCCAGGCGCCCCTTAAAAAAGATTTTATCTATTTATTTGAGAGAGAGCACAAGAGAGAGCAGGAGCCGGGGGGGGGGGAGCAGGGGGAGAGGGAGAAGTAGGCTCAATCCCAGGATCATAACCTGAGCCAAAGGCAGACACTTAACCGACTGAGCCACCCAGTCACCCCAGTATCTCATTGTTTTAATTTACAATTTCTTAATGACATATGATGTGGAGCATGTTTTCGTATGCATATTTGCCATCTGTATATTTTCTTTGGTGTGGTGTCTGCCCATTTTTTAATTGGGTTGTTTGTCTTCATATTGCTGAGGGGGTTTGTTTTTGTCTTAAAAAAATTATATTATGGGGCGCCTGGGTGGCTTGGTTGGTTAAGCGACTGCCTTCGGCTCAGGTCATGATCCTGGAGTCCCGGGATCGAGTCCCGCATCGGGCTCCCTGCTCAGCAGGGGGTCTGCTTCCCCCTCTGCCCTCTTCCCTCTCGTGCTCTCTGTCTCTCATTCTCTCTCTCTCAAATAAATAAATAAAATCTTTAAAAAAAAAATTATATTATGTGTGTTTCTTTCTACCTTGCTTTTCTCACTTACTATGTTATGGAAATCCCTCCAAACCAACTGGTATAGATCTTATACATTGCTTTTCATAGTTGTATGATATTTCATGGCATGAATGGTCCACAGTTTATTCAAACGTTTGCTGTGGATGGTTATTCCCCTCGCATCTGGCTTTTGCCGTTACCAACACTGCTGTTGTGCACACCCTTGTGCTTATATCCTCACACTGTTGCTTTTATTTCTCTTATGAAAGGAGGGTTCCGGAGGTGGGTAGGAGTACAAACCCTGGATTCAGATGGCCTAGATTTGAAACCCCGTTCCTCACTTATTATCCGTGGTCTATAATCACCTGATCTCTCTGTGCCATGGGTTTCTCATTCCTCGCTATAAAATAAGGATAATAATAGTTCTTACCTCATAGGGTCATTGCAAGGATTAAATGAGATAATATGTTATTGTGATGGAACAGAGCCTGGCACAAAATATGTACTCAATAATTGTCACCCTTCATTATTTTTCTAAAAGATTTTATTTACTTATTTGAGAGAGAGAGAGAGCACGAGAGAGAGAGCACAAGCAGGGGGAGCAGCAGAGGGAGAGGGAGAAGCAGGCTCCCCCCTGAGCAGGGCCCAACACTGGGCTCGATCCCAGGACCCTGAGATAATGACCCGAGCAGAAAGCAGCCACTTAACCAGGCGTCCCTGTCACCTTTATTATTATGAGATAGATTCCCAACAGCGGGATTGCCTAGGTGAAGGGTACGTGCATTTTAAATTTTAACAGATGTTTCTGGATCGCTTTCCAAAAGGTCAACAAGATTCGTATTTCCACAAGATATGAATATCACGGTCAGCGGTAGGCATGGTTATTCTTTTTCATTCTCACCCATTTGATAGGCATAAATGACAGTATTGTACTTGAATTCGCCTTTCTCCGACTGCTGGGAAGATGAGCATCTGTTCGTATGCTTTCTTTTCATTTGTGTTTGCTCTTCTGTGAATTGTCCATTCAAATCTTTTGTCCACTTTTCTCTGTGTTGTCTTTTTGTTACAAAATTTTAAAACCTCTTCACAGTTTATGGTTCTTAGTCCTTGTATGTCCTTTGTATTGTGAAAATTTTCTCAACATATTAATAGTCTTTGGGCATTGTTTATGGAATCTTTTTACACAAAACCATTTTTTAATACTGTTAACTCTGTTCTTGTATAATTCCTAAGTCTCCTGTCTTGATTTAAAGGTCACCTAACATTGAGCTTATATATATAGGTGCCTCAGTTTTCTTCTATAATTTGTATTGTTGTTTACATTGAAGTTTTTAATCACTTAAAATGAATTTTTTGCATACGACGTGAGGTAATAAACCTTTTCTCTCAAAATGGATAGTCAATTGTTCTAGACTATATATTAAATAAACCACCTTTCTCCCATAAATTCAAATCGCATTTTCAATACATAAAATTATCATATATATTTGAATCTATTTCTGGATTATCTTTTCTATTCTCATATATTTTTATTACAGAGGCTTTATGATATAATATCTGTTAAGCCCGGTTTATCATTATTGCTCTTTTTCACAATTTTCTTGTCTATTCTTGAATATTTTTTCTCCCACATAAACATTGAGATAATCTTATCAAAATTTAAAACTCTGTTATGAAATGTCGCAAAGTTTATAACTATCGGTAACAAAGTATATGTATATATTCATATATATATGTACAATCTTCTGAAGGCCTACACACTAACGCATGCTTTTTCATTGTACTATATGCATTGCACATCCTTATGTGTGTATTTTAATACACAGGGTATTTTATTTTTTCTAAAAGGCAGAAGAGGATAGAATATATGTTGATACGGAAATATGACAAAATAATAATTGGTGAATCTGGGTGTTTATTTGTTTGAATGATTCTTGCAAGTCTTCTGTTAAGTTTAAGTTCTTCAAAATAAACAATTCAGGAGAAATAAAAATAATATGTCATCTGGGAGTGTAGATGGGGCGATAAGGCAAATTAAAAATAGCTGTAAGTTGATAATTATTTAAGCTGAGTGATGGGAACAGAAGGGTCCACTATATTATTCTTTCTGTTTTGTGTATTATTAAAATATAGAAGAAGTTAAAATTTTTTTTACAAATTGAAGTGGGATTTTAAGTGGAATTTCATTTAATTTTTGTCGTCAGTTGGTGACATCTTGTTTTGAGTCTTCTCATTCAAGAATATGGTAGATCTTTCCCTTTATTCCAATTTAGTTGTATGTCCTTTGGTTAGATTTCTCTTAGGCCTCAGGTTCAGTCATCCTTCGTTCCCACAAATATTTGCTAAGGCTCTTACTAGGGCAGGCACTGTTCTAGAGACTCAGGAAACGTCAGTGAACAAAACAAAGATCCCTGCCTTTATGAAGCTTAATACTAGTGAGGGGAATCAAACAATAAACCATAAAAGTGATTTTAAAATGAGCTATAAAATATGTTAGAAGGGGACAAATACGATGGATAAAAAGTAAGAGCACAACACGATAAAGGATTCAGTGGTGCGGGGAGTGGGTGGTCAGCAGGCCTTTACTGAGGAGGTGGCATTGAGTAAAGACTTGAAAAGGTGAGGGAGTTAGCCCAACAGGAACTGGAAGAAAAAGATTGAGGAAGAAGGAAAATGTTTGTATGCTGAAGAGAATTATCTGATGACGAGCAAAAAATGATGCTTTTTGGAAATGAAGGGACAATTGCTGGAGTGGTGTCCTTCATGACATGACAGGGATGGGATCTAGGGCACAGTGGATAGGTTGGCTTAAAGCAGGAGCACAGAGAGTTTACCCATGATCATAGGAAGTTGGGTAAATGTGGTGTTGGGAGCCTGCAAAAGTCTTCTTCTGTTCACTTCAACTTTCTCAGGAAAGTAGGAGCCAAAGTCATGATCTGGGTGGACGTTAGGATGTTTTGAGGAGAGAGAAGCTATGCAATTCTTAATCAGAAGAATGGATGAGTGAACCAACTGTATCATGTACATGTATATATTGTACCATGATTGCTGGGCAGCATAAGGGAACACTTGAAATTCATGGTCTGTATTGTAAAGTGGGACCAGCCAGCATGGCTTTGTTTTTGCTCCAATCGCTCTCAGCTGTTCAGAACAGGTGAAAGTGTTTATGTATCCAGGGTTGTGGTTATACCAGAAAAAGATGATGAATCAAGAAAAGGGTAAGAGAGTTAGAGTACATACAGAGGAAGTGATATGATGATTAATCATGGAATTTAAACTAGGTAAAGGAGAGAAGAGAGGACATCAAGGGAGAGAGTATAGGGAAAAGGTATGAGGATGACAGGAGGTCCTGGGGGGTTGAAGAATTGTGGGTGTCAGGGTACTGACAAGATATGGTGGTCAGAAAAGAGTGACAGGTGGTTGGAGAGTGAAATGCATGGCCCTGATGAAAGGTTGTGGATATTGATAAAATAAGACGGGAAATAGGGTGGAGAACAATAGAACAGAGGAGAGGAGATCAAGGGACTGAGAGGCAGGGTGTTAGAAAAACCATGTACATGTCTATTGAGATTACCAAGAATTAAGACATGACTAATTCTGGAGAGTGAGCCAGGAGCTAAATTAGTAAATAAATGAGGGGGTGTATTGGGGTGGGGAGAATGTTAGTAGATGACTGGAGCTATGAGGGGTAATGGGTGTTATCTGATAGCATGAGATTTTGATCTTGGGGTTATCGGGGAGGAAAGACTGGGGATGATCAGAAAGTGGCAGGACACCTGCCCCATGTCCAGACCCAGAGGTATGACAGTCATGAGAGTAAATACAGCCACCACTTGAAATGGCTTTTAGGGCAAGAAGATGGAGGGACTGTTCAAGAAATATTTGAGAATATAGGTGATTTTGCTGATAATGGATCACGAATTTTAGAGTTAAGAGTGGTAGAGTTTTAGGAATCGCAAAGAGTGAGAGAAGGGACACAGTAGGGGATACGCCAACCTTTATGGGGATTAGGATGTGGGATATGAAGTGTCAGGGAAGAACCTCAACCTCTTAGAGGAAGGCAGGAAGTAACAAAACTCCAAAGATAACTAGGCAAGGAGGGGGGTGGTTTGCACAATTCCTTGGTGGCTAAAAGCTGATAGGGAAACTTAATGGATCAGAGCAGACAGTTTCTTACTTACAGCACAGCAAACAGCAGGAGTACCAGCCTAATTATGCCGATTGCCTTTGTCCTTAGGTCCCCCAGGATGACATAACAGGCCCAGATGGAGGCTATAGGGGTAGGTGCTTATGCCATGACTGAGAATTGCAGGGCCAAGGATTCAGCATATTTGTACACTGAGCCAGTCCCCCTCCCTTGGGGGCTGGGAGGGTACAGTTGAACAAACAGACAGTAGTCATACCCCCTTTACCTTGACCTACTTAGTTGCTCAAGTGACTACTGAAACTGCCCAGCGGGGCGCCTGGGTGGCTCAGTCGTTAAGCGTCTGCCTTCGGCTCAGGTCATGATCCCAGGGTCCTGGGATCGAGCCCCACATCAGGCTCCCTGCTCGGCGGGAAGCCTGCTTCTCCCTCTCGCACACCCCCTGCTTGTGTTCCTTCTCTCGCTGTGTGTCTCTCTCTGTCAAATAAATAAATAAAATATTAAAAAAAAAGAAAAAGAAACTGCCCAGCATCAGGGGATATTAAGTCTTGCAGTTTGGTTCCCTGTGCAGGGACATTCAGGGCCCACAGTAGACTGCCTCTTCCAACAGGAGGGATTACATGGGCTTTTTGAGACATAAACAGAGGTAAAGGACATCATGAGATTGGTTCTAATGGATTCAAGACAGACATTCAAGTCAACTGAATGTCACTGGGGACTAGGGAGTAGTGGATATCTGGGCATCACTTTTTCACCCTTGTTAATGGAGGCAAGGGAGTCTATGGATGTTGAGTTCTCAGTTCCACTTCATGTCTCTTCTTATCTTCTTTTTTTTTTTTTTTTTTTAAAGATTTTATTTACTTATTTGACAGAGAGAAACACAGCGAGAGAGGGAACACAAGCAGGGGAAGTGGGAGAGGGAGAAGCAGGCTTCCCGCTGAGCAGGGAGCCCGATGCGGGGCTCGATCCCAGGACCCTGAGATCATGACCTGAGCCGAAGGCAGACGCTTAACGACTGAGCCACCCAGGCGCCCCATCTTCTTGTCTTCTGATGATGTAGGTAGAAGGCCTGAGGGAGAGGAAAGGTCACAGTCAGGTTCTCAAGTATTCAGGTTCACTCTTGGCCCTGTTAGGGGAGGGGCAAATTTATACCAGATGCAGACTCCACTTTGACACCTGTCGAAGAAGTTGAGATTTCTCAGGAAACCAGGGGTTAGTCTGGGGATAGGGACTCCCTCTTTGACACCTGATGGGATAGAAGACCAGGGAGATGTGTGGTCTTAGTTGGGTTCATGGGCCAGTGCAGGGGCCTCTCTTCACTCTTGATGATGGGGTAAAAGAACTCAAGGAGACATTGTCTTAATTCCTATACACAGTTCACTCTGATCCCTTTTAGGGAAGGGCAAACCTGTTTCTTCTGCCTTTGCCTTTTCTTTTTCACTGTGATAAAGTATATATAACATAAAATGTACAGTTTCAACCATTTTTAAGTGTATGGTTCTGTGGCATTAAGCACATTTCACATTGTTGTACAACCATCACCACCAATCATCTCCAGAACTTTCTCATCTCCCCCAGCTGAAATTCTGTACCCATTAAACACGAACTCCTCATTCCACCCCCTACCCAGCTGCTGGCAACCACTGTTCTAATTTCTGTCTCTGTGAATTTGACTACTCCAGGTACCCCATGTTCGTGGGATCATACAATACTTGTCCTTTTGTGACTGGCTTATTTCACTTAGCATGATGTCCTCAAGGTTCATCCCTGTTACAGCCTGTGTCGGAACTCTCTTCCTTTTAAAGCTGAATAATATTCCATTGTATGTATATGCCACATTTTATTTATCCACTCATCCATCAAGGAACGCATGGGTAGTTTTTGACCTTTTCAGTTAAAAATTCTGTGGACGCCAGATGGCCCCTTTTCCCCCTTGATGGGGGTAGAAAGTCCATACAATTTGATCATAATCATAACTCATAATCCTTGGTACATATGTACCCACTAACATTGGTCCATGTATGGTCTTATCTATTATTTATTTGTTTATTTGTTATTTACATAATGACCTTACTGCCTAACTTAAAAAGTGGAACTTTGCCAGTAATTTACACCTATTTGCTTCTTCCTTGTCCTCTTCCCTTGCTCACTTTCATTTTACTTTTTCTCACACTGTTTATGCATGAAAAAATATATCGATCATGACACTATTTGTCAAAAGCAATAGGACTTTATAACACAAACAGTGCATCTTAATGTATGCAAACTTAAAAAAATCAACTAGAAGGACAGAAGATCCTAGAATGGAATGTAGGTTGTGACAAAAGAATCTAAGTGTATTATAAATGACATAATTTCACAGAAGGGAATGGGGAAAGAGAGGTGTTGACTTAAGAAACTTTGGGGACTCTACACCATAAGACGAAAGACAAAAGGAACTATATGTATGCTTTGCCCTCTAGTTGGTAAAGTTGTTTACCTTAGAGGTATGGGTTAACAATTCTAAAACTACCATACAAGTATACTGGGAATGAACAAAGAAGTATGTGGATGGCAGATGGTGGGAGCCAGGTTTCTCACTGTTGGAGTGAGAGGTTATGGAGAAGGAAGGGGAGCAAACTAGAATGAACCATATGGCACTGGGTTATAGTGGGAGATATCAGAGTGAACTCATGTTTAGCTCAATAGATACCAATAGCTACATGGAGAGATAAGGATACTCCTTGTGTATACACATTAGTACAGATATGTTTATTTCCTAGCTCTATCCTTTGAGACGCCTACAGGCAGGGACACTCAGTAGCAGCAATGAGGACACCCAGCATACTTGATTGTCTTATATAGTCTCTTCCCTTCGTGATACTATGTTTCAGGCATCATAAAATTCACATTTTTCCATGAAAAAAAATGTTTTCTTGTTTTGTTCTTGGTCTTCAGTATTAGAGGCTTTTCTCAGATATCTGATAATTTTGGCTGTCCACACTGCTCTTGGTAAAGAGTGGGGGACTAAAGAGCTGTTGAAATTTCTGAGCACATATGTGGGGCTTGTTCACTTTGAGCTTCACAGAAAGGGTGATCTGCGTTGGTCACTTGCTGGGATTCCCCAGAGAAATCTCTTTCAGTTGCCCGCCTTGACAGTAAAGGGAGCCAAGTGGGAGAAAGGGTTAGAAGGTCTGTGCATTTAGCATTCAGTATATGAATAGTCACTCAATCCTCCTGTTTCACTGTGCCTGTCATCCTCTATGAGATACCACTTCACATCTATTAGAATAATTATCAAAAGAAAGAAAGAAAGAAAGAAGAGAGGGAGGGAGGACAGAAGGAAGGAAGGAAGGAAGGAAGGAAGGAAGGAAAGAAGGAAGGAGGGAAGGGAGGAAGGGAGGGAGGGAGGATCAGAGCTGAAATTCAAATCCAGGTCTCCTGACTCTCAATGATATAGTCTGTCTATTATAATTATCTATATCACATACTCATAAGTTAAACTTTATCAGCTAATTAACACCTTAGATAAAATATTTTAGCAAGCAGCTATCCAATGTGACACCTTTCTGAGAATCAGGTCCTTACCTACATAACATAGTAGCCTTTCCATGAAGAAAGAGATCCCCAGCAGGGATCACTGCTAGCAAAGCAGAGCGGGGGGCTGTCACCCGTTCTCATTCATTCTAGCTGGGGAAGCAGGGAAAGCTTTACAGAGGAAGGGCTATTAGAACCGAGCAAAGCTTTAAGGAGAAGTAAGATTTCCTTGGCTAAAGGATGGGGGGAAAGGACAGTCAAGGTAGAAGACAGCCAGAGCAAAGGCATGGGAAAATGAGCGGTGGGGTCTGCCTGAGACATGGCTGGTCAATGGAGTGGCTGGAACAGATGGAGTGTGAACTGGGGAGGTTTGAGGGGTGGGAGATGACGCTGGAGAGGTAGTTCAAGACCTAAAAAGGAGGGGTGCCTGGGTGGCTCAGTCGTTAGGCGTCTGCCTTCGGCTCAGGTCATGATCCCAGGGTTCTGGGATTGAGCCCCGCATCGGGCTCCCTGCTTGGCGGGAAGCCTGCTTCTCCCTCTCCCACTCCCCCTGCTTGTGTTCCCTCTCTCGCTGTGTCTCTCTCTGTCAAATAAATAAAATCTTTAAAAAAAAAAAAAAGACCTAAAAAGGAGCAGAGAACAAAAGCCACAATAAGGAAACTAGACTTTAAGAGGAAAAGAGAGCAAGTCACTGCAGCGTAGACTTAGAGCTCAGGAGCCCCAAGAGTTTACAGCAGAGGGAAAGGACAATGATCATGGGCTGAATACCTGGCACCAGGGCATTTAGGGGCTTAGGGAAGGGAAGAGAGAAAGATGGGGAGGAAGGAGAAAGATCTTTCCTGGCCTATACTTAGCCAGGGACATTATAAGGAGGGGCCAGAGGCAGGTGTTAGATAATTATAGAGTTCAGTGAACTGTAAGAAGTGTAGCTCGGATGTGGAATCAAGAGACCTTAGTGGAAAAAACTGGTGTTGGGGGGTATTATAGAGGCTGGGGGGCAGTGTTAGGGAGGCCCATTCTTCAACAATAAAAGCCAAGACAAAAGTCTTTGAGGTCCCCAAAACCATCATAGAGGCAGTCAAACTCATCACCCAAGCACTGCTTCCATACAAATTATGAAATTCACCTTTGTCACTTTCTCATCCGTGTTAGTTTCCTTATCTCTTGTCAGCTTTCTTTTGGTGGTTTTGCTGTAAAATCAGCAAATTGGAAAGGTCTTGGGGCTTGTCTTGGGAAGTGACTGGGAAGGGAAGTTGGGCTGACTATGTCCACCTTCAGAGTCAGGGGAGAGGAATAAACCCGAAGAGAGAGTGACCAGTGGTGGGTCAAGTTCCACACGCAAAAGGACATTTTTTAAAAGATTTATTTATTTATTTTAGAGAGAAAGAGAGTGAGAGCGGCAGGAAGGGGCAGAGGAAAAGAGAGACTCTCAAGCAGACTCCCCGCTGAGTGCGGAGCCTGACACAGGGCTCAATCCAACAACCCTGAGATCATGACCTGAGCCATAATCAAGAGTTGGTCATTTAACCAACTGAGCCACCCAGGCGCCCACAAAAACACATTTTAGAAAGCATTGCTTCGGGTTGATGCAGGGAGGTGCAGATTTCAACAAAACACGAACAACCTCAAATCGCCACCAGCCTGGTCTGAGCCACCATCATCTCTTACCTGGGCCACTGCAATAAGCCCCTGACTGGTCTCTCTCTGCTCCCACTCTGGCTCTCCCTGTGCTGTCAACTCATAGCCCAGAAGCTTGAGAAATCCTTTTAAAATTAAAGTAGGTTCATACTTCTCAAAACCCTACAATGATTCCCCATTGTCCTCAGGATGTCACTCAAGGTCCTGCCCCTGGTCTACAAGGGCCTTCATATTCTAGCTCCATCACTTCTCCCTGTTTCCAACCAGGCCTCCCATACTCACTCTACCCTAGCCCCCCTGGCCTCCTTGCTGCTCCTCAGGTATGCAGGCCTGCACCCCCCTCAGGGCCTTGTCCATTGATATTCCCTCTGCCTGAAATGTTCTTCTACCAGAGACCTACACAGATAACCCACTCCCTTCAAGTCTTTTCTCGGTGTTGTCTTCTCAAATGACGCTTTCCCTGCGCAAACGGAACTCTTACTACTCCTCCAGCCCACCACTCCCAGCCCTGCCCACCACTTTACAGCTCTCTTGTATTTCTGTAGTACGCATCTCTGAACACACTATGTCCTTGACTTCGTTTTGATTATGATGATGTTTAACGTTTATTACCTCTCCCCACTAGAATGTAAGCTTCGAAAGAGTGGGGATCCTTGTAGCCCAAGGCCCTAGAGAGTGACTGGCACATGGAAGCATTCACTAAGCCTTTGTGAAAGAATGGAGTGGATGAAAAGGTATGGATTCTTGGCTTTGTGCTCACCTAGAAGATCTCCAGGAGTGGCATACAAAGCTCTGACCTTGGTTCCTGAGCTGTTTTGTTCTTTTGGTTGAAGAAATACAAAGTATGCTTACTAAAGAGCTATCGGCTGGGACACCTGGGTGGCTCAGTCGGTTAAGTGTCTGCCTTCGGCTCATTTCATGATCCCAGGGTTCTGGGATCGAGCCCCACATGGGGCTCCTTGCTCAGTGGGGAGCCTACTTCTCCCTCTGCCACTCCCCCCCGCTCATGCGCACTCTCTCTCTCTGACAAATAAAATCTTAAAAAAAAAAAAAAAAAAAGAACTATTGGTGACCAGAGCTAGCCAATAATGTAATGTACTGCCTGAGAAGAAGTAAGTTCCCTGTCAAGTGGTCACTTACATCAGAATTTGAGTAAATATCTGTATGTGAGCAGTGCCATAAATAGGTTTCTATGTGACTTCTAACCAAAGATTCTCTCCAACTCTAAAGTTCCCTGATTAACAAGTCAGGAAACAACAGATGTTGGCAAGGATGCAGAGAAAGGGGAACCCTCCTACACTGTTGGTGGGAATGCAAGCTGGTGCAGCCACTCTGGAAAACAGTATGGAGGTTCCTCAAAAAGTTGAAAATAGAGCTACCCTACGACCCAGCAATTGCACTACTGGGTATTTACCCCAAAGAAACATATGTAGTAATCCGAAGGGGCACATGCACCCCAATGTTTATAGCAGCAATGTCCACAATAGCCAAACTATGGAAAGAGCCTAGATGCCCATCAACAGATGAATGGATAAAGAAGACGTGGTATATATATATGTGTATATATATATATACAATGGAATATTATGCAGCCATCAAAAAATGAAATCTTGCCATTTGTAACACGTGGATGAAACTAGAAGGTATTATGCTAAGCGAGGTAAGTCAATCAGAGAAAGACAATTATCATATAATCTCACTGATACGTGGAATTTGAGAAACAATGCAGAGGATCATAGGGGAAGGGAGGGAAAAATGGAACAAGTTGAAACCAGAGAGGGAGACAAACCATAAGAGACTCTTAATCTCAGGAAACAAACTGAGGGTTGCTGGAGTGGAGGGGGGTGGGAGGGATGGGGTGGTTGGGTGATGGACATTGGGGAGGCTATGTGCTATGGTGAGCACTGTGAATTGTGTAAGACCGATGAATCACAGAACTGTACCCCTGAAACAAATAATACATTACATGCTAATAAAAAAAATAAAGTTCCCAGATAATGGCTGTGTTACTGCTCCTACTTAAGCACCACCATTGCCTACCTAAGTAACCCACTTTCCTTGTTTCAAGCCTCTGCTGAGGTTAATCCCACTTTTTTTTTTTTTTTTACAGAACGAGAGAGGGAACACAAGCAGGGGGAGTGGGAGAGGGAGAAGCAGGCTCCCCACTGAGCAGGGAGCCCGATGTGGGGCTTGATCCCAGGACCCTGGGACCATGACCCGAGCCGAAGGCAGACGCTTAACGACTGAGCCACCCAGGCGGCCCTTTTTTCAGTACTTTTGAAAAGCTCTTTCTCATCCCACACAGAGGCTGTGCCTATTCTGCTTCGGTAGTTTGAAGTTTAAATACCCACGTTTGGAACTCAGAACTGGCTCTGGGTCCCAGGCCCACCACTTCTGGTGTGGCTTTTGGCAACTGACCTGACTTCTTTGAGCCTTAGTGTGTATCATCAAACGAAGAAGATGGTGATGAGGACATGTGTTTCGAGGACCAACATCATGTGGAAGTGCCCAAGACTGTGTCTACTCCTCATCCTGTCACCGTTCTTCTGTATGGCTCTTTCCCTTCTCTCAGGGCCATACTAGGGAGCGCCTGCTTGCTTTTGAATTGTTTCACCTGTTTCATTTTGTCTTCGCTGCTAGATTGTTAGTCGTGGGCTCTGCAGGCAGGGGCTAAATGTTTAAAGTCTCTCACCTGTAGGGCTTGCCTGTCAAATAAAAGAGCTGGACCAAATAATCCTTTTAGTTACAAATACTATTGTTTCAATATGCCTTTTGTATCCCTGAGGCAGCTAACACAGTCTGACTGCATTTTGGTGTTTAA
The DNA here is from genome assembly GCF_054177405.1 of Leptonychotes weddellii. Taxonomy (NCBI): domain Eukaryota; kingdom Metazoa; phylum Chordata; class Mammalia; order Carnivora; family Phocidae; genus Leptonychotes; species Leptonychotes weddellii. Next base: position 83,137,650 of record NC_138379.1, on the reverse strand, counting down.
TAACTATTTGTTAACTGAATACCTAAAAGCTTTTCATTAGTATTTTATAAAGATCAGCTATGATAATGTATATGAAAGAATTTTTAGGGGCGCCTAAGGCTCAGTCGGTAGACGGTGCGACTCTCGATCTCAGGGTTGTGGGTTCGAACCCCATGTTGGGAGTGGAGATTACTTAAAAATAAAATCTTTTTTATTTTTATTTATTTTTTTTAAAGATTTTATTTATTTATTTGACAGAGACACAGCGAGAGAGGAAATACAAGCAGGGGGAGTGGGAGAGGGAGAAGCAGGCTTCCCACTGAGCAGGGAGCCCGATGCGGGGCTCGATCCCAGGACCCTGGGACCATGACCTGCGCCGAAGGCAGACGCTTAACGACTGAGCCACCCAGGCGCCCCAAAATAAAATCTTTTTTT
>NC_138379.1:83115684-83136736 GCF_054177405.1 Leptonychotes weddellii | reverse complement strand
TTTTAAGATTTTTATTTATTTATTGAGAGAGATAGTGATAGAGAGAGAGCATGAGAGGGGGAGAGTCAGAGGGAGAGGCAGACTCCCCGCCAAGCAGGGAGCCCGATGCGGGACTCGATCCCGGGACTCCAGGATCATGACCTGAGCCGAAGGCAGTAGCTTAAACAACTGAGCCACCCAGGCGCCCCGACTACACTGTGTTCCTTAAGGGAAGGATGTTATGGGGCGCCTGGGTGGCTCAGTCGTTAAGTGTCTGCCTTCGGCTCAGGTCATGATCCCAGGGTCCTGGGATCAAGCCCCCCATCGGGCTCCCTGCTCAGCGGAAAGCCTTCTTCTCCCTCTTCCCCACTTGTGTTCCTTCTCTCGCTGTGTCAAATAAATAAATAAAATCTTTAAAATAAAAGGGGGGGAGGATGTTACCCTGCTCATCTTTTCTCCCCATGGATTAGCAGTGTGCCTGGCACAGAGTAAGGATTCAGTAAGTATCTACTGAAGTGAAGAGAAATGTAATGTCTATGACTTGGATGTTGCCTTTAAGAATATGCAGCTTTGGGGCGCCTGGGTGGCTCAGTTGGTTAAGCGACTGCCTTCGGCTCAGGTCATGATCCTGGAGTCCCGGGATCGAGTCCCGCATCGGGCTCCCTGCTTAGCAGGGAGTCTTCTTCTCCCTCTGATCCTCCCCCATCTCATGCTCTCTCTCTGTCTCATTCTCTCTCTCAAATAAATAAATAAAATCTTAAAAAAAAAAAATATGCAGCTTTTACAGCATATGAGAAGGTGCAGGAAACTGTCTGCCAGAATGAAGATGAACTCTGCCCGGTTAACTCCTGAGTTTCAGCTTCCCACTGCGTTGCCAGACTTTTAGGATTCCTGTTGCTGAGTCCTATTCCCGACTTTAATTCCAGCCTCTGCCCACTCAGCTTTTATGGTCTTCTTTCCTGAGGTCTGAAAATCGACCTTGACTTTATTCATCCACCAGTTACCAAAAAATATTCATTATGCCAGGCACTTCCTGGAACTGGGGTTACAAAGAGAAATGAGACAGGGCTCCTGCCTAGAATGCATATTGAATTAGGGAAGGAGGCTTGTGAACAAAGGGTTCAAAGAGGGAGATGCACACTACAGTAGAAACATCCATGTTTTCTTGGCTTCAGAATTCAGGGTTTTATCTTGAGAGAGAGCCTGAAAATCCATGATATAAGGATTTGTAATTTTAATAAGGTGGAAATTTGAATGAAAGTCTCTTCAAGGTTGGTGGGCAATGAAAACAAAGCATTTAGCCAGAAACCAAGGCCCAGATGCCTAGATAGGGTGTGAATTTCAGCCTGGCATTTGGGTTCTTTACTCCTCCTCAAGCATATTGTTACAGTCACAACAGAGATCAAGTGATTGCTTTAAAATTTCAAGAACATTTCATCAGAAAATTATATGCTATTATACGGTTCTCAAAAATAGAGTTCTCAAAGACAAAATTTTCTCATAAATGTCAAGGATATATTATATATACTTAAGGATAAATTTATCAAATATGTAAACCTACAAAATATTGCTGAGAGAAATTTAAGAAGATCTAAAATAATGGCACAGTAAACAGTAATCATCAATCAGGGGCACCTGGCTGGCTCAGTCAGTTAAGCATCTGACTCTTGGTTTTGGCTCATGATCTCAGGATCAAGCCCCACGTCAAGCCCTGAGTTGAGCCCCCAGTTGGGCCCCAGGTTCAGTAGGGAGTTTGCTTCAGAGTCTCTCTCTCCCCTCTGCCTCTCCCCCCGCCACCTCCGTGCACACTCTCTCTCTCAAATAAGTCTTTAAAAATAAAATACAATCCTTTTTTAATTACTTTAAAAGATTTTATTTATTTGACAGAGAGAGAACAAGCAGGGGGAGGGGCAGAGAGAGAGAGAGAAGCAGGGTCCCTGCTGTGCAGGGAGCCCGACGCGGGACTCAGTCCCAGGACCCTGGGATCATGACGTGAGCCGAAGGCAGATGCTTAACTGACTGAGCCACCCAGACGCCCCTAAAATAAAATCTTTAAAAAAAACTTCATCAATCAGAAGACTCAACATTGTCAAGGAGTCAATTCTCCCCAAACTGGTGTATAGATTCAATGCATCTCCATCAGAATTTCAAAAGGCCTCTAGTAGAATTTGATGAGCTCATTCTAAAATTTATATGGATATGCAAAAGCCCTAGAACACTCAAAACAATTTTGAAAAAGAAGACAGCTGGAGGACTTAACACTATCTGATCTCAAAAGTTACTACATAGTTATAGTAATTAAGACGGTTTTTTGTTTTTTTTAAAGATTTTATTTATTTATTTGACAGAGAGAGACACAGCAAGAGAGGGAACACAAGCAGGGGGAGTGGGAGAGGGAGAAGCAGGCTTCCCGCTGAGCAGGGAGCCCGATGCGGGGCTCGATCCCAGGACCCTGGGATCATGACCTGAGCCAAAGGCAGACGCTTAACGACTGAGCCACCCAGGCACCCCAATTAAGACGGTTTAGCATTGGTGTAAAGGTAGATACAGAGATGGATGGAAAAGAATATACAGTCTGAAACTGACCCACACTTATATAGCCAATTGTCTTTCAACAAAGGGGCCAAGATAATTCAGTAGAGAAAGGAAAAGTTTTTCAACAAACAGGGCCAAAACAATCCCACATCCATATGCAAAACAGTTTTTTCCTTCACACCACACCCAAGAATCACCTTTAAAAGGATTACTATCTGAAATGTAAAAGCTAAAGTTATAAACACTTTTAGAAGAAATTCATTGTAACAGTAGGCAAAAATTTCTTAAATAGGACACAAAAGCACAAACCATAAATTTAAAAAAATGATAAATTATATTTTGTCAAAGTTAAAAATTTTGTTCTTTGAAAGATACCATTAAGAAAATGAAAACTCGGGTGCCTGGGTGGCTCAGTTGGTTAAGTGGCTGCCTTCGGCTCAGGTCATGATCCTGGAGTCCTGGGATCGAGTCCTGCATCGGGCTCCCTGCTCAGTGGGGAGTCTGCTTCTCCCTCTCCCGCTCCCCCCTCTTGTGTTCTCTCTCTCTCTCTCTCTCAAATAAATAAATAAAATCTTTAAAAAAAAGAAAAAAGAAAGAAAATGAAAACTCGGGGCGCTGGGTGGCTCAGTCGTTAAGCACCTGCCTTCTGCTCAGGTCATGATCCCAGGGTTCTGGGATCGAGCCCCACATCGGGCTCCCTGCTCGGCGGAGAGCCTGCTTCTCCCTCTCCCACTCCCCCTGCTTGTGTTCCTGCTCTTGCTATCTCTGTCAAATAAATAAATAAAATCTTAAAAAAAAAAGAAAACTCGTGGCACCTGAGTGGCTCAGTGGGTTAAACATCTGCCTTTGGCTCAGGTCATGATCTCAGGGTCCTGGGATGGAGCTCCCTGTCAGGGTCCCTGCTCAGCAGGGAGTCTGCTTCTCCCTCTCCCTCTGCCCTTCCCCCCTACTTGTGTGTGTGCTTTCTCTCTCTCTCAAATAAATAAAATCTTAAAAAAAAAAAAGAAAATGAAAACTCTACACTTGTCTTGATGAACACTGAGTTATGTATGGAATTGTTGAATCACTATATTGTACACCTGAAATGAATATAACACTGTATATTAACTATACTGGAATTAAAATAAAATAATAATAAAAAAGAAACCTCAAGATATGGATTGAGAGAAAAATGTTTGAAATACATATATTTGACAAAGTCTTTATAGTCAGAATATAAAAGAACTTTCACAACTCAGTAATAAGACAACCCAATTTTGGGGCACCTGGGTGGCTCAGTCGTTAGGTGTCTGCCTTCGGCTCCGGTCATGATCTCAGGGTCCTGGGATTGAGCCCCGCATCGGGCTCCTTGCTCCGTGGGAAGCTTGCTTCTCCCTCTCCCACTCTCCCTGCTTGTGTTCCTGCTCTTGCTATCTCTCTCTCTGTCTCTCTCTGTCAAATAAATAAAATCTTAAAAAAAAAAAAAGACAACCCAATTTTTTTAATGAGTGAAAGAGTTGAACAAGCACTTGGCAAAAGAAAATATATAAATGGCTAAAAAGAATATGAAAAGATGTTTAGTATTATTAATAATCAGGAAAATGCAAATTAAAATCAGTGAGATATCACTACCTACCCATTAGAATGGTTAACATTAAAAAGATTGACAATATCATGTGTTGTCAAGGATCCAGAGCAACTGGAACTCTCACATACTGCTTTGGGGAGTATAAAATGATAAACCACTTTGAAAAGCAGCTGGGCAGTTAGAAATACAGTAAAAAATATACAGTATTGGGACCCCTGGGTGGCTCAGTTTATTATAATGGGAAACACGCACTTGCAATAGAAGTAGCAATTCTGTTGCTAGATGTTTATCAGAAAAAAGTGAAAACAAATACCTTCACAAAGACTTCTATATGAACTTTCATCTTAGTCTTATTCATAATTAGCAAAACTAGAAACAAACCAAATGTTCCTAACAGTTGACTGGATAAGCAAATTGTAGAATAGCCATATAACAGAATACTATTCGGCAATAAAAAGGAATGCATACAACACGGATGAATCTCAAAAATATGTTAAACAGAAGAAGCCAAAAACAAAAGAGTACCTACTGTCTGATTCCATTTCTATGAAATTGTAGAAAAGGCAAAAAACTAAAATGGCAGAAAACAAATCAATGTTTGGTCATGTTAAAACGACTCAGGCAACTTGAATAGGGTCCCGTCCCACCTCCTAAACATAGGACAATATGGTTATCAATGAGCTTAATAATTGCAATGGAATAACACACATCAAATGTGTTTCATAAAACATACACAAAACATAAACACACACGTTGTTTACAAAAATAAGACTATGACAAATTAACAATTGTCAGTGGTGGAAACAAAAATGCTGTTATAATACTGTTTTTTAAATATTTTTTTAATTTTTAAAAATATTTTATTTTTTAAATATTTTAAATATTTTTAAAATATTTTATTTATTTGTCAGAGAGAGAGAGAGCACACAAACGGGGGGGCAGTAGGCAGAAGGAGAAGCAGACTCCCCACTGAGCAGGGAGCCCCACAGGACACGGTACTCCATCCCAGGACCCCGGGAGCATGACCTGAGCTGAAGACAGACATTTAACCAACTGAGCCACCTAGGGGTCCCAATACTGTATATTTTTTACTGTATTTCTAACATTTGGCCTGACCCCAGAGATTTTAAAATTAAGAAATATTTACTCAATGTATGGTTATTGAGGCAAATGAAAATGTGTTTATTTGTGAGGATGTAAGCGAACTTGTTTTCTTCGGTCAAAACATTTTTTAATGTTGTTTTAACAATACACAACACTTTGAAACTCTTTTTATAAACCATCTGATCTTGGGTTCTACCCACAGAAATTCCCTGAATTCATACCACGTGTCCATTCGCAGGCCACATAGCTTTCCCTCCTTTTCACGTCTGAAATGCCAGGTCCTCTGAAACCTCCCAGTTTCATTACTGTAAGTAATGAAATGCCAAGCAGTCTCCTAAATTCCAGGCCACTTGGGTAGTATTTTGACACTTCTCATTCTCAAAGTCCTAGGTTTACATTAGATCCCTTTTACTTTTGCCCGTTTGAGGACTCCAATCAGTCCACAGACATTTTGTCAGGATTTATATATTTTCTCCCTTTAGGGTAGCATTTAATCAATAGGGAAACCAGACTATAAAGAATCTGGATGGATTCATAAAACCCATCGTTAATGGAAAAACAACTTGAAGCACAAGCTCTCTGGATAGTTTTCCGTCAATTTGTGTCATAGTCAGAAAAGTTGTTTTTACCTATCACCAACTGGGACTGTATGGAAAACACCGACTCTGAATGGGACCCGGGGGGAAGGGGATTTGTGTGTGGGAAGTGAGGAGGAGTGAGATAGGATGTGGATGCCCTCAGAATTATCTTCCTGAATGTAACTGGGAGGAGGGTAGAAATTGAGAGCTAAAAAGGACCTTAGCAATCATCTAGTCCATTCTTTTTATCTTACAGACTAAGAAACAAAGGCTTGAAGAAGTAAAATAGCAGTAGCCTGCAGACAACACCCCGGGACACCCTGAAGCCTAGTTCAGGGTCCTTTCCACTGTACCACCTGCTTATTTTTGAAAATGATCTATTTAGAAAGCTAAAACAGACAAATTCAGGAAAGAAGCTCTTTTTTTTTTTTTAATTATTTATTTATTTGAGAGAGAGAGAATGCGAGAGAGCACATGAGAGGGGTTAGGGTCAGAGGGAGAAGCAGACTCCCTGCCGAGCAGGGAGCCCGATGCAGGACTCGATCCAGGGACTCGATCCAGGGACTCCAGGATCATGACCTGAGCCGAAGGCAGTCGCTTAACGAACTGAGCCACCCAGGCGCCCAGGAAAGAAGCTCTTGATAGATTTCAGGGTTCAATGACATTGAGATTTTGCCAAAACAATAAAAACTGCCCGAGTCATAAAGGTATTTCAATATTTGCAGAAGCTAGTTTAACTAGGTTTAGTATTTCCTAGGGGTACACCTCCCTTGTTTATGTTTCTTAATTAAAAAGTTGAAAACAAAAAAGTAGGGAGAGAGGCCATGGGTTCCACAGAGGCACAAAATCAACCCTTGATCATTCATTCCTCATGCAGCAATATTTAACGTCTACTGTGATTGAGGCACCGTGCCAGGTGCTGGGAATCCAAAGAACACAGTCCCTTCTCCCTCAGAGCTTACACTATAGCAGTGAAGACAGAGTATTAAAGTAGTAATTACATTAAAGTGTGTTGAGTGTTACAATTGGGGAAATGCCAGATTCTGTGGATTTATCCCCTGAGAATAATTCAAGCTGTTTCTCTTCTGTTATCAACATATTTCTGGGCTGCCTCTTGAGTTCCCCAAACATGAATTCTTTTCAGTATAACACTTAAAACAACAAACATTTACTGAGCACGTACTGGTGTGCCATACAGTGGCTGCAAGAAAATTCCAAGGTAAATTAGCAATGTAAAAATCATTCTATACAAGGACAAAATTATTTTGGATTATACATGCCTGGTAAACGTAGTATCACTTGACAGCACAGGTGAGCTGAAACCAATTTGATATATCTTGATTTTTATAGTAGTCTTAACAGGTGTTCTCAGCAAAATTACCGCCGGCCCCCTTTGCCCCCCATCATATCAGAGCGCTGGAAGGCTCTACCTACTACCTGGCGTAGGTCTGAATGAAGTCTGTCCAGCCTTAAAGGGCCAGCTCAGGCGTGTGCTCTACCAAACGTCTCGCTGCCATAAGCCCGCGCACATCTTTCGCCCTCCCTCTCTACTCTTACAGGTCCCGCATTTATATAGCATTTGGCATGTACTCTTTTTAGTGTTGACTTTGTATATGTGTGTCTTCCCCTAAACTGGATGGATTGTTAAGGGCTGACCCGCCAGCCCCCTATGGTATCACCTTAAGAGGCGGTCCCCCCACACCCGTCCATTCATCACAGAAACAAATTCCACTCATAATGTGGCAGACTGTCTCATTAACCTTGGGGCCCTATTTCCCTCCCAGTTACAGCAATCTGGTTGATTCCACGGGGTAGAGAAAGAAGCCAGGTTGGCCGGGCGGGAGAGGAATGGCGTCAGTGTGAGGTCACGCCACATTGTCCCAAATGCCATCTCCACTCCGCGGCGACATTAACGCAGGATTGAGGGATGCAGCCGAAGGAAAGACAGTTTGCACCTCATGCAGACTACGTGCAAAAAGAGGGCAGGACAGAGAACAATGCGGGGAACCTCGCAGGGCGTGGCAGAGCACCTGAGCGCCAGCAGTGAGTGCCCGCAGATAGGGAAAGCGGGGAGCGAGGAGCCACGCGGAGGCCGCGCAGGATGAGGCGGGATTTCCGGAAGCCATTTGCTTGAGTGGCAGGGGAACCGGAAGTGGGGGCGCTGCCGCTGGTGCTGGGGCCCGAGCAGGGACGCGCCGGAGCGGGGCCGCCGGGACTGAGCGAGCGACAGACGCGCCACCCGCCGACGCCGCAGCCGCTTGGGGCCCGTACGGACCCTCTGCCTGAGTAAGTGCAGCCAGGGTCGCGGGGAACCGGAGGCTTAGAGGTGGGGGTCGAAAGGGCCTGCGATTTGTTATTGTGAGAGGCCCGCGACCTCCCCTCCCCCACTGTCCGGGCCCCTCCCCCCGCGCCGCCTCCCCCCCCGCCGACCCTCGGGGGACCTCGCGCGCGCGCCTTCTCCGCGGCCCAGCGCTGCTTCCCCAGCTGCCCGTGCTGTCCCCGGCACTCCCCGGACCGCTCGCCGCCCCCCGTAGAGCCTCCCGCCGGCACCCCACCCCCAAACCTGCCGACTCGGCTCCGCCGCTGGCCGCCGTCTCCACCCGCCTTTCCCAGGGGAGGGGTGCAGGGGGACTACGGTGGCGGGGCGGCCGCTCCTCCCCGGCCCACCGCCTGGAGCAGGCCTCTCGGCACCCCAGCTCGCGGTGGCCGGCGGTTCGCCGCCGCCAGCCCCGTTTGTAGCAACTCTTCTGCCTTCGGTCTCAGCTGTTGCCTCTTCCCTCCATCCCCGCGCCCGAACCTCTGACCCTCCCTCCCCTTTCCCCCGTCGGAGAGGCCTTTAACCCGGGCTCAGGCCCGTTACTCGGTGGCTTGTTGACCGAGCACTTTTTCCTCCCCTTTTTGTTGAAAAATTTCAACTCTTTAGAAACTTCTCCGTTTCCCCTAATGTATTCAAAAACCCGCAGACTGTTAGGGCTCCGAGGGGATTATTTCTTAGAGGGCCATGTTGCCCAGCATCTCATTTTAGAGATGAGGCCCAGCAAGGTTGGTGATTTGCCCAAGGTCAACCAGCTGCTTAAAGAGGCCAATGGACAGATTTTCTCTGGTGCTTTTCACTTGGTCCATCCATGTCCATTTACAGGAGCGAGACCTGGCCTGCAGGTTTGCGATATACCCGTTGCATGGTGACTCACTGTTCTGCTTCCCATAGCTCTCAAGCCAGCGTTGCTTTCCATGATTTACGCACGGACCTTAAGAAAAGCAAGCACTTCAATCTCTGGCTCTTTTTTAGAGTGTGTCTGCAGAGAAAGGGAAGATCATCTGCACCCACTCTAGGATCTCATTTTGTACAGTTTTAAATTGGGGCGAGGGGGATAAAGGTATGGAGAAAGAAGAAGGAAAAAATACAGAGTGTTGTCTCTCCTGAGTATTTGAATACAGCTTTGCCTTGGATAAGCCTTGTGTCTTTAGATTCTCTCCTGGGCACATTGTTCTGATATAAAGGTTGCCTCCTTGTGGGGGAGCAGGGGAGGAGTAGGAAATCATTGTGCTTTAATTTGTTGGCTTGGGCGGGCATTTGATAATAAATTATGGATGTGCTGGAACCCTGGGACGCACCCGCCAGCCCACTGAGGCAGGGTCTTCTGGATGAGGCTTTTCTTCCCTTTCAGAATATTGCTGCCAACTCCCTCTGAAGCAAAATGAAGAGGCTTAGGTCAGAGTGGACACATTCTAAATCTTTTAATTCTTGGAGCAACTTTTCTCCTCCCTCTGTTTCCTGGTTAAACTAAAGATCCAGCTGAGCTTGAGAATTTATATTTCTTTGTTGTTGGAACTGGTTTCTGATTAAACATGCTACACCAGCTACACCACATACTGGTGTAAGTATCTGGAAATTCTGGTGTTCACCGTCATAGTCCAAGTTAAGGTAGAAAGAAGATAGAAAATGCAGGAAAATTGGGAAGTGCTGTGCAAGTTGCTTACTCCTCATTTTTCCAAAGAATTTACATTTTAATGGACAATCAGAGATTCCCTGGAGTAGTCTCTCCTGGTAAATTAACGAAACTTTTGTTCTTCAGACCTTTATCTCCGTTCTCCTTGGTTTCTCTAACTGAACCTGCTGTTTGTGATCAGAAGTTAGTGACTTAAAATAATCCCCCCCAAAGGGATTATTATGAATCAGGAAGGTGAAATGGGAGTCAGAATCCACCTCCCTATTGGTACTTTTTTTATTATGTTACTGATTACAGCTTCACTATTCCGAATACTGCTGTGTATGGTATTGCTCTGAGGCAGGAAACCCAAAATCATTCAGGTTTTTGTGTCCTGTCACAGGCTGTACTCTGGATAGCTCCTGATTCATTCTTCATTTCTCTTACAAAGAATTCAACAGCTTATTTTATTTGACTCCCAAATTATTTGAATCTTCTAAATGCATAGATCCCTAGATTGTACATTTCTAGCTTCGTTCTTAGGAGGTTGCATGGGTTTGTGGCTCACTTTTTCTTTACCTGCTCTTTAAGGATGTTATCAATCCATAGCCATCAGTAAAACTGAAAGCTACTTTGTATTGTGAGAATTTGATTTAGCAAAACAATACAAAATCCAAGTGTCTGAAGGCACAAAGAAATTTTTGCTCAGATACTTTGCCCTTGTTGAGGAGGAAGGATGACCTTGTATTCATAGTTACAGAAAAAAAAAAAAAGACTAGCTAATTGGGAATATTTTGCAATCTTCTCTCAATTCTACCTGCCTGGTAGCCTTAGATAAGTGACATCTTTTCCCTCGGTTTCTCTGTCCCTATTTCTTCATTTTGTCCATGAAGAAATTTAGTACCAAGATGAAAGTGTTTTGCTCAGGGTATCAGGATGCCATTAAATTTGGTTAGTAATAATAAGGTAGATAGGTGAATCAGATTAGTAAATGAGAATTTATCGTGGCTTTTCTATATCGAGCCTGACACCCTTTGCTCAAGAATGATAGGCTTTAGAGGTATAGCAGCCTGAGTTCCAATTTCAGCTCTCCGCATCATGGAGCAGGTTCTTTAAATCTCTCTGAGCTTCAGTTTTATTTAAATAACAAAGCGCCTAGCACAGTGTCTTGTAAATAGTAAGTTCTTAATTTTAATTGTGATTATTATTTTACAACAGTTATTTATCTGTTGGAGGAACTCTGAAAATCCATGTTAGTGAATTGAATCCTAGATCTAGAAAGATTTTATAGCTTAAATAGACCATTGGTCTTGAAAGTAGAGTATGTGCACTCCCTGGGGATTGCAGAAGATGAACCATTGGAATACAGGAAACAATTCAGAACTTCTTACATTTATTTTTTATGTAAAAGGAAAAAGTAAACTTTACTAATATTTAATATATAGATTAACAGTAACTTATACATTTAATTTATAAGTAAATATATAATAGGACACATTTCAAAAAGATTCTAGAGGGGCGCCTGGGTGGCTCAGTCGTTAAGCGTCTGCCTTTGGCTCAGGTCATGATCCCAGCGTCCTGGGATCGAGCCCAGCATCCGGCTCCCTGCTCCGTGGGAAGCCTGCTTCTCCCTCTCCCACTCCCCCTGCTTGTGTTCCCTCTCTCGCTGTGTCTCTGTCAAGTAAATAAATAAAATCTTTAAAAAAAAAAAAAAAAGATTCTAGAACATTAAAGATGTTTGGGCACCACAAATCTGGACCAATCTTTACTCATGCTTTAGTTCACTTTATGCTTTCTTGTTAGGGATTCAGCTTGCCTCTTTTTGAATCTCCATTGGAGGAATCTTAGAGACAGGCCATGTCATTTTGTAGTCATACTTGTTAGAAATTTGTCTAACTGTACATTCTGTCCACTGGCCTTACCTTCCAATTTGGGGACATGAAAAATAAGGGTAATATCTCCTCCTAGTAATCATCAAATAGTTTGGCAGTTATTTATGTCCTCTCTTCCTCTTCCCTAACCAGTTTTTCTACAGATTATAAACATACCTGTTTCATTCAACTGTTTCTAATAGGACAGGCTTTCAATTTCTTACCAGCTTGGCTCCTTTCCTCTAGACACCCTCCAGTTTGTCAAAATTCTTTAAGCTTTTCAAGATCCGAATATGGAATTCCAAGAACTGAAATGAAGTTGAAGTGCCTGCATTTTGTCTTTTAAGTGGTGAGGGATATATTTGAATACGTGTTATTATGAAGGTACCTTATATTCGCAGTTTGTCACCCTTGTTCTTTAAACAATCCCCAGGAACAATAGTTTAATTATATAATCATATAGTGAGAGTAGGACAGATTTTTCTTCTCTGTTTCAGTAGTGGTCTCTCAGTTAATTTTGTGTCAGTTAACTTTTACCTCAAAAATACCTAACATGTTAAGTGTCTCTCCAGGTAGGAAAACAAATGACAACAAACTAATGAAATAGTTGGGTTTTTAAAAATTAAGGGGTGCCTGGGTGGCTCAGTGGGTTGAGCGTCCAGCTCTTGGTTTCAGCTCAGGTCATAATCTCAGGGTTCTGGGATCCAGCCCGAGTTGGGTTCCCTGCTCAGCCCGGAGTCTGCTTGAGATTCTCTCCCCCTCCCCCCACTCTCTCTCTCTCTCTCTCTCTCTCTCTCTCTCTCAAATAAATAAATCTTTAAAAAAAAAAAAAGATTCTGGGACCTGGGTGGCTCAGTTGGTTAAGTGTCTGCCTTCGGCTCAGGTCATGATCCCAGGTCCTGGGATCCCCACTTGGCAGAAAGTCTGCTTCTCCCTCTCCCTCTCCCTCTCCCTGTCACTCCCTCTGCTTGTACCCTTTCTCTTTGTCAAATAAATAAAATCTTTTAAAAATTAATTAAAAAATTTAAAAATTTCTCTCTCCTCCTTTCCCTCTGCCGCTCCCCCCTTTTAAAAAAAGGTAAAGAAGAAAATCTATTTAAAAATTTAGGAAATAGTCTTTTGAATTAGTGGAAAGTGAAGCTGTTTGTTGCTGTACTTCTTTACATTATATATGTAATTTTGAAATCCATAAGGTGGGAAAACTTCGTTGCCCTTTGTCTGTCTTAAGGCTAATAACAGCTGTATGATCGGCAGGAAAGAAAGCTATTTGTAAAATTAAAACTACTGTTAAGCACCATGTCAGATTTAACCTGAATAGCCAGACTTCAATCTAGAATTGAATTTAGACCCAAAGAAACTTTTGTATGGAACGTATAGAATGTTTTACTAGTTTAAAAACAAAAGCAGAGCGCCTGGGTGGCCCAGTCGGTTAAGGATCCGACTCTTGGTTTCTGCTCAGGTCATGATCTCAGGGTCATGAGATCGATCCCCAAGTGGGCTCTGAGCTCAGCGAGGACTCTGCTCAACTTTCTCCCTCTTCCTACATGTGCGCACACTCTCTCTCTCTCTCAAATAAATCTTTAAAAAAAAAAAAACCACCTAAAATTAAATGTTTTGTTTTTGTTTTTAAGATTTATTTATTTGAGAGAGAGAGACAGAGATAGAGCACCAGAGGGGAGGAGAGGGAGAAGCTCTATCCCAGGGCTCTGTCCTAGGACCCGGGGATCATGACCTCAGCCAAACGCAGACCCTTAAGCAACTGAGCTGCCCAGGTGCCCCCAAAACTAAAGGTTTCTATGTGACTGTCTTAATCTCCTTTAATAATTTTTTTTCTTTTTCCTTTTTTAAAGATTTTATTTATTTATTTGACAGAGAGAGAGACAGTGAGAGAGGGAACACAAGCAGGGGGAGTGGGAGAGGGAGAAGCAGGCTTCCCATGGAGCAGGGAGCCCGTACGGGGCTCGATCCTAAGACCCTGGGACCATGACCTGAGCCGAAGGCAGACGCTTAACCAACTGAGCCACCCAGGCTCCCCTTTTCTTTGTCCTTTATGAATCTTTTAATTTTCCCATACTTTTCTCAGGCAGTGAAGCCTCAACCAGATACCATAATTTGATTGGAGCTATACAGATTCATCTTGCAGTTCTTTCCAATTCTTGTATTTTACATTGATGTTTTTAGCTCCAGGTAGTTTATGTTTTTTGGGTGAAACGGTTAGATATAAGGCCTCGGGGCGCCTGGGTGGCTCAGCTGTTAAGGATCTGCCTTCGGCTCAGGTCATGATCCCAGGATCCCAGGGTCCTGGGATCGAGCCCCGCATCACATCGGGCTCCCTGCTTGGTGGGAAGCCTGCTTCTCCCTCTCCCACTCCCCCTGCTTGTGTTCCCTCTCTCCTGTGTCTCTCTCTCTCAAATAAATAAAATCTTAAAAAAAAAAAAAAAAAGATACAAGGCCTCTTCAGGGAGTCAGCATGAACTGCTTTGTGAATTAGTGGGCCAGATGTGACATTACTGGGGTCAAGCAAACCTAATTTCCTTCACTTACTGCACAAAGTACCTAAATTATCTGATCCTCGTTTTTTTCGTTTTGCAAGGATTGGAAGTGGTATGTATAAAAAACATGGCATATGTAGTCCTTCATAGATAGCTATTATTTTCTGATAGTTGCAAATTTTAGTAATCTAAATAAATATATACAGATTGTCCCTGACTTAATGGTTCTACTTATGATATTTTGACTTTACAATGGTGTAAATGCCGTATGCATTCAGTAGAAACCGTACTTCCAGTTTCGAAGTTTGATTTTTTGTGTGTGTGTATGTGAATAAAGTTTATTGAAGATACAGAAAAAGCTCTCAAGAGTGAGGGGGTCCCCACAGGGTTGCGTACAAGGGCCTTTAAGGTTGGTCTTTTATAGAAAGCTAACCAGGGAACTTAAATCCTTTAAACATCTCTATTTATAACACCTTCGATGGCTTACTTCCTTTTTAGGGGCTAGTTATTCTTTGTTGGTCACAGGTGGTTATCATAAAGACACCGGACCCACCCCACACACCTAGGGCAGGGTGGTTCCCCACCCCACACGACCCACCCCACACGCGCAGGGCAGGGTTCGAAGTTTGATCTTTTCCTGGGCTAGCAACATGCGACAGGATCCTCTGGTGATGCTGGGCAGTGGCAGTGAGCCGAAGCTCCCAGTCAACCATGTGACCATGAGGGTCAGCATCCGATACAGGGACAACCATTCTGTTTACCACATCCAGTACAGTATTCAGTAAGTTACAGGAGATATTCAGTACTCTACTGTAAAATAGGTTTTGTGTTAGATGATGTTGCCCAACTGTAGGCTAATAGAAGTGTTTTGAGCACGTTTCAGGTAAGCTAGGTCATGCTGTTTGGTAGATTAGGTGTATTAAATGCATTTTTGACTTGGGATTTTTCTTTTTTTTTTTTAGATTTATTTATTTATATTATAGAGAGTGAGAGCATGCGAGCGGGGAGAGGGGCAGAGGGAGAGGGCAAGAATCTCAAGCAGACTCCCTGCTGAGCCTGGAGCCCACACAGGGCTCAATCTCATGACCCTGAGATCATGACCTGAGCTGAAATCAAGAGTCAGGACTGAGCCATCCAGGTGCCCGTACTTAGGATATTTTCAAATTATGATGGGTTTATCCAGATGTAATCCTATTATAAGTTGAGGAAGGTCTGTACACAGGGTGTGGATGATGTTTTACATTTCGAGTTAGATACGGGTTTAACCCTAAGCCTAATTTTCTTAGACCTAGTGTCATTTAGAGTGGAACTAATTGGTTTGCAAAGTTAGTGTTAAAACATTGGTTTGCTTCTGTAATGTATTTTTCATGAATAAAGGTATATTTTCACATTTAGAGCTTTGTTACTTTCTGATTCTCAAAAATTACTGCTGTGCCAATCTAGTGTGTTTTGTTTACTCAGTAAATACTTATTGAATGAATAGAACTCAGTCCTTTTTCAGAGAAAGCTTAGCTGTATTTGATGATAGCAAGGGAAAGAAAAAGAGAATGGTCCTCTTTAAGCCACAGAACCCCAGATTTTCCTATTTTTCACCATTCTTTGTATATGCCAAGTGATTTCTCGAGCCTGATGTCTCTAGTATGTATTCTCCAGAGTTGACTGAAAACAGTCTGGTGTCTTTGTCTTTCTAGATTAGCATTTCTAGGTTTTCTGAATTTCGCTTACACCTTCTCCACTATCAGATGCCGTATTTGAACTCGTCATTAATAACATTTTCTTGGTGGATACCTATCAAAAATAAAATACCTAGTAAACATTTGTCAAAAACCAGTGCCAAAGCCTATGACTAGTTTTGTCACAATCTGTAGTAGTTATTTGTGTGATATTTAGTAACCAATGGATTCTAATCAGGCTATAGCAATTCTCCAGTGTCTAACTGGAGCAGTCTAAAAGCCTCTAATGCAGGTTTCATTGAACTCTTAAGTGTCTGATCCCTTATGTCATTTGGTGCTTGCATTAACATGTAATCATGAAAAATTAATGTAGATGTAAAGTATATACTTGGAGCAGATTTTTTCATTGTAATGCACTGTTCCTAAATGATACTCGAACCTGTCTGGAAGTTTGAGGATGCTAGATATTCGTGGGACTTAAGCAGTCATGTCCTAGAACTCACGTCTACTGAAAATAAACTCCAGTTTCATTTCTAGGCAAAGCCACAATGAGACTTAAATTATTATTTAAAACCTAGCATGTAATATTTAAGTGGCAACAAACGTTCCTGTTAATGAATGAAACATGACGTAGACATTTTTCCCCTCAGGTATAGAATGAGCCAAGGGGACTCAAACCCAGCAGCTATTCCACATGCAGCAGAAGATATTCAAGGAGATGACAGATGGATGTCTCAGGTAAAAGGAAGTGCGTATGTATTATTCACCAAAGATGAGTCTCTTCAGTTTTCCAGACTCTTTTGACCAAAGCCACAAAAGTGCATGCATTTTTATGGTCAATAAGAATCATTACTTTAAATAAAAATCTAATGTTACGCTAATGTCATACCTAATCACTAGCCTGATGTTGGACCAGAGGAATATTTTGAAAGCATAGTCATTGCCCTCTGTTCCTCTTGAAAGATAACAGTGTCTCCACAGCATTTTTTTTTTTTTTTGTTAAGCGCTTTTTATTTTGAAGTAATTTCAAAATTACACAAATATGCAAAAATTTTAGAAAGAACTCCCTATATCCTTCATCCAAACCTGCTAGTTAACGTTTTGTCACATCTGCCTGAAGGTTCTGTTCATATCTGCTTGTATTTGTATGTGCACATACCAACATTCAGTGTTTTCTGAACCATTTGAGAGGAAGTTGCAATCATCATGCCCCTTCACCCCTAAATATTTCAGTGCATTTTCTAAGAATAAGGACATTTTCTTATAAAACTACAGAATGGTTATTAAAGCCAGGACATTTAACATTGATATCATGCCATGTTCACAATTCTCCATTTGTCCCAATGTTTTTATGTCAGTTTTCCTCCCAGTCTACGATCACACGTTGCATTCTGTTGTCCTGTCTCGTTATTCTCCTTTACTTTGAAATATTGCTTAGCCTTTGTTTTTCATGACACTGACAGTTTGGAATATAGGCCATTTCTTTTGCGGAATGTTCCTCAATTTGGGTTATCTTTTTCCTCCTAATCAAGATTCAGATTACACATTTTTGGCAGGTATCAGTGAAGTGATGTCCTCAGTGCGTCACATAGAAGGTACATGGTGTTGGTTTGTCTTATTGGTGATTAACTTTGATCACTTAAGATGTTGTTGGCCTAAACCAGTTCTTATTTATTATGGTGTGGACTCATAGTTCTTATTCTTCCCAGGGCGTTATAATCCGTTGTAATTTTGAAGCTCACATTGTCCCAGGTTTAGCAAGTGGGACTCCTCTCCGGGTTCCTGTGTCTTCTTGATGTGTTCCATTGTTTTGTAGCACTGTGTCTCCTTTGTATTCTTAGCTACCTTTTAATAAGCTGTTATCACTTAACCATAACTGTATTTAACCTTCATCTATTGCTTTCCAACCATATTTCCTCTTTGGAATAACAAGTTCTATATGATTTTAAGTACCCAGAGTTTTGCATTTTAGTATTTAGTGATTCTGTTTATACTCTTGATAGTTGTCTACTTCTGTTTTTGTCTTCCCAGACTTAAAAATCAGTCTGTCTACTAGCTTATTTTGAGTGGTAGTAAGTACTTTTTTTTGACTTTTATATGGATCAGCTGCATGGTTAATCTTCCTAGTTTGTTTATATCCTTTTTTTTTTTAAGATTTTATTTATTTATTTGACAGAGAGGGAGAGAGCAAGCACAAACGGGAGTGGCAGAGGGAGAAACAGGCTCCCTGCTCAGCAGGGAGCCAGATGCAGGGCTCAATCCCTGAGCCGAAGGCAGACGCTTAACTGATTGAGCCACCCAGATGCCCCAGTTCATTTATATCTTAAAAAGTATTATGAAATCCACTGGCCATTCTGTGTATTTACCACTCACCCTAAAAAAATAAAACATTGCTAATAGAATTGATGTTCTGTGTATACCTCTCATTGATCATTTTTTCTCTTTCCCACCTCCCTGTCCCCAAACCAGTATCCTAAATTTGGTGGTTTTTTTTTTCATGTGCTTACATACTACATATATCTTAAATTTCTAAACTGTATTTATAGTATTTTTTCATGCTTTTAAACTTTTTGTAAGTAGTATGTTTTTGTATTTTTCTGCAGTGTATCATACATGTTAAAAGCGTAGCTATAGTTTTTTCCTCCCTATTTTTTAAATTTTATTTAGTTAAGATTTTATTCATTTATTTTAGAGAGCGCTTGAGTGGGGTGGGGAGGGGCAGAGTGGGAGGGAGAGAGAGAGAATCCCAAGCCGACTCCATGCTAAGTGCAAAGCCGAATGCAGGTCTTGATCCCAGGTCCCTGAGATCATGACCTGAGCCGAAATCTTAAGAGTCAGATGCTTAACTGACTGAGCCATCTAGGTGCCTCTTTCCTCTTTATAAATAGTATTTCTTTGCTATATATGAAAATACCGTTTAGGTACAAATATTTAGGAACGTTTAGGCCATTTATAACTTTATTAAAAGTAGTAACTAGAACTAGATGTCTTTGTTGTTCTGGCATAAATTAGCAGGCTTTAAATAATTAGCATTGACTAGAAAAAAATAGTCAAATGGAAGAAAAACAGGAATATTTAAAAAAATTTTTTTAACCTGTATAGAAGAATAACTTTACTAAATAATTAAATATATGCTCAGATCTTGGTTTCTTTTCTCCAGTGAAAGGAACCAGGGCTACTTGGAGAAATGATTGCATCTACAGCTGGAACAAAGGAAATAAAAGATGAACCTGTAGCATCTTGTAGTGCAAGAGAGCAACTACTCAAGAAAGGGGAAAAAAAAAAATGTATGGCAAGAATATCACTGAAGCGAAGTGTCCTTAGCACATCTCATAGAAGACCAGTGATACTGGTTTGTCTCTTTGATGATATTCACTTTGACCACTTGAGGCCAACCTGAAAGAGCACCCAAGTGCAAAGTTGGACAGTTTGAGCGACATAATAAATCATGATATTATTGGTTTATAACTCAAAGGATAAAGTAAATATTCATGAATCCATTTTGCTATAAATAAACAATTGGATGAACAGGGGAAAAAATAATAATTTTAATTAAGAAATGTAGGGGAGCCTGGCTGGCTTAGTCAGTAGAGCATGTAATGCAACTCTTGATCTTGGGATTGTGAGTTTGACCCCCACATTGGGTTTAGAGATTACGTAAAAGTAAAATCTTTTAACAATAAATAAATGTAGAAGGAGGGAGGGAAAAGAAAACCCTCATTTGAACACCATGGTAATAATTACCGTAGGGAAGGTCCATCAGTGAATACTAAAATTAGTAGGCACACCTTTAAGGAGGGAGAGTATATTTGCCTAGCCTCAGAAGTATCCCCCTGGAAATTACCTTGGTGGTTTTAACATAAGACCACGTATTTTTTGATATCCCCTCTCTCCAGAAGGTGGAGCTTATTAATTCCCCATCAGTGAGAGCTGGATTTAGTGTCTTGTTTCTTTTTCTTTAAGATTTTATTTATTTGACAGAGCACGAGTGGGAGGAGCAGGCTCCCCGCTGAGCAGGGAGCCCAATGCGGGGCTCGATCCCAGGATCCTGGGATCGTGACCTGAGCCGAAGGCAGACGCTCAACCAACTGAGCCACCCAGGCACCCCTAGTGTCTTGTTTCTAACAAATACAGTATGGAAAGGAAAAATAACTATATATTGGAGAAACCTGGCAACCACCACCTTAACCAGATGATCAATGTTAACATCACCAGTAATAAGTCATGTTAATATTGTGTACTCCTCTCTGATACGATATAGCAAGGGCACACACATCATCTCCGTGGTAGGCTTCCAGAATAATTCATCACCTCAGTGTGTTCGTGACAAAATAATCAGCCCCAAATTGAGGGACATTCTACAAAACACCTGACTACTACTAAATGTGTCAACGACATGAAATACAGGGAAAGACCAAGAAACTGTCCCATGATGGAAGAGACCAAGGAGACATGTAGACTCAATGCCATGTGATACCCTGAATTGGTCCTGGGAACAGGAAAAGGACATAGAGGAAAAATTGGTGAGATCTGAGTAAACTGTTTTTTTTTTTTTTAAGATTTTTATTTTATTTTTAAGTAATCTCTACACCCAATGCAGGGCTCAAACTTAGAACTTTGAGATGGAGGGTCCCATGCTCTACTGACTGAGTCAGCCAGGTGCCCCCTGAGTAAGCTATTTTAGTTGATACTATTTATGAATATTAATTTCTGAGTTTAACCAATGTATCATGCTTATGTAAGATGTTAACATTGGAGGGAACTGAGTGAAAGGTATATGGGAATACTGTACTATCTTTGCAACTCCTCTGTAGATCTAAAATTATTTCAAAACAAGTTTTGAAGTGATAATATTTCCTATGAAGCATTGCCAAAATACCATACCACGTATCAGGAAATACCTGGAGCAGATGAACGTGTCCACTAGGATCACCGTAGGAATACAGTCAACAAAATCCAGACTGTGGGAGATTCTGTACGTCAAAATGGGCAGAAGACATGAATAGACACTTCTCCAAAGAAGACATACAAATGGCTAACAGACACATGAAAAAATGTTCAACATCACTAGCCATCAGGGAAATAGAAATCAAAACCACAATGAGATACCACCTTACACCAGTTAGAATGGCAAAAATTAACAAGACAGGAAACAAGTGTTGGGGAGGATGTGGAGAAAGGGGAACCCTCCTACACTGTTGGTAGGAATGTAAGCTGTTGCATCCACTCTGGAAAACAGCATGGAGGTTCCTCAAGATATTAAAAATAGAGCTACCCTATTCTGCTTTCGTGTACGTTTGATATTTTTCATATTAAGTTTTTTT
>NC_138379.1:83049700-83115184 GCF_054177405.1 Leptonychotes weddellii | reverse complement strand
TTTTTTTTTGAAGATTTTATTTATTTATTTGACAGAGACATAGCGAGTCCTTTAGTATTGATGAGTAAAATCCATTTTAAAAGTGTCTTGTGCCCTTGCAGCAGAGAGAAGTACTCTAGGACTAGGTCATGGTCACCACTGCTTATAGATTTGGATTCGACTGAGAAAGGATTGTCTCAGAGTTGGAGGTGAACAGGCATTTTCAAAGTCCATGTTAAAACATCCAAATAAGATACATGATTCTTGATTGGTTCCTAGTTCAAAAAAAGAGCTATAATACTTTATCCAACTCTTGGAACAACTGGAAAAATTGAATATGGACTGAATATTATGGGACTATTGTTCATTGTCTTAGATGCGATAATAGTTTTGTGGTTTTATAGGAGACTGTCCTTACTCATGCTGAAATATGTAAGGGTGAAGAACCATAGCATTTGCCACTTACCTTCAAATGGTTCAGCAAACACAAACAGATAAAGCAGATATGGGAGAACATTATTGTTGAATACAGGCAGAGGATATACAGGTGTTCATTGTACTGTGGCTTTTCTGTGTGTCTGAAATTATCTTTCAAAGAGTTTGAGGAAAAGATAAACTTCTAAAAAACATGTTAAGTGTGTTTTTCCATTCTGGTTTCAATAGAATTCCAGTTTTCTTAGCATATTAGAATGATCAGTGTGGTAAGGGTGGGAAGAAAGTCCCAGTAGTTTATTTCAGACAGAATAAATAGAATGTTTAACAGCAGAGTAACTGGTTGGACAACTGTTCTGTCTAGGCCAAGACCTCTCACTGAGAAAGAAATGCCAGTTTTCTAATTTTTCTTCCTTTTTCGAACCAGCACAACAGATTTGTCCTCGACTGTAAAGACAAAGAGCCTGATGTACTGTTTGTGGGGGATTCCATGGTGCAGTTAATGCAGCAATATGAGGTAAAGGTGGAAGGGGGAAGGGTGGGTCTTGGCTACCAAAGTAAATCCATTCATTGCTAGCAAACTTTCACTCTGAGCTGAACCTGTAGGCTTATTCATGACACTTTAGAGAAGCTCTAGTTCAGAGTGCGAGGGAGGTCAGACCTCCAAAATGGAATTCTTTGTGCCACCATGCATGATGAGACAAAAAATTCAGAATTGTTTCTAACTCAGCTCCCTTTTTTGCCACACAGTGCCACACAGTCTTACTGTGTTTTACATTTTCTTATTTTGTATATATTTTTTTAAAGATTTATTTATTTATTTAATAGAGAATGTGGAGGAGGGGGAGGGGCAGAGGGAAGGGGAGGCAGAGAATCCCAAGCAGACTCCACACTGAGTGCAGAGCCCGATGTGGGGCTCGATCCCATGATCTTGAGATCATGACCAAGAGTCGGATGCTTAACTGACTAAGCCACCCAGGCGCCCCTTATTTTGCGTATTTTTTTTTTAAGATTTTATTTATTTGACAGAAAGAGAGCAAAGTAGGGGGAATGGCAGGCAGGGGGAGAGGGAGAAGCAGACTCCCTGCCAAGCAGGGAGTCTGATGTGGGGCTCGATCCCAGGACCCTGAGATCATGACCTGAGCCGAAGGCAGACGCTGAATGACTGAGCCACCCAGGTGCCCCATATTTTGTGTTCCACATCTTTTTTTAAGATTTGCACTCTTCCAGGGCAGTTAAAGGAAAAGATAGCTTGATTCCTTTCTGGCTCCAGCGCTCTAAATTTCTTCATCTCATGTTTCTACTTCACCCTATTCATTTTGATGCATGAGTAAAGGGAAAGGAGAGCTTACTGAGTTGGCACCTTGAGTATAAATGCTGGAACCTCCTGACGGGCATCGGGCAGCATTGTGACTGCATTCTTGAGCTGAGGTCGAAGACTGCATTAAGAACTGAGTGATAGAGGGGCGCCTGGGTGACTCAGTCAATTAAGCATCTGACTCTTGATCTCAGGTCTTGATCTCATGATTGTGAGTTCCAGCTCCACTTTGGGCTCCACGTTGGGCATGGAACCTACTTAAAAAATAAAGTAAAAAATACATTAAAAAAAAAAAAAGTAATCATAGAAAGAATTGAGTGATACAGTGCCATCCTCAGAGCCTTGCAAACACTGAGCAGCTCATGATTTGCAGCATTACATTTGATTATAGAAAATTAAAATTATTCTTTCAGGTGCCTCACAACACATTGCAATGGAAGAATTTTATTTCCCACTCAGTTTAAATAAAGCTCTTTTTTCTCTTTTTAGATATGGCGAGAGCTTTTTTCCCCGCTTCATGCACTGAATTTTGGAATTGGGGGAGATACAACAAGACATGTTTTGTGGAGACTAAAGAATGGAGAACTGGAGAATATTAAACCTAAGGTGAAATGAAACTAATGTTTTAAAGAGTATCTTTAATCTTGAGTCTTTTCCAGGTAGAAAATTGTCTGAAACTGCTAGTAAAAACAAACTGCTTCTTTAAAGCATTATTTCGCTACTGTCTTTGCTTTGTGCCCCTTTAAGATAAATGATGCTGTTGTCCTTGCTTAAGAACATTGCAGATAGGTATTAAGAAATCAGTGTTTTACTTGCTTAGGTTGTATTTGTAGTTGTTAATAATGGTCTTCTTCAGCTGTAGGAAGGGATTTGATGCTCATGAGGCACGCTATTCTGTAGGCCTAAATGCAGCATCAGGGGAATCTGCTCAGACGAGGGCCATGGTGGCAGTGCCATGATTCACTTCAGGAAGTAATTTTGGAGCTGTTTAACCATATAAACAAATTAGTAAGCAAGGCCTCCCGAGTTTTTCTGAAGAAAATTTGAAGCAGATACGAACAAATGTTCATAAATGTGTACCCCACTACCTTAACACGTTATAAATGTCCTGAGTTGGCACACTGTGCATGTAATTTTTTTCAGCTCTAAACAAAGAAAAAAAACAAAGTTGATAACAGTTGCTTTGTTGAAAGTATTTTATTTTTTGCCTTTAGAAATTTTTTTTTAATTTTTAAAAAAGATTTATTTATTTTAGAGAGAGAGCATGACTGGGAGGGGCAGAGGGAGAGGGAGAGAGAATCGCAAGCCAACTCTGTGCTGAGCCCAGTGCGGGCCTTGATCTTATGACCCTGAGAACCCATCCTGAGCTGAAAGCAAGAGCTGGGTGCTTAATGGACTCCGCCACCCAGGCGCCCCTTTTTATTCATTTATTATTATTTATTTATCTATTTGAGAGAGAGAGAGTGCACGCCTCTGGGAGTGGGAGGAGGAGCAGAGGAAGAGGGACAGGCAGACTCCATGCTGAGCGCAGAGCCCGACATGGGGCTCAGTCCCATGACCCAGAGATCATGACCTGAGTGGAAATCAAGAGTCAGACACCTAACCAACTGAGCCACCCAGGCGCCCCTCTATTTTTTTTAAGATTTTATTTTTAAGTAATCTGTATACCCAATGTGGGGCTTGAACTCACAATCCCGAGATCAAGAGTCCCATGCTCTACTGACTGAGCCAGCCAGGAAGCCCTATTTTTTGGCCTTTCTAATAGAAAAACTAGTCCATGTTCCTGTCTTTTGTGACAGGGTGGAAAGTTACTTTGTTGGGTTGTATACTAAGATGTATGTCTCTAGGTGACAGCCACCTCGTAGATGAATTTTTTTTTTTTTTAAAGAGGAAAAACTCGTTGAAACTTCATCCAGCTTCCTCCCCAGCTACTCTTTCTTCAGTATAACTGCATTTATACCAGTTACATTCCCTTGGGTACTTTTGTTATTTTTTTTCTGGAAGATACTTGTAGTCAGGGAGTTTCTATGGTAGGAGTTGCAAATATTTTTCCCTGGCTTTCTTAGATTTCACTTTAATATTATCTTCAACATGCAGAGTTTTTATTTTTATACAGTTGAATTTGTTATCTTTTTTGTATAGTTTCTGGATTTTAAGAGCTTAGCTTCCAACTCCACAATGATGAAAGAATTCTGTCATTTCCTCCTAGGGTAGTTTTACTGCTTCGGAATTAATCTGCTTGGAATTTATCCTGAGATCTATGAGGCCTAAATCAGTGTTTGAAGGTGGCTGCTCAGTTGAAGTTATCCCTACCATTTGACAAGTTCACCTTTCCTTCTTTTGATTTTTGAAATAAGATGTTTATCTAAACATTGATAAATATTTTTATCTAAATATTAGATTTTCATCTAAATGTTCCTTTATTCTTGGTTATTTACTCCTCGCCCTGCTTTCTTTATCTTCCCTCAATTATAGGTCATTGTTGTCTGGGTAGGAACAAACAACCATGAAAATACGGCAGAAGAAGTAGCAGGTGGAATCGAGGCCATCGTCCAACTTATTAACACAAGGCAGCCGCAGGCCAAAATCATTGTATTGGTATGTAGCCTTTGGGCCAGTAGTCTTTGATGTCATTAGGTCAGGTGAGGAATGTTTTTAGAAATATGATCACTCATGAATACAGAGAATCTTTAGGTGAAAGCAGTTTTTGATACTCCTGAGAGGCTCTTCTCTGATATGTCCTATTGTCTTACTGGTTTCATCATTTCCCAGACCAGCTGAGTTATCCTTGTTTAGAGGTTGTTGTCTCAGGTAGCCTTCGTTTTTGTTTTTTGTTTTTTAACTGTCTTCTGATAATTTTTTAAATCACATATGAAACTTGTCCTAGTCCTGAGTCTCTTTTTATTAGACTGGCTTTGGATTAACATAGATGTGTTGTTCAGTCCCACTGTTCATATGTTAAAGGTGGTATATTTATTAGAATCTCTGAATTCTCTAAAACATCAGAGATTCTGTTAGCAAAAAAATGGGTGCTTTATAGTCTTACTCCTAATAGAGAGTACTGCCCTTTATGGAGCTAAAGCATTAAATATTCACCGTCTCAGAGATAAATAGCTGTCTTTAAGTATGAAAGTTTACCTATAGATACTCGTAGCAAAACCAAATTCTGAATGAAATCTGGTATGTATTCAGTTCTTTAATGAGATGATGTTAAGAAGGTAGTCATTTATTCAACAAACATGAGGGTCACTATGTACAAGACACTGTCCTGGGTCCTGAACATACAAAAATGAGTAAGACATTGTCCCTCTCAAGGAGCACACAGTCTGGTCTAGTGGTAGATGGGCACAGCAATACAAAGAGAGAATTAGCATACTATATGCTAATAGGAGTAATTATACTGTATGCTAAGGGGAGAATAGGTTTTTTTTGTTTTGTTTCGTTTTTTAAGATTTTATCTATTTGTCAGAGAGCGCACGCACAAGCAGGGGAGCGCCAGGTAGAGGGAAAAGCAGGCTCCCTGCTGAGCAAGGAGCCTGTGCGGGACTCGATCCCAGGACCCTGGGATCATGACGGGAGCCGAAGGCAGACACTTAACTGACTGAGCCACCCAGGTTTTGTTTGTTTGTTTGTTTTTTGTTAAGATTTTATTTACAGTGAGTGCACTCGAGCAGGGGGAGGAACAGAGGGGGAGAGAGAGGGAGGGTGAATGAATCTCAGTGTGGATCTGAGTATGGATCCTGATGTGGGGCTTGATCTCATGACCCTGAGATCATGACCTGAACCAAAACCAAGAGTCGGATGCTTAACTGACTGAGCCACCCAGGCGTCCCATGAGAAAGGGTGGATTTTAGACATAAAAGCTACGTTTGACTATAGTTTTTAAAGAATTCATTGGTCTCCAGACAAATGGAGAAAGGAAAGAAGGCATGACAGAGGGAGGGGAAAAAAACGGTGAAAGTCTTATACTTGTGTGTGTTTATTGGGCAAATGAAGGGGGGTGCTTGAAGAATTCTAGGGCTGTCATTGAATAAAGTTTAAGGCTGGGATGGTTAGGAGAAAGAGGTATGGCCAAGTCACATAGGGATTTGTGTGCCTTGATGGAGGAGTTTGGGTTTTTCTTTTTTTTTTTTTTTTTAAGATTTTATTTATTTGAGAGAGAGAGCACATGAGAGGGGGGAGGGTCAGAGGGAGAAGCAGACTCCCCGCTGAGCAGGGAGCCCGATGCGGGACTCGATCCCGGGACTCCAGGATCATGACCTGAGCCAAAGGCAGTCGCTTAACCAACTGAGCCACCCAGGCACCCAGAGTTTGGGTTTTTCTTACTGGTGCCCGTGGGGAGCCACGTCTTATTTTTTCATTACATGGTATTTAATATAATTTACTTGCTTATATCCCTGCTTTACTCCAGAAAGGGTTGTGGTTAAGAGTCCACCTCTGAGGTACAGTGGCTGATACAAAGCTGCTTAGGACATATTTGTTGCGTGAATGTTGCTGAATAAATCCTCCATAAATAGTCTTTGTTTCAACCAGACTTTTAAATTTGATATACACTGGTGTTCTCTACAACACTCAAACATCAGCAGTGCCCTAAATGATTCTGTGAGGCAATGATTGCAGAAGTCACTGAACATAATAGCCCCGATCCCATGACAGTTACAAGAGCTGTGTGGAAACAAGATTTATGACATACTTAAGTGAAAAGTCCAAATATTAAAGTGTGTGTGTATTATAGTTAGATTTACTTAAAGTACAGATAACCCTTGAGGGGCACTGACCCCCATACAGTTGAAAATCTGCATATAACTTTTCACTCGAATTTACTAATGGTCTGTTGATCAGAAGCTTTCCTGATAAGCAGTCAATTAAGATATATTTGGCTTGTTATATGTATGACATACTGTATTCTTACAGGAAAGCTAGGGAAAAGAAAATGTGATTAAGAAAACCATAAGGAAGAGAGAATATATTTACAGTACTGTATTTATGGAAAAACATTTGTGAATAAGTGGACCTGTGCACTCCACACCTGTGTTGTTCAAGGGTCTGCCATAGTCACGTGGTGAAGAGATTAGGAGCATGATATTTTTCTTTTTTGTTTCTTTTAACATGATAGTATTTTAGTAATGAATTATTATAGGGAAAAATCACATGGCATACCTTTGATATTCTCATATTAAGGAAAATGCTATGCAAATACATAACGTGCTTTTCTCATCCTTGCTTGAAAATCCCAGTAGGTATGGTGCCCTGTTCTTAAGGCTTACTCATTTTTTATGGCTTTGACTGTCACGGTGTTCTTTGAGTGTCAGAACAAAGTGTATGTTTGTTGTTCACTGGCCATCCTCCCTGGTTGCTTATATCTCAGCAAGACTCCGATATGTAAGCAGTTCTTTTTTGTTAACCGTTAGATGCAGAGCCTAATACTTCAGCAGTTATGTAAATGAGGGTTTAGGATTGACTTTGTGAAATTTTTGAGCCGCTTAACAAAAGGATAGGAGGAGATGGTCTAGGGTAGCAGAGTCATAATTATCTATAATTCTCATTTGGAACTATACAGTCACATAAGAAAGTGGTAATAAAGCTTCCAACATTTTGCTGAAAAGAATTAAAGACGTGAACAAGTACTTAACTTTGGCATAAAGGTTTTTTTTTTTAGTAGAATACCCGCAGAAAATCTGTTTTTGTAAAATAAGTCCTCTTACCATAGCCTGTAGGAGAAATAGGTAGAAATTTTTTTGCCTACATAGGAATAACTTGGTGTGTGCTATCACTAGTTATAAACCAACTGAAAGGTTGTCTGACAATAATTTTATAATAGGATCAGCATCTGTAAAAGGACATTTCTAGTTTGAGATGGTAAACCTTGCTCTTGACACGTAAGGGTGAACTTCTCTTGACTGTAGGAGGACAGACATGTGATTTACCTGAAGATAGATAATTAACATAAGTTAAAAATGAATTAAGAAAATAGCTGTTTTATCCTAGCAGATATTATGTGGCTTTGGTTCGTCTAGACCACAGTTGTTCCCACTGTTTGTCTTGTGCAGTAGTATAGTTTCCGTGTAGCATTCATAAATACATGTGCATTGGAGCTGGGTGATTCTGATGGCTGTATGGAGAATGAATTGAAGGGAAGACCACGCTGGAGGTGGGAAGGCCAGTCAGGAGACTGTACGTTAACTGAGAGAGTAGTGGTAAGTTTCCAAGCCATAGCAGCATGTACACTCAGAATGGAGGAGAAGAAAATGTTTTGAAAATTATTGAGGATGCAAAAGCTGAGTAATTCAGTGGTAAATAGATAAGGTATATGTGGGATGAAAGATGCAGGGAGGTCGGAATGATCAGTTGGTACAGAGAATGTGGAAGGAGCATAGTGTGGGGAGAAGATGATGAATTGCTTTTGGACATGTCAGGCTGGGAGTGCTTCGGGAGGTTTGGGAAGTTTGGTTCTAGGCTAGAGTGTTCAGAGTGGGCCGAGTAGTAGGCCAAGGACAAGACCCTGGAGCATACCAACAATTAAGGGACAGGAGGAGGAAGAGGTGCTTCTGAAGAGACAGAGAAGAAATGGTCAGAGAACCGTCATTGAAACCAATCTAGTCCAGAGTTTCTAGTGTTTGAGAAATCAAAGTTTTAAGAGTGTCAAATGGAGCAGTTCTTCCAGGAATCTCAGAAATCACAGATGAGTCAGTAGAGAAAAACCAGTGACTCTTCTCTTCTTGTGTTCTCTGCTTTGCCCCAGGGTTTGTTACCTCGAGGTGAGAAGCCCAACCCGTTGAGGCAAAAGAATGCCAAGGTGAACCAGCTCCTCAAGGTTTCCCTGCCGAAGCTCACCAATGTCCAGCTCCTGGACACAGACGGGGGCTTCGTGCACTCGGACGGTGCCATCTCCTGCCACGACATGTTTGATTTTCTGCACCTCACAGGAGGGGGCTACGCCAAGATCTGCAAACCCCTGCATGAACTGATCATGCAGTTGTTGGAGGAGACCCCTGAGGAGAAACAAACCACCATCGCCTGACTGGCTCCCATCAGTGTTACTCGCACCCCAGCTTCCTCAGATCAGTTATATCACTGGCACTACAGAATCCTTCTCTTTCCTAAGGCACTTTGCATTGTAGAATGTTCCTGGATGTTCATATCTAGTGTTTGAAGGGGAGGAGGGATTTAAACTGGTCCTGTACATAGAAGGTTGGTTTGACACAGGAGACAAATTAGCCAAGGAAGATTGTTGTTTAAATTCGTTTGAAACCAGAAGGGGACTTTTTAGTTGTATGTGTGACACACTCATTGAATTATCACAGTTTTTCCTAGGACAACATCGAGCCTAAGGACTGAACAAAATGAAGATTTTTTTTTTTTCTTGGCCTTTCTTTCTATGGATTATGTCATATAGAGTAATGATCAGGATCCATACCTACTTGGCTTTAATACAGATGTCTTTTCCAGTTTTTAAAGTTCATAATTTAGCCCTTTGTTTTTAGTTTGCTTTACTCCTATGTATTCGCAACATTTTCTTAACATACAGCATCAGATTGAACATGCTTGTGATTCAGATATGGGAGATGCTATGGTTAACAAGTGAATTTGTTCCACTCTCTTAATCTTTCCCATGTTTAGCAATGGAAGAAAGGTTTTGCCCCATTTGGGGGACTCTACGGAGGGTATTATTTTTATGCTGCTGAATATCATGTCTATAATAGACCCATGCATGCAGCCTTTCCTCCCTATTTCCCCTCATCCCCTCTTTGTTTTTGGGGGGGTCCTTGTTGACATTACAAGCTTTTAACACATTTTTGACCTAGGAGCTCTTGCTGGAAGTATAAGTCCCCAGCCAGTTACTCTCATGATGATAGTACTGATGTGCAACTCATTCTCGTGTGGTGCTCTGTGCGTAGTCTGTGTAGTGCTGTCCAGATTCGGAGTTCTGGTTTGGTTTGTTTTGTTTTTCCCTCAAAATGTTTTACACTTTCCTCTTTTGGGGAAGAAGAAAAAAAAAAAGGCAACCAGAACTCTATTTCCCATTCCATAAGCCCTGACATTATTTCAAGTTTTATAGTATCTTAGGGTGTATATTTTATTTTTTTATTGGCTTAGTTTTTAAAATTTTATCAGTCCAGAAAAATTTGGCCTTTTTCATGGGGAAACAAATGGAGCTGCTCTTCAGAATAGGCATTCTACCTTGATCCCACCATTTTAGTGAAAAAGAACTAGGTTTGTTTGACTTTCAGGGTCTGAGGATTTCTTTCGAGAGAGCTCTTTATAATCTTAATGTTTTGCTTGAGCTTCAAGAACTGCCATTTTAAAAATAATGGGACAATACATGGTTTATTGTTCAGTATACCTTTGGAATATGTACAAACTGGATCTACAAACAAATATTTTAAACTGGACCAGGTGGGTATTGGAGTAACCTATTAAAATGTGCTCTGCACTGATTCTGCTTAACATTCAAGTTCAGTGACTAAGGAATATGTTTGATGTTCTGCTTGCGAGGCAAATGTCGGTGCTTTTGTGAGTTGGAGGGGGTTGCTGATTTGTGCTAAGAGCCACTTCTGATTGAGAGGGATAGAACTTGGGCTGATGTTTTTCTTGTGAAATGTCTTTCTAGGAATTTTTTTGGTCTTATTTTTAGTCCTTTTTTTTTTTTTTTTAAATACATTTCTGAATGTATCATGTCTTGACTAACGACAAAGTACATGTGATGTTTACTAGCCTCGTTTCCCACATTAAAGTTCCCTCTCTTTTTAGGAGCCCAGATTTTTGGGTTTATCAGGACAGGTTTTTTCTTAGCTGAGGCATAGTTCTAAGGAGGGCGGAGAAGTTTGTGTGTGAAAAGACCGATTCTCATCCAGGTCTTTTTCCATTTGTCAGAGGGTGGGACTATCGTCCAAACAAACCCGTTAGGTTATTCCTGCAGCATGCGCTTTTAGCTTCCCTCTTGACTAAGGATCAAATAGCCCTTTGTGAGCTGGCCTTCGGCTCCTTTGCTTATGTGTGTAAACCTCGGGTGTTACTACATTTTATGCCTACCAGAGCTATTCAAGCAATAGTATTTGAACCACTGGCCTTTTAAATAAAAGTCTGACCCATTGCTAATGTGCAGATACTGAGTCCACTTTCATTTCTTGCCCACTTTCTTTGCACTGCGTTAGGGCAAAAAGTGTTCATCTGTTTTTCTTTGATTAACATCCCTGTTCGCTACAGTGAGAGAATTTAATGCTTACTCTTTG
This sequence comes from Leptonychotes weddellii, assembly GCF_054177405.1. Taxonomy (NCBI): domain Eukaryota; kingdom Metazoa; phylum Chordata; class Mammalia; order Carnivora; family Phocidae; genus Leptonychotes; species Leptonychotes weddellii. The sequence continues at coordinate 83,104,222 of NC_138379.1, read as the reverse complement.
GATTTCTCTCTTTATACTTCTCATGTATATGTAAATGTAATGCACTGTCCAAGTGAAATGTCCTAGTTGTCATTGTGATTAAGGGGCCAACTTTCCAGACAGCTAGCAGAGGTGTTCTGATCCTCCCCCCAGCAAGTTTTAATTCCTTTGCCCCTCCATTCCCGATACCTAGCTGGCAGTCAGTGATGGCTGTGGATCTCTGTGGGCACATTGTGAATGTGGCAGGTTGAGGACGTACTGCCAAGGGTGACCTAAGGCATGTTGTTTGGCTGCCTCCACATTCTAGGCTGCCACGGGCAGTGGTCTGGCACCCACTTAGGGTCTTTTTCGACTGTTGGGGGCATCTGTCTAAACCAGAATCTTCTGCGAAAAACCTTAACCCAACAAAACAAATCTTGTGTAGCTCATTCCCTGCTCTTAAGAATTCTGTCTCTTGTTGTTAAAAAACAAAAACACTTTTTTTTTTTTAATCTAGTCACTGTTTACAGTTGTATGCTAAAGCCTGAAATATTGTCTGTGCTGTGGTGTATGAGCATTGCCAATTTTATATTTATTGCAGTGAAGAAGAAACTAAAAATATATGAAAATGAGGAGCATGTCCACGCTCCTAAATCTGTGTGGGTGCATGTGGGAGAAGTGAGTTGGGGTCTCTTGAAAGGAGGCTTTTTGGAGTGGGGTCTCCCAGGCTTCTCCTTGGTGTTCCTGCTTGGGGATCACTGCTGCTAGCTGACTGGACCTCCCCAACAGAAGTTTGTGATTCTGCTTTGGCGAAGTTTCATTGACTAGTAGAACTCATTCTGTTTTAGTGCATATTTCAATATAAATGTAAACATTTCTCTCAAACTTGCTTATGTCTTTCTGTCTCCTTTATCAGAGTCTCTGGATTCCAATGGAGGGGACAAAGGGATGCTTTTTTTTCCCCCTACCTTATCACAAGCACACTGGATACTTAGAACATCCTCCTTCTTTTCTGGGGAAGTGACTATACTGAGCTGACTGGCATCACATCTCCTCAGGGCTGTAGGAGGGAAGGATGGGGTGAGCAGTTATAAGGAATCCTAACTAGACACCTGGGGAAATTGTCAAAGGAAGTATTTCAGATTGGTTATGAGTATCTGTCAGTTAAAAAGAACTGCTTCTTAAACTGTGAAAATGACCTCTTGGTCTTTTTTCCTAATTTCAGTCTTTAGAATTTATTCACGTTAAATTTGTAATTTCCACTGTTTCTCACGCTCTTCCTCACACTAATAATCATCAGTTTCCTTTTTTACACTTTAGAATATCTCTTTCTACTATTGCCCCCAGCATGCACTCGAGTGCTTCAAATCAGTTGGACTGTTCTGAGTTCCTGTGCCATCTAGGGAGAAAGCCCTACTAATATTTTTCAGGTGTATTCGTCCCCATTCTGCTGTTGGCTGAGAGGCCCAGGGAGGTATGAATGGTATCCATCTAAGGAGTCCTATAATTTCGGTACCTGAGCTGGGATTTGAACCCAGCTTTACCAGATTTCAGAGTCCTTGCCTTGCCACTACTCATTCAATCTGGGCTGTCTTTCTAGTTGTAGATACATCCCTAGTTTCCTTTCTGCAGCCGGCAGACTCCTCTTCTGTTCCGTCCTACACACGGCCACACGATTATTAGAATTTATTTAAAATGTGTTACCTGGCGATCTTGCTTTCCACCTTAAAACAGCAGCAGAATGAAATTGTGGTGTTTGTGGAGCCAGAATGTTTGGTGGTACACACGAAGGGGTTCAAAGACTGCTCGGCCGTTAACAGGTCAGTAAGTTCAGACTGACAGGAAGACCCTTGGGGAAATGAAGTTTAAGATCTAAAGGAAACAGGAAAGTGTAAGTACAGTCAAATGGCAAAAAGATAATTAAAATAGAAACGTACCAGCTTCCATATGCTGAGGCGTGGGGGCGGGGACCACAGGGGTAGATGAAAACGTTGAGGGTTCATTCATACCAGAGACGCTAAGAAAGCACAGCTGCTTCCTTTGCAGCCACCCTTACCCATGAGTCCGGAGTGTTTGTGCAGACAGGTCAGGCTGGTTGTATGCTGTAGACCACCTGACCTGAACTAGATGAAGGGCATCGGTGGCACCAGACTCCTAATACGATGTGACCACGGAGTTGAGGACAGGAACCGTGAGCATGGACACAGCTCTCACGTAGCATCTTTGCCTCCCCAGTCTAAAACAGCCTGACCCAAGTATGGCCTCTTCATAGCAGCGATACTAGAGCAAGGGCCACTTACTCAACTGGCCCATCAGGGCCTAGCCTGATGACTAGCCACCAACCACGCCAGCAGTAATTACAGCAAACTGATCCGCCAGTAAAATGTTCCTTAGCTGCTGTAAGCTCCTCTGTTTTTTGTAGCATCTACTTTATCACTCTTCGCCGCAGTGATTGCTACTGGGTTAAACTGGCTTACTCCTGGAAGAGAATAGAATGTGGAGATACTAAGATACTTTTGCTTTTCTAGTTGTCTTCCTACCATATCTAATCACACCAGGTTCCTCTCTGCCCTCTCCTCCCCCAGAGGCTTTGCCTTTGTCAGCGGCTCACTGGTTCCCCTTAAGACACAGAGCAGCAATGAAAGCAGCCCGGGCCCTCTGTTAAGTGTATCCAAACTACTAGCCCATGTGAACTTCACTGGCCAGGACAAGTGGGTAGGAGGGAAGGCTCCCTCGCCAGCACCCACTTGGGGAAAAACGACAAAACCAGCAGGAGAGTCCCATCTCTTACTTTCCTCCAGTCATAGCAGGGGTGAAATCTTCACTCGGTTACATATTTTTACATAGCCACGAAGCAAAGGTCTTAGAGGTTTGATAAACATGCAGTCTTTCTTCTACTCTGGCTTGATTTTATGCTATCGATTTTAAGATCTCAGAAAACATTTTACATACTGCTCAAGCTTTGACCATGACGCATCTGCAGCAAGCTCATCAATAACTACACATAGCCCAAGCCATTAGAACATCCAGTGCTCTCCATGACTTGACCCTCTTCAATTCATATCCTCCCACCCCTTTGAACCTTCATGCCAGTAGCACTGAACTTCGAGTCTGTGCCTTTGCTCCAAGTTGAGACCCCTTGTCTGGAATATGCTCCTATTCCTTTGCTAGGCTAGCTTCTGTTCATCTTTCTGGAGCCCCCTCGGACACCTCCTGGGGTGTTTTCTGATTTCTCCTGATTTCCCTGATTTCCAGCTCTGGTTTGTACTAGATCTCTCGTCTCTGAGTTCCCATAATACCGTGTGTAAATCTTTTATCATTGCACTTACTCTGTATTATATGCTTACTATTTGTTCTACACTGTTAGATTATGAATTCTTAAGAACAGAGAATGTGTTTTAAGTATCTATGTTCCCAGCACCTAGCTTAGTGACTAGTACAAACTAGGCATTGAATAAATGAATGAATGAACAGGAGATTGAGTGATTTGTTCATGGTCGTCTAGCTGGTAACTGTCAATACTGAAATTGAAATACAAATCTTTTGACTTCATTTCCTGTTCTTTCAATGATACCACACTGCTGCTTGTGAGCAACAATGCACATTATTAATAAGGACAAACAAAATTCACTTTTAAAAACAAAAACAGATGTCATACATACCTATCACAGAAGTTTTCGACACGTTTTCTGGAATTGATTGAAACTAGACGGAATTAATAAGATAGTTTTTATAGGAAAAGTAAAACCAAATAAAAAGTTAGACTGGTTCAGAGGAACAAATGTATCGTGAATGAGAGAATCACCTTTGTGAAGGCTCTGGGGACCAGTGAGGTAACAGGAGATGCTATGGGAGGTGGCCTGTATGTGAGCCAGAGTGTAAAGAGAGGGGACCCTTTCTATTATTGAGAACTACATGGAATAAGGGTTGAATAGCTGCCATGTTATCTTTAGATAACAGCCAGAGAGGAGGAAAAGCTTCTTGAGTTGCATCTTCTGATTTCGTAGCTGGAGACCCAAGCCTTCTTGAGATAGGAGGATGGCTCATTTTTAATCAGTGATCTTTGGAGACAGATTTGAGTTGATCAATTGTTTATCTCCTTGTTTTCAGCAGCCTGATTGACCAGCTTCATTTCCTGCAAAGCTCTGATGTTGATTCCAGCACATGGCCGCAGGGAACAGGATGCAAGGCCTGAATGTGGTGTTCACGTTTCTCAGTCTGAATGGTGAAAGCCCAGGAAACGAAAAGTGGCTGATGTGTCTGTGGCAGAAAATTTGCCCCCTCAGTCAAAACTGCTCTCCCTTGACTCCCCTCCTACTCGAGATAGTAGTTCAGGATGACGAATGCAGCCAAGCCCAGCTCCCCTGCGCTGCATTTAGGAGGTAAACGGACATAAGACATGACTCTTGAAGGGTCAGAAAGTTTAATTTGCCTACGATGCCCAGTGCAGGGACTTACACAGAACTTTCTGACACAAAGTGCTTTCTCCATAGTACCGTGAAGCCATGTGACAGGTTTGAGACCTGAGCCCCAGAATGATGGAGTAAATACTCTGATTCCTAATCTGATACACATCCCGTTTTCATAGTCCTTGGAGAGATGACCAAACCCAAGGGCAGCCCTGAGAAAGAACAGCACTTGCACGCTGAAGAGAAAGAAGGGCTGTACAGTGTTCTTGCGCTGCGGCTGCTGGGCAATTCTGTTTGAGCTCCGCGTGGATACACTGAGACCCTTTTATGGTCGTGATGAAAACAGGGAACTTAAGTCCATTTCCTTTAGAGGGCTTGGTTGTGTAACTTTTTTTTTTCTGGGTAAAAGTTACTTAGTTCTAAAGTCGGGTTTGATCCTGGCACCCACCCACAGGCACGGCCACTCTCGACCCCCTGTGGAAAGCTGAGAACCTCATCAGCTGCCTGGTTAATGGTCCTATTTCCTAGGTCTTTTCTGCACTCAGGATCGGAAGGATGGCCCACAGGGAAATAGAAGGAAGTCATCTGAGCCTTGTGACCCCACCCTGCCCTCATTGCCAGGGCTGGGGTTCGGCTTTTTTTTTTTTTAAGATTTTATTTATTTGACAGAGAGAGACACAGCAAGAGACGGACTATAAGCAGGGGGAGTGGGAGAGGGAGAAGCAGGCCTCCCGCCAAGCAGGGAGCCCGATGCGGGGCTCGATCCCAGGACCCTGAGATCATGACCTGAGCTGAAGGCAGATGCTTGACGACTGAGCCACCCAGGCGCCCCATGGGTTGGGCTTTTTATATAACATGGCAGATAATGAAGTAGCTGGACCAGCACAGAAAGCCCAGGGGCCTGCCCCAAGGCCTTGACGTCTCCTCCTTTGCTCTCATTAAGTCTGGCTTTGAGACCCAGCACTGCCCTTTTATGCTAACTGCTGTAGCCAACAAAAAGGCCTTCTCTCCTCAGCACTGCCAGACCTGAGAAAGGACCTATTCATAACTGGGTTTTGCTGTTCCCTCCCTAGGGGGTGGGGCAGAAGGGCTGAGGAAAGTTCTGCAGACCTGAGAACTGCAAGAAAGTATGGGGCTGCTGCCCTCCTACCCTGTTTGAACACAGAAGGTGCTGAGGATTCAAAGGTTAAGCCCAGGAGCCCTTGCGAAAGGGAAGGATCCCTTCTGGGTTTATTTAGATAGATTTCTCCTAATAAGATACTGCTAGGAGAAAGGGAGCAAACAAATACCAGCAGTCCCAGTCCCAGTTGTCTGGCCTCAGAGCAGTGGTTCTCAAAATGTATTGTGCTTCTGGAGTGCTTGTAAAACCCAGATTCCTGGGCTGCACCTCCAAAGACTGCAATTCAGCAACTGTAAGTTGTGTCTGGATATGCATTTTAAACAGGCCGGGCAGGGTGGGGGGGGGCACGTTTTGCCCCAAGGCCTAAGAGGCAGAGTTGGAATGCCCCCAGTCTGGGCTTATTCAGTACAGCCCCCGGACCAACCAGCCTATAGCTGAGACTAGTGGTTCTCATAGCACCCAGGAAAGTTGCAGAAACCAGTTAAATTACACCAAGCTAAGTGGGGAGCTCAAACTCAGAGTGGGAGTATTTTCTTAGAGTTCCAGATTTACTGGCAAGATGAGGAGGAGTTCACTTGGAATGTGGAAATCCTACATCGACTACCCCAACTGGGCTGCTGACTGCATGGGCTTATAATGAAAAATCTTCCTGTTATCCTGAGGGTCCTCCGATTCAGGTTTGTCTAGACGTGCTGGAGTCTAGTAAGCTACTCACTCTACCTGTCTGCACAATGAGGGGTTGGTCGAGGAGTCTGCTAAGGTTCCCTTTGGTCTGACTTTCTAGGGTTCTCCAGAACCTGCAGCCTGCTTCTGATCTTCATCCTCAAGTGTGGCTGCTTGGGCAGGGGGCCAGGTCTAATTCTTGCACGCACCATTTGCCTAGTATAAATAGAACAGTACTTGCACGTAGTAGGTGCCCATTAAATATGTATTGCAGGAATGAATAAATATTTATAATTGGCCATGAGATAAAATAGTCCTCGTTGGAACAAAGCCCAGAGAATAAGGCAGGGGCAGGAGCTGCGGCTGCTGGAATCTTGGGAGCAAGAGAATTTTCACAAGCCTCTGGCGCAGGTGGCTTCATCCGGGTGTCTGCCAATTTCAGAGGTGGCCATGTTCTTTCTTTTCCTTTAAACATATCTAATTTGTCTTAAAAATCCATGTGCATCGTAGAAAATTTATACATTTTTAAAAGGTATAAAAACGTTTTGAAACCATCCACAGTCCAGTGATTTTTCTTCTCTTTTTGGTACTTTTCTATACTTTTGGAATTAGAGGAAAATGATACATGCCATTTTAAAAATCATCTGTAATTCAAAGATTTTTCAACGCTTTTCTATGCATGCCTACATATTTGGAAGCCAGACTGTTGATACAGTGTCATATTGTGACTTCTCTGCTGACATGTTCCTCAAAGTCTTAAGCATCATTTTCGATGGCTTCATGATAATAGCACCTTTAACCATTCCCTCATTATGGACATTTAGGCTGTTTCCTTTATGCTTTATATTACAAATATTGCAATAATAAGCATTACTGCCTACACATTTTTTTTTTAAGATTTTATTTATTTATTTGACAGAGAACACAAGCAGGCAGAGAAGCAGGCAGAGGGAGAGGGAGAAGGAGGCTGCCTGCAGAGCAGGGAGCCCGATATGGGACTCGATCCCAGGACGCTGGGATCATGACTTGAGCTGAAGGCAGTCGCTTAACCGACTGAACCACCCAGGCGCCTGCCTACACATTTTTAACCTGTATTTCTTATTTCCTTAGGATAGAGTCCCAAAAGTGAAATTACTCTGTCAAAGAGTATAAAGCTCTTTAAACTTCTTGAAACACGGGCCAAAATGTTTTGTAGAAAAGTTTTCATCGATTTATACTGAAAGTCACTAACTCAATGAGCTTTTTAGCTGCCTCTTTAGAGAAGAGGAGAAAGCCCTGCAAGCTTCCAGGCCTCCCTGAAGCCTCGCGGCCGCTGCAGTAGAAAGTAAGAGGACACAGAGGTTCCGTATGTAGTTTTGCCTCAGCCATCCCTCCGCCGGGAAGGCGCCCGTCCTGTTTCCTGATTGAGTTCTTCCTTTCTTAATGGCCCAAGGATGGAGGATGTTGGTGGTAAAGGCAGTGAGGGTGGAGGTGGATCCTTACGTTTGAGCAAAGAAGACTTTGTCAACAAGAATCCCACACTCGGAGATCCTTCACGGAGACATCCGTCTATTCCAACCAAAGTGAGCTTCCAGAGACGGGTAGGATGACGAAAGAGGAGGTGGTAGCAGGATAGGAGTTCGAGGCGGCTTCCAGCTGGAGGGCTGTGGCCCCTTTAAGGCCCAATCCGGGGCTTGGCCCTTTAAATCTGTGTCAGTTTCCCCTGACGTCAGCGGGCGGGCCGGCAGCCCTGCTGTTTACCGCCTCGCGGCCCGGCACAGTCCCCGGAGTTGGGAGCCCCGGGGCTGCGGCGGCCGCCCGCCCTTAAAGGGCCCGCGCCCCCAGGAAACGCGCCGCGCCGCGCGGCGTCGGGTCGCTGCCACTTATCACGCTCCTCACCCTCAGACCCTCCTCCCTTCCCGGCCGCCCCCGCCGCCGGCTTCCGTCCCTCCCTCCCCTTTCCCCGGCGTCTCCAAGCTCCCAGCAACCAGCCGCCCCCTGGCTCTCCCGGCCCCCGCCGGCGGCCGCGGGGTCTCCGGCCGCGCTCTGCCCCTCGCGAGCTGGCCCGTACCCCACACCCTCCCCTCCCTCTCCCGCCGCCCCTGCTCGCCAGGCCCCCTAGGAGCGTCTCTGCGGCTCCGGGGAGGAGACGTTTCCTAATCTCAGGCCGGGGTTAAAGTTCTGGTCCTGGTGAGATGCTGGAAGCTGCGGCCGGAGCCGCAACCCGTCCCGGAGGTGTTCTGTCGCCTGTCACCGTCCCCACCACAACCGCTGCCGCCGCCACCGCCGCCTTGCCGGGGCCATGTTCGCTCTGGGCTTGCCCTTCTTGGCGCTCTTGGTGGCCTCGGTCGAGAGCCATCTGGGGGTTCTGGGGCCCAAGAACGTCTCGCAGAAAGACGCCGAGTTTGAGCGCACCTACGTGGATGAGGTCAACAGCGAGCTGGTCAACATCTACACCTTCAACCACACTGTGACCCGAAACCGGGTGAGGGCTGGGCTGCGCTGGGCTGGGGGTTGGTGGTGAGTGGGTGAGCGGACCAGGGCTCCGCGAGTCAGTCAATCCTCTACTCTTTTAGGAGGCCCATGAACGCCACACCCCACCCGGTTTCCTTTTCCCAGAACCGCACTGGACTCTCTTGACCCGTCCTCCTTGCTTTGCCACCAGCGTCTCTCTGAAGCTCCCACTGGACAGTTTCTAAAGTTGTCTCCTTTCCATCTTCTCTTTGACCCCCTCCTTTCCACCAGCTGTGGTCTGAGCAGGGCTGGTCCAACACCCCAAATCTGATAGCCTCACTCGTCGGGGTGCAGGGGGAAGCAGGCTAGCCACTGGGCTTGGCCCAGAAAACCCCAAGGAGATGAGACAGGCCGACTGAAAGGCTCTGCCCAGCCAAGTTATAGCTGAGCCTCCCCAGGGAGATGAATGCAGGACTTCCCAGCTCTCTTTCTGCCTTAGAAAGCCAGCTGGCCTTGTAAGTGGAAGGTGGTGGAGATAAGACCAACTCCAAGGGGGATGGGAGGAGAGAGGAAGTTTCTGTCCAATGAGGAATCTACCTCACCCTGACTTTCTCTTTCATTTTTTCCCCAGCCACGAGTTAAATGTTGATTGAGCTAGATCTAGGAAGTCTAGACCCTGGGCAGAGCTGAGATTTGGAGAATTCTTGCAGCCTGGCTCTGTGGTCTCCTGCCTAACACTCTCCATGATGGGGTTTACTAAGAAGGGGTAGAGCTGATAGTAGCAGTCTGATTATTTTTCAGGATGGGGCAGGGTCTGCCTTCTGTGGCAGGCCAGGATCTGCCTTCAGTGCCTGTTTCTCTGAAGTTTGATGTCCTCCTGCTTGGAGTCCTTTCTTCCTTCTCCCCCATAACTGGGGTCATCCTGAGAGTTATGGTCTTCTACCCCTTAGGGAAATGTTGCCCTAGGGCTTGGGTCTCAGCAGCCCAATACCAAGCATTACCAGGATTGATTGATTGATTGATTTTCTTAAGCTCCCACTGTTCTGTGTATGTTCCTCCATGTGCCAAGGGTGAGGGTGTCTGCATTTTACAGAGGGGGATATCAAGGCTCAGAAGTGTGAAGTGACTTCTCCACAGCTCTAGCCCTTGGTCAGAGCTAAGGATAGAACTTGGCTTTCTTAGCTTTCCACAGTCTCTTTCCCCACCTCCCCACTGGCTCTGGCCCCCAGATTAGTTGTTGAGTGGGGGCTTCCTGGCTCACAAGGAAGAAAATTGAGGAACACTTCTTGCTCTCCTGTGTCCCCGTGTCCCTATGCGTGGATATCCCAAGAACATGGATAGGTATGGGGTATCCTGCGGATGTCCAAGGTCTCCGTTGTGTTTCCTGTTGGGAAGTGAGGCCCTGTAGTTGTGTGGATCCCATTGCCCTGCACATACCTGCCAGCCAGGACAGGGCCTCTTCTAAGAGCCTCTCTAACTCGGGGCAAATCCCTCCTGGAGACTGGGGCTGATGTGGCAGAAGAAGGGGCATAGCTTGCTGCCCAGCCTGACTGGGGGCGGTGGGAGGGGGGTGGAACAAAGCGGTCAGCATGACGGAGGGCAGGGCTCAGTGTCTGGAGCCATGTGTCCCGAGGAGCCGAGGTGGAGTCCTACAGGCTTGACTGAGGGGTGTTTCCATATCATTCTGCAGACAGAAGGCGTGCGTGTGTCTGTGAATGTCCTGAACAAGCAGAAGGGGGCTCCTTTGCTGTTTGTGGTCCGCCAGAAGGAGGCTGTGGTGTCCTTCCAGGTGCCCCTAATCCTGCGAGGGCTGTGAGTAGGACCTGGGGGTCAGGGAGGGGGGTAGGCCTTGGCCAGGCCAGGCCCAGAGCCTCACCCAGGGCCTTATCCAGGGCCTCAGGCCACCCAGGAGCCCCTCTGTTTCTCTTCCCTGTTCCCTGAACCAAGGGGCTGCTCAGTGGCAAGCCTGCCAACTTGGAGCTTGTCAGCCTAGCTGGGTTAGGAGTAGGGAGAAGCTGGAAAGCAGAGTGGGGGAGTTGGGGCCTTGCTCCTGTGGCGTGGCTTGCTGGCTGGGACAGTAGTAACGTCCTGGCTTTCTGCTTTGGGCTATAGGTATCAGCGGAAGTACCTCTACCAAAAGGTGGAGCGAACGCTGTGCCAGCCTCCCACCAAGAACGAGTCCGAGGTCCAGTTCTTCTACGTGGATGTGTCCACCCTGTCACTAGTCAACACCACCTACCAGCTCCGGGTCAGCCGGATGGACGACTTCGTGCTCAGGTGTGCAAGGACAATGCCAGGGGACCACGGGCCTGGCCTCCTTGCCAAGCTCAGGGAGTGACCGTGATGGGGGGGCTTTTCTCCCTCCAGGACTGGGGAGCAGTTTAGCTTCAATACCACAGCAGCCCAGCCCCAGGTAAGATTTGTCAGGCAACAGACCCTTGGGAGGAGAAGTGGTTACATGGGAGCGGGAGTGGTCGGCAGACCCTGCTGGGAATCCCAGGTTGGCTGTCCCCTCGCCATGGAAGGACTCTGGCCCTGAGGTGGTCAGGGGACAGGCCGCGTGGGACTTGCAGAGGCATGGGGTCTGGCCGCCACCTCTCCTCCTTGCCTCTTGGGACACTATCCTGAGTGCCCACCTGAAGTTGAGGGGAGTGATGTAATAGGGCTGCTTAGGGTCAGGGTCCTTCTCCCCAGAGAGCTTCCACTGCCCAACCCTGAGAGGATATACACTGTTCCCTTCTAGAGGGACAGAGAGAGCATCCTCATGAGATGGGTCTCTCCCTACCCTCCTGTGCCCTCAGTACTTCAAGTATGAGTTCCCGGAGGGAGTGGACTCGGTGATTGTCAAGGTGACCTCCAACAAGGCCTTCCCCTGCTCAGTCATCTCCATCCAGGATGTCCTGGTAAGTTGCCTGCCCTTTCTTGCTCTCCACCAGCGGGTAGCAGGGCTGCTAAAGAGGGGGCCCAGGGCCCAGGTTCCTGCCCATTCGCCTCTCCCCTCTTCACTCTGTAGTGCCCTGTATATGATCTAGACAACAACGTAGCCTTCATCGGCATGTACCAGACTATGACCAAGAAGGCCGCCATCACTGTGCAGGTAGGAAATGCGCATGGCCCTGTGGGAGATGTAGCCAGGTGCTGAGCTTTCCAAACCCTTGCTCCTTCACCCCTACCCCATTTCTACTCTACTGATAAGACTGAGTCTTGGCCTGCCAGTCCCTGAGGTTTGGGGCTCTGCAATTTATGTGAGGGTTGAATCATCATCCCAATCACCTTGGGGAGTAGGAAAGAGCAGAGTACCCTTTCTGGCTGTCATATCTATTTCATTCACTGTAATGATAGCTAAGAGAGGGAAAGGGGGGGCGCCTGGGTGGCTCAGTCGGTTAAGCATCTGCCTTCAGCTCAGGTCATGATCCCAGTGTCCTGGGCTCGAGTCCTGCATCAGGCTCCCTGCTCGACGGGGAGCCTGCTTTCTCCCTCTGCCTGCCATTCCTGCTTGAGCTCTCTCTCTCTGTCAAATAAATAAGTAAAATCTTTAAAAAAAAAAAAAAGAGAGAGAGAGAGAGGGAAAAGGGCCCTGGCTGATGCTGAGTGTTGCCCTTGGTGAAGGCTAAAACCTGTGCTGGGGGCAGGGAGGGTGAAGCCATATTATGTTCACTTCACAACATGTGAGTTGCAACTCTTAGGAGGCAGTAGGGGCCCCTCCACTTGTTCTCCTGGCTGATGCCCAGACCGTAATGGGGCACCCATGGGCTTCACGGTGGTAGGTCATACACACATTTGCTCACCTGGCTAGAGCATAGGGTCATGGTTTGGGCTCTAGAGCCAGATAACTCTACCACTTACCGGCTGTGTAACCCTAAGGCCTCATAGGGATAATGATAGTACTTATTTCGTAGGAATCTTAGTGAGGACTGAGTAAAATTATGTGTGTATTTTGTTGATTGATTTTGATGATGATCGATGGTGATGACGGTTTTATCATCATCATCATCATCATCCTGCAGCGCAAAGACTTCCCCAGCAATAGCTTTTACGTGGTGGTGGTGGTGAAGACTGAAGACCAGGCCTGTGGGGGCTCCTTGCCTTTCTACCCCTTTGTAGAAGGTACACGGTGTGCCCTGGCCTGGCCAGGGTTGGGGAGGGCTCGGTTGCTCCCCGGGAGGTAGAAGAACCTGTGTGGCTGATGCGGGGTGGGGTTTCTGCCGGGTTTGGGGTTTTGGCCCTGGACTCTCCCAGGCCTGGTCCTACAAACTTTAGCCAAGCTCCAGGCGGCTACTTGTTTGATATTTTGCTTCCAGATGAACCGGTTGATCAAGGGCACCGCCAGAAAACCCTGTCCGTGGTGGTATCTCGAGCAGTCACGTGTGAGTGTGGGTGGCTGAGTGGCTCTGCCTCTCAGACCTGGGGGAGGGGGAGGGAGACCTACATGGCAGACTGGCGGGCCTGGAAGGGGGAGTGTTCTTGGCACCCTTCACGATGGGCGGGCCCGGAGGTGGGTCCCTGAGTGATGTGGTAGGGTCGAGACTAACAATTGATGTACTGAGTTCCTGTTCTCTCTCCGCCCCTTGTGAGCAGTGCAATCTCACTGAGCCTCAGTTTCCCTGTCTCTATCGTGGTGGGTAATAGGATCTGTCCCGGGGTCTTACCAAGTTGTGAGGTTTAGCACAAAATTAGCAGGAAAGTAGTAGGCCCCTTAGTCATGCTCGATAAATATTTACTGAGTGATTGGATGGAGCCCTTTGTAAACTGGAAAATATAAGATAAAAATAAGGGATTGTAATGGGAGGGGAAAGAAGCTGCCTCTCTTGTATGGATTCTTCATCCAACAAATATTTATCGAGCACCTTCTGTGTGCCGAGTGTTATGCTCTGGCTGAGTCCTCTGGCTCGCAGCTATGAAGGGCAAAGGACAGGTCACTGGGACCACAGGACAGAGCAGCTTTCCTGGAGGACACAACGCCCCCCCCGCCCCCCGAGCTGTGTTTGGAAGGAAGCTGTGTTTGAAAACAGGATGGAGTTTTTGAGGAAGAGGGAGAGGAGAAAATTCTCGCAGAGGGAGCAACAGGAGTGAAGGCAGGAATCATGTCAGAGTTTGGCATATTTGGGGACCTGCCTGTTGCTCACCCCACCAGATCACTGAGGGAAGAGGTGGGGGGAGCTGTGGCTGGGCCCTTGTCTGCCATGACGAGTGGTCTTGGAAGGTTTGGTGTGCTCATCTTCCTCCTTACCCCCCGACAGCTGAGGCCTATGTTGGTGGTATGCTCTTTTGCCTGGGCATATTTCTCTCCTTCTATCTGCTGACTATCCTCCTGGCCTGTTGGGAGAATTGGAGGTAAAGCGGGGCTGCCGGGCGTCCCCCTTTACTGGGGTGGGTCGAGCAGGGGAGCTGGCCTGGCAGGATTTGAGCCAGCCCGGGGTCACGGTCCGCACCATCATGGGGCATAGGAAGATGGGTCCTAACTTTTAGGGTCGGTGGTCCATGGGCCTCTCCTCTGGAAACCAACCCCTGCCCTCAACCTCCTACCCAAGTAGGGAAACCGCGCATTGCTTCCCAGCCTGGGAGGAACCTTAAGATCACAGATGGAGGACAGGGTTATGGGGTGGAGAGGGTGGAAGGCAGGCCGGCCCAGCATTGGAGGGATCCTCGTCCTGCCCCTCTGGTTTGCCTCTGGATTCTGTTCCTGCAGGCAGAGGAAGAAGACGCTTCTGGTGGCCATGGACCGAGCCTGCCCCGAAAGCGGTACCTCCAGAGGGCCTGGGCAGGGAGGGCAGAGTTTGCTCTGTGCTTTGGTGGATGGATCCCTTGGGGGCTGGAGGAGGAAAGGCCAGCTGGGGCTTCTGGATATTCAGACTGGGAATAACACTCTACAGATGGAAACGGGCCTGGGCTGTTGTACCCCTGTGACCCTAACGTGCCCACCTTAACGGCTGCCACTGGATTCATTCTCTGGGTCTGGCTACACTGTCCGCCTCAGGCGATGTAGCTCACCGTCTGGGCGATTATTAACTTTTCATTCTCTTTCCTTTTCTTCCATCCTTCCCTCTCTGTCTATCCTCCTTCCTGCTTGGGACCTTCTCTCTCAGCTTCTCTCCTTGGTAAGCTCCAGGTGCTGTGGGCAGAGGAGCTGAGGTCCAGAATGGGGGAGGGAGCGGACACACCGGGGTGTCTGGGTGGGACCTGGGCAGGCCGATGCTCGCTGTCCTAGCTGGCCCTTTAGACCCATCGATTCCTTGACCTCCCCCCCCACTCACCATAGCGAGGACAAAGGATGGCCAGGGTTTCCACGGGGACACAGTGGGAGGTTGGGGCAGCCTTTGGCCGTGGGAGTGAGGTGTGTTTGTCAGGATAGGTGCTTATTCTTTGCTGCTGCCGTGGCCCCTCCGTGTCTCTCTGGAGTCTTTCTTCTCTCTTCTCCTTGGCTTTTGGCCCCTCTCTGTTTCCAGAGCTGAGGGGACCTCGATTTCTCCTTGCAGGTCACCCTCGGGTGCTCGCCGACTCCTTCCCTGGCAGCTCCCCGTATGAGGGCTACAACTACGGCTCTTTCGGTACGTGTCGGCGCCAGAGGTTGTCCTTGCCCACTCACAGCCTGGCCTCCTTGGGCATCCCCCTCCAAGGCGGCAGAGTGGCAGCGGGCCCCTCCCAACCCCAGCGTCCCCGCGCCCTCCCACCGGCCTCACCGCGTCCCGTGTGCCCCGCAGAGAACAGCTCCGGGTCCACGGACGGCCTGGTCGACAGCACGGGCACCGGAGACCTCTCCTACGGTTACCAGGGTGAGTGAGCCCGGCGGGGCCGAGCAGGCTGGGTGAAGCGTGGTGAAGGGCACCAGCCCCTTCTGGCAGGCTCTGGCACCCGGAGAGGGGCTGCTGTCTCCCCGCCCCCTCCTCTCTCCGCCTTTCCTCCTTGGCCCCACTTCCCGGTAACTTTCCCTTTCCTTTGAAGGGCACGACCAGTTCAAGCGGCGCCTCCCCTTTGGCCAGATGCGGCAGCTGTGCATTGCCATGGGTAGATGTGGGGTGGGGGGGTGCTGCTCCACCAGTCAGCTCCTGCCAGGGGGCCAGGGAGACGCTTTGTGCATGGCTTCCCCATCTAATGCCAATAATCGCCCGCTCTTGTGTCTTGTGAGAGAAGCAGGCACTGGCCTCGATGCTGGTGGGCTGGCACCCAACCGCCCCCAGGCCGGATGTTGTGGTTTGCTGCCAAACCCTGACTCCCTGGCCTGCCGGGGTAGGGCCCATGGGCAGGGGTGTCATGTCCTGGCCTCTGGGGGCTCCGGTCAGGCACGGTCGCAGGAGGAAGCTTCCGAAGGCACCAGAAAAGAACAGGAGCAGGTGCTCTTCCTAGAGGCAGCCTGTCACCCTTGCCTGCACCCCAGAGCCCACTGGGTCTCTACCCAGTGGGGGCCAAGGCAGTGTCCTCTCAGAACCCACACGGCTGGGCACCTAATCAGCATGACTTCTGCTGAATTCAGTCCTGTTGCTTGTGTCTGGGGCCCAAGGTCTGCTCAGGGTCCTGGCCTGGAAGTCCTACTTCAGTTTGGTGGCCACCTGTTTGGTGGCCTCTTCCCAGAACCCACCCTTGTTCCCCTCAAGGACTTAGGAGCACCCAATACCTTTGCCCTGGGCCTGAGCCCACCTCCACCCCTGCTCTGAGCCCATAGTTTGCCTCTTCCCACTGCCCAGTAATTGTGACAATTGCCCCAGGTGGGTGGGGACAGACCTTGGGCTCTGTGCCTACTGGTTAACTCTTCCCTCCTGCCCACCCCAGATCGCTCCCTAGACCCTGTGGGCACTCGGCCTCGCCTGGACTCCATGAGCTCTGTGGAGGAGGATGACTACGACACATTGACTGACATCGATTCGGACAAGAATGTCATTCGCACCAAGGTCCGATGCCATGCGGGCTGGCGCTGGCCGTGGGTTTCCCAAAGAAAGGAGATTCTGTGTTCAGGCCCCAGCACATCTCCCTCTGGGGTGACATCTTAGGGGAACAAAGGGAAAGAGCTCAACTGGGGCAGGATTGATTCCAGGGGAAGCCGACTCTGCTCCCAGCCCTTCCAGACTAATCGGCCAGCAGCAACGGGGTGGCCTGGAGCCATGCCCTGCAGAATTATGGCCTGTGGGAGGGGTGGGGGGACTTCTCATGTCCTCCTCTAACCTGGGCAAGAGGGGCTTCTCCCAGTCTCCCGGGCGGTGGGAAAGCGGGGCTCACTCCAGCTTCTCCCCAGCAATACCTCTACGTGGCCGACCTGGCACGCAAGGACAAACGCATCCTTCGGAAAAAGTACCAGATCTACTTCTGGTGAGCGGGCCGCGGGGGCCGGGCTTCCTGTTACTGGCAGGGTGATGTGGCGGCGGCGTCTCGGGTCCTGCCTCCTCACCACTGCCCTCCCACTCCGCAGGAACATCGCCACCATCGCTGTCTTCTATGCACTTCCTGTGGTGCAGCTGGTGATCACGTACCAGACGGTGAGCAGCTCCCCTGGGCTTGTACGGAGCGCCCTCGCCCAGCGTCCCAGCCTGGGGCTCTGGCGTGCGTACAGGTCGTAGGTCACAGGACCCAGGTTCAGATCCTAAGTCTGCCTCATGGGCTGGCTGAGCTGAGCTCCCTGAGCATCAGTGTTCTCATCTGCAAAATGGGGCAGCACGCAACAGTGACGGCACTTTCCGCAGCTTGTCACAGGGCTTACGCAACTAGGCCCATGGGACTTGGTAGGTCTCGGTTTCTCTTCCCTTTTCTCTGTGCTCTGAGGCAAGACCCTCTGTCGCAGTCATGCCCCATGATCTTGGGCTCCACCTAGCACCGGGGGAGGGGAGGGCAGTGAGAGAGGGCTGGCCCGGCGCACGGATGTGCCCGCGAGCCGCTTGCCGCGTGGGACTGTGTGGTGTGGCCCGGGCTTGGGCCTGGCTCCCTCTCGCCTGGGCTCTGGGCCGAGTCAGGTGCTTTAGCAGCCCCTGCCGCTCCCCTGCAGGTGGTGAATGTCACCGGGAATCAGGACATCTGCTACTACAACTTCCTCTGCGCCCACCCGCTGGGCAACCTCAGGTGGAGATCGGGGCTGAGCTAGGGTATGGGGGGAGTGGGGGCCGGCGCTCTGCCCAGGGCTGCCCTAGGTGGGGAAGAGGCCAGAGTATGGGGCCAAGGCCAAGCGCCCCCTGTCGCCCCTTCCAGCGCCTTCAACAACATCCTGAGCAACCTGGGGTACATCCTGCTGGGGCTCCTCTTCCTGCTCATCATCCTGCAGCGGGAGATCAACCACAACCGGGCCCTGCTGCGCAATGACCTCCACGCCCTGGTGAGAGAGCACCTGCCGCTGAGGCCGTGGCTCCAGGCCCTTCTAGCAGGCCGGCCCCGCCCGGCCCCGCCCGGCCCTGCCCACATGCCTCTCCATTCCTCGCTCCTGCTCGCCCTCTCTTCGGTTCTGCCCTTTCTCCCTCCCCCCCGCCCCCGGCTCCCCCCTGCCTCACCTCCTCTTTCCCTTCACTTCTCCCCAACAGGAATGTGGGATCCCAAAACACTTCGGCCTGTTCTATGCTATGGGCACAGCGCTGATGATGGAGGGGCTGCTCAGTGCCTGCTATCATGTCTGCCCCAACTACACCAACTTCCAGTTTGGTGAGTGGGGCCTCCCTCTCCCCCAGCTGCACCGAGAGCCAGGCCCTGCCTGAGGTCCTCCCCGCCGGGATCCCCAGCACTCAGCCCCGTGGGAGACTCCGGAGCTGGGCTTCCTGTGGGCACACATGTCCTAGTTTATAGAAAAGAGGCAGCTCGGTGCAACCGCACTCGTTCGTTGTGTGTTCTATGGAAAGGCACGGATAAACACCGAGAAAACGAACATAATTGGGCTATGGTCCCTGACCTCAGGGCGCTCAGACTATGGCCCGTGTTGTCAGGGGAGGTCAGGCTGGGTGCCGGCCAGGGGGCGGCGGTGCGGTGTCCTAGGGACAGTTACGGGACTGGAGTTCAAACGTCAGCGCGCCGGCTCGCTCTGTGGCCACGAGAAGGCGCGGGGGCTCTCTCTGCCACCCGGATTCTTGGGGCTGGGGGCCCCCTGCTGCGGTTCGGAGGATGTGCTCGCAGCTCACGTCCCTGTCCCCAACGCAGACACGTCGTTCATGTACATGATTGCCGGGCTGTGCATGCTGAAGCTCTACCAGAAGCGACACCCAGACATCAACGCGAGCGCCTACAGCGCCTACGCCTGCCTGGCCGTCGTCATCTTCTTCTCCGTGCTGGGCGTGGTGAGGCCCTGGCCCGCGGCGCCCGCCCCACCGGGGAGGTGCACACGTGTGCGCGCACCCGCGGCCCCTGCTCCGAGCCCCGCTCCTCGGGAGGAAGGGCGGGCTGGGGGAGCGGCTCTCCTCAGCGCCTGCTCAGCCCTGCGACGGCGGCCCCCCGACAGGTGTTCGGCAAAGGGAACACAGCGTTCTGGATCGTCTTCTCGGTCATCCACATCATCGCCACCCTGCTCCTCAGCACCCAGCTCTATTACATGGGCCGCTGGAAGCTGGGTGAGGGCATGCCCGGGGCAGGGCGTGGAGGGGGGCAGCTGGGCCCCACAGAATGAGGGTTCGGTGGCCTTGGGGACCCGGACTCACTGCCGACTTTGGGTTCTGCCCTCTGGCTGGGGGCCCTGGAAGAATCACAGAGTGAGGAATTAGATGAGGGTTGGCATAGCCGTGCCCTCCGAAGGCCTGGGCTTCTCTCTGCTGCGCGGGCCAGGGGCCGGGGAAAGAGGGGTGCCCGTCAGCACTTGCCCTTCTTGCAGACTCGGGGATCTGCCGCCGCATCCTCCACGTGCTCTACACAGACTGCATCCGGCAGTGCAGCGGGCCCCTCTATGTGGTACCAGCCCAGCTCCCCAGCCCTCCTCCTCCATCTGCTCTTGTCCCTCTGGGTGGGGGGGGTGGGTGCCGCTGAGAGCCCAGGGGAGGGTGGGGACCGGCTGACTTGGGCCTTCTTCCACTTTTCTCCCTGTCTCTCTTCCCCCTCTCAGTCCCCGTGTCTCTGCTTCCCTCCAGGACCGCATGGTGCTGCTGGTTATGGGCAACATTATCAACTGGTCACTGTGAGTCTGGCCATTGTCTGTGGTAGCCTGGCTGGGCGGACAGCTGGGGACTGGGCCAGCCACTGGCTGCCTTGGGGTCCACAGACAAATTCTAAGCTTTGGGCATGAGAAATGGGGGCTCAGGAGAGAGATGTTGGCACCTCGGGTTCTAGAATTTCTGTGGGCCTCTGAACCCAGGCTCACATCATAATAAAATGTGGGGTAGGGGTGAGGGAGAGCCCCTTTCTTGCTCTTGGCCCTCCCCTGCTTCACCAGCTCTTCCTCCCTTTGCCAGAGCTGCCTATGGGCTCATCATGCGCCCCAATGATTTCGCCTCCTACTTGTTGGCCATTGGCATCTGCAACCTGCTTCTGTACTTCGCCTTCTACATTATTATGAAGGTGAGTGGGGGCTGCTGAGCCTCCTCCGCCAGGTGCCCTGCCTTTGCAGGACGGAGCTGGGTACAGCCTGCTTCAGGGTAGCGTTGAGAGGGAGTGGGAATTTTTCCTTCATCTCTGCCGATGAGGTCTAGGAGGGGAGAGGCCAAAGTCTCTTGCATGTATTCCAGCTGTATCCAGAGACCCTTCCCTACTCCAGGAATGGCCCTGCAGGAGGGAAGAGCCCCGTGTGGTGCAGAGGGGTTTGAGCTGGGGCTCACCAGGTCTGCAGAGGCAGGGGCCTCTGACGGCCGGGCGCTTCGCAGGGACCCTTCTGCCTTCCAGTTTTGAGAGGAGCCTCTGCCCAAGGAGAGCCCCCTGGCCAGTGTACCCCGCCAGCATGGGGCTCTGTGCACATGGAGGCCTAGCCAGGGTGGACATCAGGGGTGAGGACACCAGGCTGCTGGTGTGGGACAAGGTAACTGTGTAGCTATTCGAGGTGAGGGTGTGAATCTAGGAAGGCTTCCTGAAGGATCCATCCTGTATGCTGAGAAGTGGCACGAAGGGCAGGCAGGGAAACGGACTGGGCCAGGGTCTGGCCCTCAGGCTGTTCTTCCCTCCCCGCCCAGCTACGCAGTGGGGAACGGATCAAGCTCATCCCCCTGCTCTGCATTGTCTGCACCTCCGTGGTGTGGGGCTTTGCACTCTTCTTCTTCTTCCAGGGACTCAGCACCTGGCAGGTGAGTAGCGATCCCGCCGAGAGGGTGGGGAGTTGCCCGCAGGCTCACTGTGAGCCGACGAATGGCCACTTCTCTTCACAGACATCGTTTGTGAGCGCTAACCATGCTTTCACAGCTGCCTTCCCACTTCACCCTCCTGACATTCAACATGCCAGCATGGGGGGTTCCCCTCATTTTACCTATGAGGCAACTGAGGTTCAGAGAGGCCAAGGGACCTGCCCAGGGGCACACAGCCCCCGAGTGGCACAGCTGGGGTTTGAAACCAGAAGTACCAGGCTCTCCCCTCTGCCTCATAGGCACCTGCCATGAATCACGTTTCGATTCTGTGATCAGAACCAAGTGTGGCCGAGTCTCTGCCTTTGAAGTACTTATAATCTAGTTCAGGAGAGAGAGAGAGAGACCATCAGTTCCTGGACTGCTCTTTGCAATATGATACACAAGGCGAAGCATATAGACAAGACGGGAAGGGGGAATGGACGCGAGGACAGAGGAGGTCCAGGAAAGCTCCCTGGTGGAGGCAGACCTTGCTCATGGCCCTAAAGGCCTTGGGTGATGAGAAAGGGCCCTGTGGCCCAGCGATGCTGTGACCGGAGTCATGACCCAGAGGCAGAACTAGACGAGGCAGATTCGGGGTCAGCGAGAGCAGGAATTTGGGAACTGAGTGAGACTGTGAACTCCCGAGGGCAGAACAGTCGCTGTCATCTCAGCATTTGGCACAGATGGCCCCAGACACAGTGCTGTCTGGTCGGTGTTGGTTGGATAGGGTTATGGGGGAGCAGGGAGGACCCTGAGCAGCCTCAGGTCGTGGCCCACAGTCATGGCTCCTGTTGTCCTTGGGCGGGGAGGGGGGGTGACCCGCCGAAAACGCTCTGGAGAACGAGTGAGCCTGCAGGTGCTGATTCCAAGGCAGGGACCCAAGGTAGGAGGCTTCCGAGGTCTTCTAGCGTCTCAAGGTAACTCACCCCGCTGCTCGGATACAGGGCAGAAGAATCGGAGGGAGGAGGGTCTAAGGGAAAGGAAAGGGCAGAAGCCAGCATCCTCGGGGAGAAATCTGCAACAAAGAGCCGATTCTCAGATGTGGGAGACAGGGCAAGGGTGAGTCGGGAGGAGGGTGCGCGCGCCTGGCGCCGCAGCAGGGCGGACGCAGGGAGCCGCAGGCCAGGTCTGGCCCCGGTTGGGTGGGCAGCGTCCCAGGTGGCTCTCCCCGTTATCCCTCCCCAGAAAACGCCTGCGGAGTCACGGGAGCACAACCGCGACTGCATCCTCCTGGACTTCTTTGACGACCACGACATCTGGCACTTCCTGTCCTCCATTGCCATGTTTGGGTCATTCCTGGTCCGTGAGGCTGCCCTGCCCCAGCACGGGGGTGGGTAGAGGCCCAGGTTGCCTGGCGGCCTGCGCCTGACTCGGCGTCCACACCCCCCCCGCCAGGTGTTGCTGACGCTGGACGACGACCTGGACACCGTGCAGCGGGACAAGATCTACGTCTTCTAGCAGGAGCCAGGCGCCTTGCTTTCCTCACAGGGGCCCCCGAGCTCCTCTGCCTCACTGCCCAGAGCCTCCGTAGCTCTGGGGGTGTGAGTCCCCGCCCTGCGGCCCAGTGTGGGTGGTGGCGGGACAGCGAGATCTAGCCCACGCTCGGCCTGGGACAGTCGTGGCGGGGGCCGTGAGCCCTGCATCTGCCCTCTGCCGGGGAGGAGGCCTGCTCCCCTAAAGCCCCAGATGTTGGCCACTGGCTTCTGCTTCTCAGTGTTGAGGGCCTCTCACGGGCCCTGTCCGTTGGCTCTCCCATCTGTCCCTTTGCAGGAGGAAGGAGGGAAGTGGTGTTGCCCTGCCCATCTCATCTCTTCTGCCCGTCCTTGCCTTCTCCAGGAGCCTGTGACCCCAAGCCCTTCTTCCCGAGCTCCAATCCAGGGCCTGGTTGGGCCTGATTCTCTGTCCTGCGCCAGGGTCCCACCGCCCTTTGGGCTGTCCCTGACTGCCATCACTGCCCGTTCAAGTCGGGATGAATGGGGGTGAAGGATTTTGGAGACCAGCCAGCTGGTGCCAGGCTTTTGGTGCTAAGGCCTAAGAGGGGCTCAGGCAGTGCAGCTTCCCCCCTCTGACCTGTGCTTGGGACTGGCTCTGTAGTAGTAAGAGTCAGTCCACGTGTGAGAGTCGCCTTGATTTGAGGGGCTGAATTCAGAGGTCACCTTCCTATCCCGTCAGCCCCCAGACTGATGTTGGCACCAGGATTGGAGGGAGAGACAAATTCCCCCCTTCCCTTCCTTTTTCTTTCCAGCCCTCCGTCCTGCCAAGCCCCAGTTGGGGGCCTTCCAGTGCCGTTGACACTGCCCAAGAATGTCCAGGGGCAAAGGAGGGGTACATGAGGCACCCAGCTTCTCCTGCCTCCTCACAGCCGTGGGAGCCCCAGTGCCTATCTTAGAAGGAGGCTCAGGAAGGGACACGATGCTCCCCTCAGTGTCCCTGGTCCAGCCTCACTCTAGGACCCAGGGCTGGCTTCTGTGTTTCCGTCCTGTCTTCGGCCAAGTTTTGTGTTAGTCACACACACGCGTATGTGTAGGACACTTTGGAGTTTACACTGAGTTGCCCCAGCTCTGGGCCCCTAGCTGCTCTGGTCCTTCGATCCCCGTCACCCTACCTGGTCCATTCCAGATGCCAAGACTGGGGGAGGCCAGGTTGGGCCTCTGCCTTGGGGATGGGAGTGTGTTTTATTCTGCCCAACTTGTTTTTATAGCTCTCCCTGGAGCTGGGGAGAGGAGGTGGATCTGGATCTCTTTTCAGAACTCCGTTTAATGTCTGTTTCCAGGCTGTGGTTGCATTTCTGTCTTCTATGAATGAGTCTGCATTCAATTAAAGAAACAGCCAGACGCGGTTCTCGGGCCCCTGTTTGCTCCCCCGTTCTGGGTGGAGGTGTTGAGAAGCAAGGGTGGGACAGAGGCCCTCCACTTCCCAGCTCTTGTGGTCTGCCTTTCTCCTTTCAACAAAAGAGAGTCTCCCTTGTTTTCCCCATGTGTCCTCGAGTCCCCCGTGTCTCTCCTCCCCTTTGAGCAACTGCATCAGCTCAGGAAACATGTACCAGGGGCCTGCTCCGTGCCAGGCACCGTGTTGGGCAGTGAGGATGGTGGAGTGAAGAAGTTTTCACGCCGCCGCCGCCCCCCCTTACCTGGCAGATGGCAGAGCCTCTGCCCACTTGGCCCCTCACCTGCAAATCGGGCCGGCCTCCCTTCTGGCCTGAGCCTCTCCCAGCCTGGCCGGCTGCGAGTGAGGCCAGTGCTGCCTGATGTGACTGTAATGGCCAGGAGAGTGCAGGCCGAGGCGGGGCTGGTCCTCGGGGGACCCAAGATGGAGACTGTATGGTGGCTAAAGGCGCACACAGAGGGCAGGCGGGCTCCCAGAAGAGGGAATTTGGAAACGACCCTAGAAAGTTGATTTCGGTTCCAACAGGCCCAGGAGGCCAAGATCTGGGGGGCCAGGAAGCTGGTGAATTCAGACCTAAGCAGAGGGGCGCTGCCCTCTAGATCCCCCGCCCCTTTCCCTGCACTTCCCAGCAAACACCACTGGGGGGCACTCCAGCTCTGCGTCACTGGGCTCAGGCGTTAGGAGGCTGGCTGTGATGGGCGTCCCCTTCGCCGCCCACTGCCCAGTGCCAAGCTCAGCTGCCCCTCTCCTGGAGGGTGTCCAGGGTGTGGTGGAGAGTGTTAGCTCCTCCCTGCCAGGCCGCCCTAGGGAAAGGGGTGGGGTGCCCTCACAGTGGGCAGCCCAAGAGACCCCACTGGTAGTCTCACCTTCTTCGGGTACCCTTTCCCCAGACCCCTGAGGCCAAGTGCAAGCCACATATGAGTGGGTCTCCTTCCAGGAGTGATAGAGCCCAGTCTGTTCTCTAGGGTAGGTAGGGACTGTTCCACAGGGAGGGAGGGAGGACAGCAGCCTCTGAGCCTCCTGCCCAGTGTTGGTGTCTCAGCCCTGCCAGGCCTTAGAAACCGCCTGGATAGGGGCCAGGGTGGACTGAGCTGCCGCTGAGCCCCCAGATTCCACCCGCAGCTAAAGCAGGGAACTCAAGACCCACCCCCACCGAAAGCTCTCAACCTGAGCAGGGTGGGACGACTGAAGGAGTGAGTCTGCCAGCCAGTCCCCTCCCACACGGGGGCCAGCAGGGACACCCAGCTTCCGCCACTCGTGCGCCCCCCCCCAACCCCCCGCACGTGGCCTTGAGCTTACTCAGGCCCTCTGAACCTGTTTCTTTATCTGAAAATGAGGTTAGTAATTATGCTCCCACGATATAGCCCTGAGGATTAAATGAGAGCATCTGCAAAGCATTTGCCTGGCATGTCGTAGGTTCTCAGTAAAGGTTAGCTCCTATCTCTAAGGAGAGTGAAACCCCCAGGACAGGGTGGCTGGTTGGTCCACCACCAGCCTCAGGGATGGATTCCCCACAGCTCTTTCCCCTCTCTCTGGCCAGACCCTTTTGAATTTCCCCTGCCTTCAAACTAGGGGGCAGGGAGCAGTGAAGAAGGAGCAGCCCTAAGTCCAGAGAGCAGGGAAGGCCTTCATGGTCCTGTCCATAAAAGGCTTTTCCCCGGCGGCTTCCCGGCCTCGGCAGCTCAGCTCCGCCCCGCCCGCTCCATCTCCAAAGCACGCAGAGAATGTCTCGGGCAGCCCCCGGCAGACTGCTCCAACTTGGTGTCTTTCCCCAAATATGGAGCCTGTGTGGAGTCACTGGGGGGGCCGGGGGGTGGGGAACAGGCTGGGTTCTTCTAGCAGGGAGGGGGCCAAGGGGTGAGCCAGCGGGGGAGGCTGACATCACCACAGCAGCAGCCCTTTAAACCCCCCACTCCGCCAGCGCCCCATCCTGTCTGTCCAAGTTCAGACACGGAGAGCTCCTTCCCTCCTGCGAGCCCCGAGGAACCCCTGTAAGTGCATGTATCCCCGGGTTGGAGGGAAGGTAGGCTAGGGCTTGATGGTAGCAGTGGGTATACTGGGGACAGGGCCCTCAGAGGTCCTGGTCTCCAGCTCCTCGGCTGGAGAAGGCCACCCTCTCCATCAGCGGGCATTCCTGATCTCCAGATGGGGAAGTGGTCCTACTTGATGGGGGTGGTGAGGTTACTAGAATCCCATATTGCTTGGACTGGGCAGCCTCAGGCTGGTTGAAATGTTTAGGATGACTTGGCTGATGCAGAGGGATTGATGGTGAAGACCCTGACGACGGGTGCGAGGGGGACTCCCCGTAGTCAGCCCTTGTCATGCCTATGGGGTGGGTGATGGGCTCAAGGTGTTGGGTTAGACACAAGGCTCTGTTTGGTGTCCATCTAGGAGGCTGTACAAGGAGGCGAGGAGGTGTGCGAATACATCAGTGCTGGAGAGCAGGGGCCCACGGGCGGGTACCCAGGGCCTGAGCAGCAAGAGAGAAGCCCCGGGGAGCCACTGAGGCAGCGGGGAGGTCCACAGGCAGGTGTGGCAGGGCGCGGGGACCTGCATGAGAGCCGCTTTCCGGACACACGGCTCCTTCCATCCTCTGAAAATGGGAGGTGACCCCACAGCAGAGAGAGGGGTGAGGGGTGGGCCCTGCGGGAGCTTTGCAGCGTTGGCCTGAGTGGGCCTGGGACCCTGGGCCCTTCCTGAAGGGTCTGGCTGCTTCCCCTCAGTGGTTGCTATCCAAAGGGTGGCAGTGAATAGGGCCGCTCTTCTCTGTCCCCAGAACTGAGATGAGCCCACCTTCCTGCCATTTCAGAGATCCACAGACGCTCGACGCTCACTCCTGTTAGCTGTGTCTTCTTTCGAAGAGAGAGGGGGCCCAGGAGTCCTGGAGAGACCCCTGGTTCTGCTAGTTGTTGTGGGGTCCTGTGGTAGCAGGTGCACGCTGCCCCTTCACAGCTGGACTTTATTCTTTCTCTCGGGGGAGGGGAAGCTGACAGGAGCCACAGGGCAGGAGGATCAAAGCGCAGCCAGGCTGTTCTGCCTGTCCTGTCCCAGGAGGCTTTATCTAGAAAGGCCTCTGGGTGGCTTGGCCGGCAACCCTCTCCCTCTCCTCTTCCCAGCAGCATCAAGGTGGGACTGGGGAGGTCTTGGTCAGAGGACTGAGAGGGATTTCTTGGAATTCTCCACTTCAAGACTCTTCACCAGGAGGGAGAAGGGTGGGGGTGGGGTGCCTTTCATCCCCCTCCCTGTTCTGATCAAAATCCAAATGTTGTCTCTAGAACTAGGGGCTGCAACTTTGTGTCCTTGTCACCATGAGCCTCGATACCTTCACTGTCTGCTCTGAATCTCCTAGACTGAACGCTGGTGGGGGCGGCGGGGGATGGGGGGGCACTCTGCTTCCGTCCTGTTCCTCGCAGGCCCAGCCCACCGTCTGGGAGGGAGGGCAGATGGGAGGGCAGGTGGGGTGGAGAGTACCAGGAGGATAGGCTTGTGGAAGGTGGTGGGTGCTTGGACCCCTGGGATGCATGCTGCCTGCCTGGGCTGGTGGGGTGAAGGCTGAGCCGGGGCCAGGATGAAGGATGGGCCGAAGTCACCTGGTCCCAGCTGACTTGTGGGTTTTGACCACTAGTCTTTGACCCCCAGTGATTGGGAGGCAGGGTGTGAGACACACGGCAGGGTGGGGAAGGAAGGGGCTTGGGCTGTTTATAGGGAAACAGAGCAGAGACTGCTTTTGGATTCTCTGGGGTCAGCTGGAGGGGGAGATGGGTGGTGGCGCTCAAAGGTGGCCCAGCCCTCTGGGTCTTTCCAAATCCGAGAGAAATGAGTTGCCCAATAGCTGGAATTTAGATGAATCCATCTCGCGTTCTTTGTCTCAAGCTTTGCTGTCCCCTCAGGGGATGACTTGGAAAAGGAGTGGAGGGCGGCTGGGAAGAACGCTGTTTCAGTCCCTGGGTCAGGGGCCGGCTCCCCCAGGTCACCAGCAGGAGGCGATGCTGGGAGGGAGTCCCAGACAGTGCCTGGGTGAAGGCACAGCCCTCTGAGATGGATCACACCCTCCTCCGTGCACAGATGGGGAACTTGAATGCAGGAAAGTTGTCAGCTCTGGGGGAAGGAAGGGTAGGGCAGCTGACTGGGGACCATGGCAAGTGAGGACGCTCACTCTGCTTTCCACGGTGGTGAGTGGGGAGAGGGTTTGATTGTGGCAAGAGAGGGAGTCGGGGAGTGTGCGGACTACCCCCATCCTCAGACCACTCTCTCCCTCCCAACCTCTGACCTCTCCGAGGCCAGGTGATGGGTCTGGCCTCATCTGGTCCCTTTCTCGGAGGGCTCTCCCAGGGAGCTCTGGGCACCACCCCCCGTGACACCTGGAGCTCTCCCGAGCAGTGCCAGCCCCAGGCCTTCAGGACAGCAGCTGCTGCTGGTCTGCACAGGGAGGGGCTCCCCATGTTCTGGCTGGCAGATTCTTGGCTCTGGGATGTCCCCCGAGGACCCTG
Organism: Leptonychotes weddellii; assembly: GCF_054177405.1. Lineage (NCBI taxonomy): Eukaryota > Metazoa > Chordata > Mammalia > Carnivora > Phocidae > Leptonychotes > Leptonychotes weddellii. Next base: position 83,076,063 of record NC_138379.1, on the reverse strand, counting down.
GCTCCTCGGTTACTCAGCTACTAGAGTGGCGGGACCTGGGGCACAAGGGAAAATCCATGGGTCTAGCAGTTCTTTCTCTCCTGGCCCACCTGAGGAAGTGCAGCTTCTTGGCCAAAGGCTTGTGGGTTTTGCTGGCTTCCTAGACCTTGCCAGGGGTGGGTAAGTGTGAGCCTCTTCGGCAGCTGCAGGCCAGAGGCCGGGCTGATCTGGCAAAGAGCTGGGTTTTGGAGTTCCAGCTTTGGGGCTAGAGGATAAAGTGGAGGGAGAGGTAAGAGAACTCTGTAACTTAAGGCAGAACCCACCAACCACCTCACGCCTACCTGGACAAAGAAACCTGCTGCTTTATTTTGGCGCTGGGGGAGGGGAGCAGTGCGGCCTCCTCTGGAAGGCATCTCCAGTGCCTCTGTGGCCAATCTTGGCAAAGAAAGAATGCTCTAGACCAGCGCTTGTCAAACTCTGTCTGGCCCATACGCTAAACGCAGCCTGCTGCTTGTTTGTGTCAATAAAGTTTTATTGGATCAAAGCCATGCTCACTTGTTTACGTATTGTCTAAGGCTGCTTTCATGCTACAATGGCAGAGACCATATGTCCAGCAAAGCCTAAAATACCTACTACTCTCTGGTTGTTTACCAAAGTCAGTTTACTGATCCTTGCTCTAGACTTCGAAAGATCTGGTCTCCCGTTTCTCTGGTCCCTAAGTTCAGAGAGGCTCCCTGGACAGAGGGGATGATGGGCAGTGCCATGAAAACAAAATGAGGATACCAGGGGAGGTAAATAAATGTCTAGGATGGATGGGCACGCCCCCCCCACGCCCCGCCCATCCCCCTAGGAGCTCCAAGGCCTGCCTAGCACAAGTGAGAGCAGAGCTGGTTCTCTGATCCTCTGACCTTCTCCCTTCTCTGGCTGGTGCTGCTTTAGCTCTCCCACAACATGGCCAACAAGGGTCCTTCCTACGGCATGAGCCGCGAAGTACAATCCAAAATTGAGAAGAAGTATGACGAGGAGCTGGAGGAGCGGCTCGTGGAGTGGATCATAGTGCAGTGTGGCCCAGATGTGGGGCGCCCGGACCGCGGGCGCCTGGGCTTCCAGGTCTGGCTGAAGAATGGCGTGGTGAGTGGCACTTCACAGAAGTGCAGGGGGGCTGGAGCTTCCCCATCCTGCTGGGCTTGTGGGGCAGGCACCCCGAGCGGAGTGCCAAGCTGCATTCTCTGCCCGGCAGATTCTGAGCAAGCTGGTGAACAGCCTGTACCCTGATGGCTCCAAGCCAGTGAAGGTGCCCGAGAACCCTCCTTCCATGGTCTTCAAGCAGATGGAGCAGGTGGCTCAGTTCCTGAAGGCAGCTGAGGACTACGGGGTCACCAAGACTGACATGTTCCAGACTGTTGACCTCTTTGAAGGTACAGAGAGAAGAGGGGTGGAGGAGGCAGGTGGAGGACAGGAAGCTGAGGCAGAGAGGACAAGGGATGACCCAGGCATGCCACGACAACAGGTCTGCAGAGTGGGAATGCCTACCATACTCAAGGGCATCCTAGGATCTACTGCAGCCTGCTTAGCCCTTGGGGTTGGCCAGTTTTCGGAGAGGCGGGGCAGGCCCTGCCATGGAGTCCCGTGTACGTGGTCCTGAAGGTCACCCCCCATCCCTTTTTCTTCTCCCAGGTAAAGACCTGGCAGCGGTGCAGAGGACCCTGATGGCCCTGGGCAGCTTGGCAGTGACCAAGAATGATGGGTACTACCGTGGAGACCCCAACTGGTTTATGAAGTACGTGGCCACCAGGGGTTCCTTGTGCACTAAGCTTGTGTCTCTGTCTGAGATGGGGGGTGGCCTGGGCTAACCGCTAAGCCAAGGGAGGTGGGGCAGCAGGGTCGGAAGGTACAAAGTGAAGGTCTAGGTGAGGGGCAAGATGGGTCCCTGCTGCTTGCCAGTGTCCCTGGCCCCGGGGGGCAAGCTAGGTGAAGGAAGCAAGAGAAGTGAGATGGGGCACATGGGATGAGGCTAGGAAGTGACAGAGGAAACAGAACCCAGGTGGAAAATGTGCAGTCCCGGTGAGTCTTTATCCTGGTTTCCCCGCCTCTAGGAAAGCCCAGGAGCATAAGAGGGAATTCACAGAGAGCCAACTGCAGGAGGGCAAGCATGTCATTGGCCTACAGATGGGCAGCAACAGAGGGGCCTCCCAGGCTGGCATGACAGGCTACGGACGACCTCGGCAGATCATCAGTTAGAGGGAGAGGGCCAGCCCCCGGCCCTGCCCGTCCCCAGCTCGCCGGCCGCAGCCATCCTGCCTAGCCTGCCTCACCCACACCCGTGTAGTTCCTTCAGCCCCGGCCAAGCTTCGAGGCTCCGTCACTGAGCAAAGGTGACCGCACTTGGGCAGCTCTCCCCCACCCCTCAGCCTCAGCCCAACTTCTTACCCCAAAGCACCACTCCCCTAACCCTCCTCCCAGCTCCCCTACCGTCTCCCACCGTCTTTCCTCATCCTGGGCCGGGCAGGGGGGAAGGATGTGGGCCGGGGGTAGCTGGGCAGGGGGCAAGTCCACCATCCTCCTTGGCAGCAGATGCCCATTGAAGGAAACCCAGCCCAACCTCCCCCCATTTTTTTGCTGGAATATTTTGGGGGTTGAAATTCAGAAAAGAAACAAATATATACATCAATCTTTTCTCAGGCCTGGCTGGCAGAGTTTGATTTGCCCTAGTCACTTCTGGTTGCAGGAGGTATGAGCAGGCAAGAGGCAGGGAACATTTACGGGTGTTCCTAGCCGCCAGCTCTGAAGGACCCCCGAATTCTAGGATCCCAGGGGGGTCAGCTTCCTTCAGAGGCCCAGGCAGAGGAAGGAGGAGAGTGGATCTCAGGAACTGGGGACCGAAGGCCAAGAGGAGCGACTTGGCAACTTTCATGAGCTCTGGGAGGCAGATGAAAGGGGATGGGGAGCGGCAGAGTTGCGTGGAAGGTTTTTATTTTGGAAAAGCTGTGCAGAAAAACATTCAACCAAATGTTGCTGTGAAAAGAGAAACCCAAATCTTAAGCGTAAAAAAAAAATTTTTTAGATCAACCAACTAGCTCAGAAGAGGGGAGGAGGCCCAGGCCAGGAGGAGTCCCAGCCGGTCAGGCAGACGGCTGGCCTCCGGGGGGTAAGGCCATTTCCCTGAGCGCTTTGCAGAGGAAGACAGGGTGGTCGCAGGGCTGGAGTGGCAGTGGCCGACCCCTGTCATAGTCCTGCTGCAGACCCACCTAGTGAAGCCGCGCAGGCCCTGGGGAGCTGCGCCCATCCGCGGCTTTGCCAGGAGCATTGTACCGATCCTTCAGGATGGAGGGTGGGGGGCGACGGTGAAGGAGTCAGGGGTGTGTTCAAGGTTGGCTTCTGATCAGGGCTCAGGGAGGCAGCTGCTTTCAGGGCGGGTGTGCTGGGCTGAGGGCTAACTGCCATACCAGTAGGTCTGAGGTTCCAGGCGGAGGCAGAAAGGGGGGGAGGGAGAGGAAAAGACTGCAGTTTCTAGGTCCTGGGTCATTAGAAGGACAGGCATATATCCACGGGCTCTTCTCAGCCTTCACCCCAAGCCCGCTTCCCGAGGGACCCCAGTGACGTTTCTGTGGAGAGGCTCTTCTGGCCATAGCAGGCCCTGTCCCACCCATGCATGGGTGAGGGTCCCTATGACCCACATCACCAGCTTGCCCAGGAGAAACGAGGAGGCAGGCCTGCCCAACTAGGGGGGGCCGAGCCCTTGTCCAAGACCTTGTCACCAGAAGCTCCTGTTCAGTCGGAGGAAGATCCAATGGCGTGGCCACACTATTCTCCGGCACGATTCCTCTGTCACTGCACCTTAAGAAGGCCCTCGCCCTCCCTGAGTGTAGTCAGAGGGTGCTCTTTCGGCCTGTGGATTCTTGATGTTAGCATCAGGGCTGCCTTCTCCCCAGAGCTCCCGGGACTTCGGAGCAGCCTTCCAGGCTTCCCCAGCTTTGGGAAGGAAGAACCTGTCCCATGTCGAGCCTGTTGAGCCTTGCATCAGCAAATCTGCTCCTCTTTCCCCTGCAACAGGTCTGGGGCTAGGTGATGATGAGGGCAGTTCAGGGTACTCCTGTCCTGGGACAGGCCCCAGTCCCCTCGATCCAGCAGGTCTGGGGCAAGGAGATCAGAGGTGGTGGGAGGGCCCTCACTTTCTGTCTCCACTGCATCTGGATCCTTGCTGTTGTAAAGTGGCACTGATTCTAGTTCTGTCCCCTCCTCTCTGGCTTTTTGGCTTCGTTGGGGCCAGTGGCAGGGTCCATTCCTACAAACTCGGTGAGAGGCCACATTCCTCTGGCTCAGGTATATTTCCAGCATGTAGTAAAGGGTCCAGAAGATGGCAAAACTGCCCACCAGCACCAGAGTCTGGTAAAAGTCAAGCACCCAAGTTAGGGATGGTTTCCCAAAGCCTGTGGCTTTTCTCAACCCAGAACAATGAGCTCAGAAAGTCTGTCACCTTCCAGGGACTGCCTCTCCTGCCCCAAAGCACTCGCCTCCCCCACCCAAGGAGCGCCCTCTCAGAGCTAGCTAGTCGAGTGGGGACCCGGCCAGCTCCTCCGAACCCCCCACTTCTCAAGTCACCTGGAGTACCCCAGCAAGGACTAAATCCCCCAGGACACTCCTGCCTGCCCACCCGCCTGGAGCTGGAGGCTGGGCCCTCGCACCTTGAGGGTGTTAGGGGTGATGGTGTAACCGTCCTCCTCGGGGATTTTCAGCCCGGGAGGGCAGGGCAGAGTGAAGCCATCATGCAGGTATTTTCCACTCATGGCACTTTCTAACAGTCTGTGGAGAACAAAAGAGATGAGGACGCCCTCCTGAGCTTGGTTCTCCCACCTCACACCTGGAGAGGGAGGATGCCCCACAGCAAGAAGGGGCGGGCGTGCTGCGGGTTCCCAGGGAGGTGGAACTCCCTACGTGGCCTCTTCCGGCCCCAGGAGCTGCCCCCCCCGCACCCGCGCCTGGCACCCACCTTTGCCTGTCCCTGATGTCCACTGGACTCCACACAGAGCCGTAGAGGGTCAGCTGCCACTGCCGGAGGGTGCCAGCCCTGAGCAGCTCGTCTCCTAGAGCAGCAAGCCGGGCAGTCGTGAGGCCCGCCCCTCCGCCGGCCGCGCAAACAGCCCCGCCCGCCCCGCCGCCTGGGGGCACTCGACCCGCACACTCTGCCGCCGCAGTGGTCTGTGTCCCACGGCCCAGGGGTTCTGCAGATGTGCCTCGCGGGGGGGGGGGGGGGCCCTCAGGGATGGAGACGGGGAGGCTGAAAGGTGTGACTCCGAAGCAAAGACGTTCTGCCTTTCTCTCTTCCATATTTTAGGGTTTCAGCTGGGATTTTGCTTGGAAAAAAAAATGTCCTTCTACTAAATTAAAGAAAGGTTTGAAAACCAGCAGTCTAGTGAATACCTAACTTGGCTGGAAGCCAGGAGAGTTGGGTTCGGTTTCCAGTCTTCTCACTGGAATATTGTATGACCTTGCACCAGTCACTTCAGACCTCTGGGTGGGCCTCAGTTTAAAAAAAACAAAAAAACAAAAAACAGAAAACAAAAACAAAAAATGGTGAAAATTAGTCCTGCCCTTACCTGCCTACCAGGGCTGGTCGAAGGATGGTTATATGTGAAAGGACTTGAAATGTGGTTTCAACAAGGAATTTTTGTTGCTATCCTGAGGAAAAATGGATCAGTCACTTCTCCAAGGAATATGAGAGGTAGTATCAATGAACAATTTTAGATTTCAGTGCCCATATTTTAGATGGGGTATATTTCTTGGCATCTACCCTGTCGGTCCAATGGCAACCCTATGTCTCCTCCATGGGATGGTTTCTGCGGGGACTCTGAGCTCCAGAGGGACCAGACGGAAGGGCAGGCAGGCTTACCTACATCCCTGATCACGAGTCTGTAAGTCCCCTTTGCTCTTTCCCCCCAGCACCGCACAGTGGAGAAGGTCCAATCATTGAAGCCATTGGGATCTCTGGGGGAGAAGAAAAGAGTAGAAAACCCGGAAGGCGTGGGGCAGGAAACCGACCCTTTGCCCACAAACATGATTTCCTAACCATCAAAACATAGCCGTTGTGGCCTGAGCTACAGCCACTGGGGAGCGTGCCACAAGGGGTCCCCAAGCGCTGTCCCTTCCCCAGGGATCCTCTGAGATGAAGGACTCCTGTCAACATGTCCTAGTGGGAAAAGCAAATGTAGAGAGAGCACAGGCCGGGGAGCTCGAGAGATCTAGGCTTAGTGTTACTTCCTCAGGCACTTACTAGCTCTGTGACTTGTTTCCTCTTTTGTAAAAGGAGAGTAAAGTCTCCTCTGCATCGTTCTTGTAAGGATTAGAGAAAGTAAAGTGCAGTGCTTTGCTCGTTGTAAGTGACTTCTACAAAGCAGGGAGGAAATGGCTTCCCGCTGCCCCGGCCAGCCCGTGCCAGGACAGCTGAGGACGTGCCGGCGCCCACTTTCCCTCTATCCTTTCCTTGCCAAGGCCCTCATTGCCCAAAAAACCTCAGAAGGCACGGGCAGGCATACGTACGAGTCCATGCTGCGGGGGGCGCCGATAAGGGACATCATGCCACTGGGGCAAAACAGTTTCAGTTCCAAGCTGCCGCGTCGTGGATGAGTGATGGAGACGGTCACTGCCACATGCTCGAGCGTCTTCAGCCCCGACATCTCCAGGTCCGTCCTGCTGACTGTGGGGAGTCAGGCTGGGCAGCTGGGAAACCGGCCCCATCAACACTTACGCCCTCACTTCCTCCCCACACACACAAAGGCACATACTCACCGAACCACATACACACACCTAACGCAGCCCTAACTGGGACCCAGTGCGCGCGAGTAAACGGGATGTCGTGGCCACTTTCGAGGGGCTGACAGGCTAGTTTAGAGTCTCATTGGGAAGATCACATATTCAAGACACAATATAAGAACCAAACAGAGCAGCTTCCACCATTCATTCATTCAAAAAAGAATTTACTGAGTACCTCCTGCATTTCAGGCACTGTACTAGATGCTGGGGATAGAAAGGTAAGTTGGACATGATCTCTGCCTTCTACCTGCAAGTGGAGAACGAGATGGTGTGAGGAGTACCTAACAGACAGGCTCTAGGCACAGGGCAGGGAGACCGTCCGCAGAAGGAGATGAACGCAGACCAGTAGAGTGCTGGTAGGCAGTGGTACGTTCCAGGAGGGGAGACAGTCCAAATGTGGGTGGGGAACGAACGAGTTTCATACGGAAGGCAGTACAAATTTCTAAAAAACTACTCAAGTGAATACACTTGGAGGAAATGATGCTGAATGAAAAGAAGCCCACCTCACAAGGACACAGAGAGCGTGACTTCTGTTGTGTAATACTCATGAACGACACAAGCGTGGAGACGGATGCCAAATGGGTGGCTGCCAGGCACGTGGGATGGGGCCGAGGGCGCGGGCACGGCCACAGAGGGGTGACATGATGGAGTCTAGTGAGGCTGGGGTGTTCTGGATCTTGGCTGTAGTGGTGGATACACGAGGCTAGACGTGTGGTAAACCTACAGGGAGCCCCGCCCCCACCCGGACACACATACTCGTACAAATAGGAGTGCGTGTCTGGCAGGTGAGATCTGAATATGCTTTATGGACCATAGCAATGTCCTTGTACTGGTTTTGGTACTGGACTGGAATTGTTTCAGACATTCACACGGGGAGAAGGGTGCGTGAAACTCCCCTGAGCTCTGCTTTGCAGTTCCCTGCGAATCTACAGGTATTTCAAAACAAAGTTTAAGAAAAACACAAACGACTGAAGGGCAAGACTCAACTGGGGAATATTAAAAAATTAGGTGGTTGGGGTGCCTGGGTGGCTCAGTCGTTAAGCGTCTGCCTTCGGCTCAGGTCATGATCCCAGGGTGCTGGGATCGAGCCCCACATTGGGCTCCCTGCTCGGCGGGAAGCCTGCTTCTCCCTTTCCCACTCCCCCTGCCTGTGTTCCCTCTCTCGCTGTGTGTCTCTCTGTCAAATAAATAAATAAAATCTTTAAAAAAAAAAAAAATTAGGTGGCAAGGAGAAACAATTCTTTCTAAAGCACCTCCTCCACGGATCCATTCCGACGGGCGAGGCGGAGACCAGCACCTGCACCTTCCAGGGAGAGCATGCACAGCTAGGATGGAAGGAGGAGGAGCAAAGGGCAAGAATCTGTGACACCACCTTCCGTCCTTCAGAGGCCCCCTGCCCGCTGGCCTCCTGCTCAGCCCCCTCCGCTGCGCTCGCCACCGAAACGCACCGGCCCCCCCTCGGCGCTCAGGTGCTCAGGGGGCTGCTGTCCCGCATCGTCGTGACCTCATACTGTTTACCTCCTCGGTCCACCCCACATCCGCACCCACTTCCGCGACCACACCCCAGGCCTTGTCCTTATCTGGGACTGCCTCACTTCTGAACGGTTTAGAAACTCTCATTGTGGGTTTCATCAGATAACAATGCAAATTAACTGACGGCCAATCAGGAGAGTAGCTGAGCAAAAATGACAACAAAGAAGCTCCCCCACTTCCTGATAACATGTTGGGAAATAACAATCTTGACCTCTCTCTGGGCACAGATGTGTGCACGAGTGAATGGCCTTTCATTCCATCTGGCAAGTCTTCAAAGCCCATGCCCCACCTTCTCTGAAAACAAGGACATCTCTCTGCATTCCCCACACCCTTTTTGATCCCTTCCTTCATTTCCTTGAGTGCCATCCAGCTCCTCTTTTCCTAGCGTCTAAGATCCCGCAGCTCAGCTCTCCAACACCCTCTTGTTTACTCTCTCAGGCTCCTTTGTTTTTTCCTTTCACGTAACTGGTTGGCAAGAGTCCAACATTGGACCAGCCCCATTAGCCATCTTCTTGGCTGGATCTTCTTGCTTACGTCTTTCCTACCACAGATGAAAAACAAAAACAAATAAACCCTTTCTCAACTCTTCACTTTCTTCTGCCCACTGGTGTGAAGAACGTGGGCTCTGGAGCCATCCAGACTGGGTTCAAATCCCAGTCTGCCCTGTCCTAGCTCAGAGAACTGATTCCTTATCTAGAAAACTTGGATAGTAACAGTACCTACTTTGTAGGGTTGATAGGAGGATTATATTAGTTCATACACATAAAGTACTTAGCACAGTACTGAGTATTAAGACCATGTAAGTATCAGATATTACTTTTCCTTTACTGGTAAAGTTCCTGGAAAAGATGTCTACATTCACTATCTCTACTTCTTACCCTCCCATTCATTCTTAACATTTTTTCCTGTCAAGACAGTCTACATGGTTTTAAAAGTAAAAGAACAATTTCCTACCCCATTCCTCACCACCTTTGTGAGCCACTCCCCAGAAGCAAACACTTCTTATTGCTTTTGGTTGTTTCCTTCTGGGATCTACCTTCATGTTTCCAAATAATAGGCATGTGTGACTATTTCATGGTTTATCAGTTTCAGACATTATTTATCGACTTCTAGTTAAAGCAGATGAGGATTTAACACCACACCCAGACCTTCTTCCTACCCTGCCCTCCCCTCCATCCTCTCAAAATAATTACATCACCACTTTTAGTTAATCTTTTGTTTCCTTACTATGACCCTATAAATATCATATGGAATTTAGCCAAGTAGTATATAATGATTATATTTCATTTTCTGAACAATTTGCTGATGTCCCCTCTGGCGTTAATAATTGCCCTGTTTTTTGGTTTATTTCAACTCATGTCCCCCATTACTCATTCTTCCCAAACTGCATAACCTATCTGAATACTATTTCTTCAAATGAACAAACAGATCAGAAGCTCCCTCAGTGCCACTTTCCCCCGGAGACTCCATCTCTGGCTCCCTGTCTCCTGTTCCTATCCGCTGCCCCTGGGTTGGGATGTTCCTCTCCTGCCTTGGGCTCTGTCTCCTCTCTGTCCACACTCCCTCTTTTTCTCCCCCATCCTCTCCTTCCCTTGGTTTATCCTTCCTTGTAGAACAGCTGCCTCTCCCAGCAGTTTCAGACAATGTCTGAAAGTATCCTTATTCTACTTTCCCATATATCCCTCCCCGTACTTATCCCATATCCCAGGATAATCAGTTCAGCTGAGTTTTAGTGACTGAAAACAATCATCCTCAGGATTTGGAGGTTTTTTTTTTTTTTTTTTTCCAAATGGCTAGTGATCCCTATTAGCCTGAAAAAAAAATTTTTTTTTCCAGGGCGCCTGGGTGGCTCAGTTGTTAAGCGTCTGCCTTCGACTCAGGTCATGATCCCAGGGTCCTGGGATCGAGCCCCACATCGGGCTCCCTGCTCCGTGGGAAGCCTGCTTCTCCCTCTCCCACTCCCCCTGCTTGTGTTCCCTCTCTCGCTGTCTCTCTCTGTCAAATAAATAAATATTTAAAAAAAAATTTTTTCCCCTCAATTGCCAGTGATCCCTATTAGCTTAGAGCCAGTTGGAAGCTCTAAGCATGGGTGGAGTTTTATACTGGTAGGCTTCCCTAAAGTTAGTTGGCCTGGCACCTGACTGGTTCATGGAGAAGCCCTCCATATCCATATCTCCAAGTCTTTCGATGAGGGGTCCTTCCATTGCTCCAGAGAGGAGCCACCGATCTCCTGGCTGCCAGGGCCTTGGGATCTGGGCAGCTGGCTTGGAGGGAAGGGTCCCCCTCTCCCAGGACACTCCCTGTCCCTGGAGAATAAACTTCCCAACTCCTGCTGGCATTGGCATAGGGAAGGGACATCACCTGGCTGCCAAGGATGGGAGAAGGTGCCCTGGCATCTATCTTTTCACCAATCCCTATTTTCCACCTCATACTTCATCTCTGTCTCCTGGAGCACATGGGACTTCCAAGTCCTGAGGCCATTGGCACTGTGTGGCATGAAGGGGCTTATTTCTTAGTATCATCCTTGCAGGCATTTGGTATGCAATTTCCTCAGCCCTGCTCACTTCTCCATTCATTTTTCATCTTCCAAAAATGTGAAGAAATCTCTCATTTGCTGAGGTCTCTCTCCCATTCTCTTTGTCCTTGTGCTTATACAATTTTTATTCCTTTATTCTTATTTTGGTGAGGTTTTGGGAGAAAGAGGAAATAAAAGAACCTAACAATTTGCCATCTTTAACCAGAAATCTTCTCCTGCCTCCATGAATTATTCAACCAGGTACGATGGAGCTTTTGCCCCTGTGAGTACCCAGAAACAGTTCTCGAGGGCACCAGGGGCCTGTGTGGCAAACCCTGGGCCGCCCCTTCTGTCCTTGTCTCCTTGCCCTCTCTCACTGAGACAGCCCCAAATTCCCACGATACCCTCCTCCTGACTTCCTCCTACCCCCCACCCCCACCGGCCCATCTCATCGCTCCTGTTTTCCTTCGGAAGCGGCTTTCCTTGGTCCACGCCTTTAATGTAGTCTGTGTCCCGGGTCCTCTTTTATCCTTTTCTCCTTTGTCAGCCCACCAACCCTGGGGACCTCACTCTTCCCCAGGCCTTTTCTTCTCTTTTTATGCTGGTGACTGCCAAATCATTGCCACCAGTCTAGACCTTTGAACTTATTTCATCAACCACTTTCTGGATATAACCTTTAGATGTTGCCCCAAGAAGCTGCAAACAGCAGAGCCAAATTCCAGGCCTTGGTCCTTCATACTCCCCAGCCCTTGCCCAGATCTGTTCTTTGGCCTGGGTTTTTCATCTCATTTGATGACAATACTAACTAGACAGTTGCTCAAGCTCAAAAACTTAGAAATCTTTTTACATATTAAAAAATATAAATGCACATATATATTTATATATACATTCATATTATATATACATTCTTACTACAGAAAATTCCAGGCATATATAAAAAATGGAACAGATGTTCTCAACACCTAACTCCGATAATTATCAATATATGGCCAATCTTGTTTCATCAATGGTCCCCACTTCTTCCCCTTCCCAGAGTGGTGTGAAGGCATCCCCAGGCACCCTGTTATCTTATCAGCAGAGACTGAGTATACAGCTCTAAAAGACAAGGGACTGCTCTCCTTCACCCTTCCCTACCAGCAACTGGTGACAACTTATCTCGAAGGCTCCGCACACACAGACTTCCAGGCCAGGTCCCTGCAGTTCTATCTGGCCCTGCCCCTCACACCCCTGCCCCAGACATACCACACGACTCGAGGCTCCCCGAAGCTCTGTCGACTCTGCATGTGTGGCCCCTGCTGTCTGGATGTCCCTCTCCTCCCCTCTTCCCCCAGCTCAGGTCAGTCCCTAGCTTCTCCGAGAGCCCTCCTGTCTTCCCTGGGTGGGAGCCATCTCTGACAGCCGTGTCATCTCTACCGCAGACGGGCTGCCTTCCGCCTACCAGACTGTGAGCTTCTGAGGGCAGGAATCCTGTCTTATCTCTGAATCCCCAGAACTTAATACAGTGCCTGGAATGAGGTAGGTCTCGCATTAGCAGAATGAATGAGTGAATCAATTGAGAGACATTTCAGAGAAATACGTGAGAGACTCCATTGCAGGGGAATGGACAGGGGAAGACCTGGGGAGAAGCAAGGGACACAGAGGGGCTGACAACCCCAGAGCTTCCAGCGTGTGAGTCTAGGGAATGGCAATGGCTCTGACGGAAAATGGGAGAAACCTGGAGAGCAAGCTGGCTTTTGAAGGGTGACAATGAAATCTGAAATGTATATGTGATGGGCCACGTGTTGGTGGGAGACCCAACAGCGCACGGTGGCGTAGGCATAGAAAGCTGCAGGGAGATACGGGTGGCATGGCTGGAGGAGAGCATTAGCGTGGCAGACAAGGGGCTCACGGAGAGTCAATGCCACGTTCCAGAACATTATGGAATAGAATGGAATCCAAAGAGAGCCCTGCGAGAGCTCGTCTGTGTTAGGATGTGTGAGGGGGTATGCCTCATGCCCTTACTGGTGCGGACAGAGACTTAGGTGACCGTGCATATGGGGCCGCTAGAACCAAGTGAGCCAAATCACATACCACATCAAATGAAGGAATACTCAGAATAGTGCTTGGTTTGTAAAAAGCATTCAAGTCATTTTGATGATGATCATCTTAATATTCTTATTTGGCCTTTGGTAAGTCACGGTCTTTTTCGACTCTCACCCCTTGGCCAGAAGGTCCTGGGGCTTCCTTTGCTCGTGATGTTGCGGAAGCTATGATAATCTCTAACCCTCCCACTGTGAGGGATCAGAGGAAGAGACTGTGAGCTAAGAATCACTTGTGGAGAGGTGGTAGCTGAAGTCGTGAAAACCACTGCACGACGGAGGGAGACACGCAAGGGAGGAGAGAGAACCAGGGTGGAGTCTGAAGAGGCACTCCTGGTCTGGGAATGGTGACCGAGCTCACAAAGGACACGAGGACCTCGGTGGAGAAGCCAGGAGAGGGCTCTGGAGCAGAGGAGGTCGTGGAGGCTGCTGCCAGGGCCCCATGAATAGGGTCAGAGCCGCAGAAAGGTCGAGAAGGGTGAACTCTGAACTAGGCCCTGGGCCTGACCAGGGAACGTGGCACTGTGAGCAATGAACCGAGTCTTCAGTGGTAGAGAGAGGGGGTGATAACAGTGAGCAGTAGCTTTAGTTCATTCACTTTTAAGGGTTCCGGGTTAAAGGCCACCAGGGACTTTCAGTTGTTTCCCGGTAGGTGACCCGAGGATGTGTGACGGCAGAAGGAAGAGTCAGTGGAGACGGAGACGGTGGGTGACGGGGGAGGTGTAAGCGAAGGAACAGGACTCTTGCCTACGCAGAGGCTTAGCCAGTTACCCTCAGGCTGCAAACAGGATGAAAGGGCAAGCGCAAGGGGTTTCAGGAAATTTCCTGAATACGTGCAGACTCTCTTGTGTTGTAGACGCTCCTCCCAAACCCCACTGTCCCTCCTACCCTCTGGTGGAGATTTCAGACCCAGAGTCAGATCTAAAGGAACCAAGGGGCCCCCACCCCTGTTTCGCCCTCATCCTATCTGGCCCCAGCACTGCACTGCCCAGTCCGGCAGCCACAGGCCATGCGTGGTTATTCATTCAAATTTAAATCTAATACAATTAAAACTTAGCTCCTCACTCACATTAGCCACATTTTAAGTGTTGAATAGCCTCATGCGGCCAGTGGCCTCTGAATTGAGCAGCACAGATAGAGAACATTTCCATCGCTGTGGAAAGTTCTGCGGGACACCACGGCTCTAGAGTCTTAGCAGTACTGCACCCCCTCTGTTCTCTCAGCGACGTTCAGCTCCCTGCACCTGACAGAAAGTTCACTTTGGGCCCTCAGACACCGATTCACCCAGGTCTTGGGAGAAGAGACCAAAGCTTGGTCACAGGGGCGTATCTGTATTAACTAGACTCCCTTCGGCGTCCGAGCATGCCCACAAGCTTGGACTTTCCGTCCTGTCTGCTTGGGGGCTAAGCGGAGTCCCAACAGAGGGGAAGACACCTTTGCTGAGCTCAGAAACTCACAGCCGTCCTGCCTCCTGCCCTCCACACTAGAAAACTCGGGGCCTACGCCTTCTTTTGCTTCACCCTCTCTTCCCACTACCCCATTTCCCACTCTCCTCGGCGCAGGACAACGTGTCCTTGCTTTTGTGCTTCCCAGTGACAAACAAGCTGTTGCTGGGAAGGTCTGTCACATGCTGGGGCAATGTTCCCTGGTCAGTGGGAAGCAGAGGATGATGAGGCTGGAAAGGCCCCCAACCCTCTTCTAAGTCAACTCCCATTTGACAAGTGCGCCTATGCATTACTTTGTTACTTAAAGGACAGAGGGGGAGTCCTGGGTGAGAGGTCCCAGTTAAAAGGCACGCCATCTCCAAGACCCATCAGTGCAAAGCCCGGGGGTTCCGACTGAACTGCATTCCCAGGAATGTTCCTGCACTTCTCTGCCTTGGCTGATGCCCTTTCCAAGATAGCATTCCTTTTACGGAAAACGCGATGAACCGGGCCCATGGATTTCCTTCCACGTAGAGGGAAGCTGGGCAAGTGCTGGCCATGGTTAGGGAGAGAGACAACAGAACCCTTCTCAGGGAGACCTCCACCCGAGGGAAGCTGTCCTTGCCCCTCCCTTCTGGGCTCCCTTCTTTGGCCATTCCTCCTCTGTTCTTGCTCTGGTTTGATCACTTTCTAGGAGCAAACCGGGGTAAGTGAGCACGGAGTTCTAATTTGGGCCCAAAACATGGCATGCTTCAATCTTCACAAAAAATAAGCAAATAACTCTGCCTGGCAAAATTCTTCAAGGGAAAAAAAAAAAAAGAAAAACCCCCCTCAGAGCTGGGAGTAGGGAAACTCCCACACGGGAACTCGGGGGAATCTGCTGACAGAGGCCCAAGCATCCCCATCCAGCTTCCCTCTTCTCTGGGAAAGGGTCCGACCTCGGTGCTCGACGCAAACCCCATCTCTGACCCGAAGCACTTCACACAATCCCACTGACCCTGGGTGTGATGGAGGCGGGGGCAGAAGACAGACAACTGCGCCCCAGGGAGACATCCGCATCCTCCTGTCCCGCCCTGAAACACCCCACCCGACTTCTGTATCACCCAAGCCAGAGAGTCAAAGGACGAGATTCATTTACTTCATCCAAAGGCCACTGGGCTGAAGAGGATTGCCTGGCAAGTTCCTGGCATGGGAGTCAAAGCAGCGTAGTTCAAGTCCTGCCTCGTGTGCTCAAGTCCCAGGGCCACTCCTCCCCCGCCTCCTGCCCTTCTAACCGGTTGCTCAGCAGTTCCTTCCACTACTAGTAACTCAGGAGAAAGGTCTTATTTAAGCAGCCAGGGGGCCAGCCAAGTCAGAAGCAGCAACATGTCCTAAAATGGTCAAAGAAAACTCCACAGGTCTGGCTGGAGCTCAGCTCCTAAAGGAAGGGGGTAGAATCGGGCAGGGACTAGGAGTTTGACTTCCCGGGCACCCCGCCCCAAACCTCAGGCCCGAGATTAACCCCTTCTGCTGGCTACTTACCATTCCACAGGACCTCCAGTGAGTGGGGGGACAGCGGGATAGCCTTGTTCTCTTTTAACACAGGGCTGACATAGGAAGCTAAGTAAGGGACAGAGGTCCAGATCTATTAAAGGAAAGGGGTGGTGGTGAATGAACAAGATGGACCACACACACTCATCCACTCGATCCTTAGGGCCCAGCTGTTCTTATCTTTCCTCTCCTCATCACCTCCTTTCACTCCTGAGGCTCCTGCTGACACCCGGGAGTGCTCCCTACGGCACCGAAACACAGAACCAGAGCGAGCGGCTGGATCCAGGGTGCAGGAGGAGAACCAGAGCACCCTGACAGCCCCAAGCTACACTCTCTACCAATAGTTCAGAAACTTCAGTGAGAATGTTGAGCCTGCTTCTCTGTTTGAAAAATGGGTATCAGCTGGCATGAGGGTAAACGAAATGAAGAACATTTATTAAGTACCTATGACGTGCCAGGCAAGGTTTTAGGCATTTGGCCCCCTCCCTCGGTCACTCCATGCAGGGGTCCCTGCCCTGCCAACACCCGTTCACCTTGGCAGCGTTAACGAGTCTCCAGGCATTGAGCAGGCCAAATCCGTGCTGGTGACTGTGGCTGAAGCCAGCCTCGTTGGTGACCCAGTCGGCGCGGCGGTCCTCGTACTGAGGGAACAGAGGTCCTGCTTAGTCTCTCGGATTCCCAAGTACACGTGGCCCTCGGACAAGTTCAAGGGGCGCTAACCCCCTCCTCCCACAGTGGAAAATCCATGTGTAGCTCTTAACTCCCCAAACCTTAACTACTAATAGCCTGCTGCTGACCAGAAGCTTTCCTGAGAACAGAAACAGCTGATAAACACAAATTTTGTATGTTACATCTATTATATATTGTATTCTTATAGTAAAGTCAGCTGGAGAAAAGAAAATGTTACTAAGAAAATCTTAAGGAAAAGAAAATACATTTATAGCGGATCCACACGTCGTTCAAGGGTCAACTCTAAGGTCAACCACGTAACTCTGGCTTCCTTGCTGGCCCTGCTGGCTGACCCAGGCCAGACTCTCCCACTAAGGCCGCGAGGAATGGGTTCCCCAAGGAGAGCTGGGACGAAAGGTCAAAGCCCCATGATGTCACCAGCCCCCGGAGTAAGGGAGCCCAGAGTACTCCTCTGCAGGTGAAATGGCTCAGGCAGAACAGGCAAGAATGAGTTCAGGCCTGCGATCTGGATGGGGCGCCCACACCTGTTCTGTACATGGGCAACTCTGAGAAGCATCTGGCACCACACTTTCGGGTGAGCCTGAAGCCTCCCGCTCCCTGCAAGTCCGCGGAAGCAGAAGCGGGGGGAAGGCTGCGAGGGTCTCACCTGGGTGGCTGTGAAGACAATGATGTGCTGGACGTCCCGCCACGTGAGGCAGGGCCGCACCTGCAGCATCAGGGCTACCATGCCCGCCGCCAGGGGCGCTGCGGCGGAGGTCCCTGTGTGGCCCTCGGTGCAGCCTGTGCCCTTCTGAAGGTCCCAGTCAGTGGTCACCTGGGCAGTGGATGGGGGGCGGGGCAGGGTTAGACACGGAGTTCCCAGGTGCTGCGCAGAGGGGGATGGGGGACGGGCGCTCAGAGTAAGCCTGTCAGGTGGGCCCTTCCTTTGTGAGAGCTGAGTCTCTGACCAGAGGGAGGCCCGCTAGCGGGTCAGGACAAAGGAGATCCTTAATCCTTCGAGGCCCCACCGGACAAGCTCTGGAGAACTGAGAAAAGATGAATAAAGATAAAGAGCTACTTAGGAGGGTCTGGTTGTGGGCAGAAAGGAGATGGAGCTGTGGGAGACGCCTCAAGTGCAGAGGACAGTTTTCCCGATTCCTGCTCCTCTGTAACGGTTTCCCAAATTCCCCACCCCAACCCTCCAAGCCCCGCAGCCATGCTAGACAGAGGAAGTGGCCAGGGGAGCTCCCAGGCCCCAGCTGGAGCTGGGACAACAGTGACGGCACCATTCAAGGAAATCCAACTTGGCAGCTCAGCGACAGAGGCTGGAGTGACATCAGTGGGAACAAAGGGAGTGTGTTCCCAGGACACAGTTTCCTCTTGTGTCCTTGCCCACCCCGTGAGCTCAGCGTGGGCTTCATGTCTACACGGCCTGCCCGCCCTGGCCCAAACTGCCTCACCGCTCTGGGCCTGGTGCCTCAGTGTGGTTCCCATGAGCCCCCCTTCTCTACCTGTGGTTCTGAGGTGGGAGGCGACGGTGGGGGTGGGGGTGGGGAAGGAGAGTTACCTCGAGGGGAGAGATGGCCTCAAGTTCTCTTTATCAACCCTGGACCCACAAAGGGTTTGCCTAAATCTGCTCCCCGATGTGGCTCTTTGGATCTAGGACATGGTGCCAATGTTAAGACTAGAGAATTTTTTTCTTCCAGGCTTCTCTTTGGGTCAGATACCAGGGTGCTGACTTCTGCCAAGAACTGCCCTTTCTCCGTTGTACTCACTGCTTCCCTCCCAGCTGTTAGAGCAGTTGCCAAGAGATGTAATTTTCACTCCGACACCGTGCTCTCCCAGAAGAAAAAGGAAAAAACCCTCCAAGTTGTAGTCTCAATGAGACTGGGAAGGCTGGTCTGTGCCAGGGAGCAGATGGGGTTTTTCCTGTTAAGGAAACAGCGTCACGGGGACAGTCTCGTGTGTGGCTGTGAGGGCGGTGAACATGCCAACGGCGGCGGGAGCCCCGGGCAGCCCTAGGAAAGTCCAGGGGAGCGCCCCAGGCACCCCGCGGGGGGACAGCACATGCTCATGCCCTGCTCCCAGGAAGACCGCTGCCCCACACAGCTGGTCACTTGAACAGACCCTGGCAACAGGCGGTTTCCAAGGCAAGGACATCCAAAAGTTGGGAGCTTGGCTCAACAAACTCTCTTTTCATTTCTGGACCAGTTACAGTTCAGAGGGAAGGTGGAAGGTGGGGGGTGGGGCATGAGGGGGAGGGGAGTTAGGAGAACAGCCAGGCACTGCTGAGCACCGGTCACAGCCATGCTAGGGGAGGCCTTCCTGGTGAGTGGGTCCCCCAGTTTCTGCCAGGGCACCAAACGCATAGTTTGCTCCTGCTCTTCCTCCTCACCCAGCCTGGCCTGGGTGGGGGAGGTGTGGTGCCCTTGAACCAGACCCCTGACTGCTGGGCAAAGCCCCTCTGACATGTTCCCTTCAGCCCACTCCCTTTTTCTTTCTCTCTGGGTGGGGGAGGCTGAGGGCCACAGGCCCAGGGCCTTGGAACTGTGTGTTGGCCAGAAGTCACTTATTGGCAAAACTGAGTATCAGTTTTGGAGAATGAATGTGACCCAGCAGGAGGACAAAGCGGCCTGATTCCCAGTGGCCCCAGAAAAACATCCATACCTAGGCCACTGGAGAAGGACAACCCCAGGCTCCAGCCCAGCTTTTCCCTGGAGCTCCTATCCCCATATCACTCTCTTCGGGTCAGCAGGGACAGGCAGGGAGCTCTGGGTCCCAAGCCAGAGACCTGGCCTAAGCCTGGTGGGATGGAGCTAAGCCAGCTGGGTGTGGGCATCAGACCCTGAATTCTTTAAAAGGTTCCCCAGCGTGAGAAGCCCCACTCCCCTGCTCCGATCTCGTTAGATATGGCTCCAATTCTAGCTCCAAGGAAAGAACTGTTTCTTAGGCTGACAGACGCATTTCCCAGACTCCTTTTCCCGCCCATTCCATGAAGACAACCACTGGCTTTACTCCCGATGGGGAACGTGACCAGAACTCACAGTGTTTACGTAAGGGCTAAAGAGCAGTGGAATGAAGATTTTTTTCCTAAGCCCACAGGAATCAGCCAAAGGCCAAATTCTACCAAAGGAAGACATTTCAAAAGAGTTCTTTAATCAGTGTGATGCGTACTAGTCCCAGTAACAAAATATATATTTGTAAGTTAAAATGTTAAAGGTAAAAACCATGTGCAGGTTTGTTTAGGGTCCTCAGCTCTGATTTCCCAACAGTGGCATACCCTCTGAGACCCAGATCTGCTAGGGAAGGGGGAGGAATTGGAGGGGCGGGCCGGGGAAGCATGGACCCAGAGAAATATGGCCGTGCTGCCTGAGAGATGTCTTGTGGGACAGGGGCAGGGAGTGCAGGGCCCAGGAGGCACTCACGATGCTCCGGAGCATCTTGTCCCCACCACTGAAGGTGACCGCCAGCATGGAGGCACACTCCTCGGCATAGAAAGGCATCCGTCCCTCCTCATCCACAGCGCCTGGGGACAGAGTAGGGGAAATGAGAGCTAGGGGCCTGATGATATCAGAGTTGTCATCTGGGAGGCTGTCCTGAGTTTAAAAAATGATCTCTGTGGCCCAAATGCCTCAGCGGGCACGCACTCCTCACCTGAAGAGGCAACCTCAAATGGCAGAGGGGATTCTGGGCCCTAACACCATTCTTTCAGTAGGCTCCATGTAAAACTGGGAGGGGGGGGCTCCACTCTATAGCTACCCATCTGTTCACACATTCATCTTCCTCCGTATTTATTCACTTATTAATGATCTACTGTGGGTCCCACACTGTGAGAGGCATCAGGGCCACACGGAAAAGGCCACAGTCTTGATCTCAAGGAGCCAAGTCAGGAAGCAAGTAGGGTAAGTAAATACAACCCGGGCAGCAGATGCTGTGGTGGGGGGCACAGGTGCGAGGCATTTGATTCAGACTAGTGGGGGTCAGGGAGGGCTTCAAGCAGGAGGCAAGTGGCCCGTGGGAAGAGAGGCTGGAGCGGAGGCCTGCCAGATGATGGGCTGAAAGTGTTCCCGGGGTATGGTGGCATCGAAGGAGGGCCCTGAGATGCTCTGAAGCAGGGCTAGTCCCTCCTTAACTATGACCGGGAAGAGAAGATCGTGCTCATACAGTCAGACACCATGGAAGCCAGGGCACGCCCCAAATACACAACCCTCCACCCTCCCCACTGAGGGACACCCCCCCCCCCAAGATGTGAGCCTTCTACCACACAGCCCGTTCGCCACTGAGTCCCACGCACACCAACACAGAGCCCCTCGCCACGCAGCGGCACACACATGCTCTCAGGCACACAGACCCGCCAGGCCACTACCTATGGTGACGGTGTAGATGGAGTTGGCATAGCCATCATAGTTGCAGTTGTCGTTGTGCTGGCCCCCGTTGCCGCTGGCCACCACAAAGATGCTCCCAAAGCCCCGGCGGCCAGCAATCACCCCATGTTGCAAGGCAGCCTGAGGAGCAAAAAGGTCCTGCGTCAGCTGAGGAACTCAAAGACCTCCACCGTCCATACCAGTAGCCTCCTCCCCTTCTAGAAAGAAAAGGGGAGGGCGCCTGGGTGGCTCAGTTGGTTAAGCGACTGCCTTCGGCTCAGGTCATGATCCTGGAGTCCCGGGATCGAGTCCCGCATCGGGCTCCCTGCTCGGCGGGGAGTCTGCTTCTCCCTCTGACCCTCCTCCCTCTCATTCTCTCTGTCTCAAATAAATAAATAAAATATTTAAAAAAAAAAAAAAAGAAAGAAAAGGGGAAAGAAGCCCAAAGGCACTGGGGCAACGGGGAGAGAGATTTAAAGATGGAAACAAGAAGGGGAGGGAGCTGTGAGTTGAGCAAGTGTTTGATGTGAGTTCGCTGCTTATCAGATCCGGTGGGGCCAGTGATGGGGGGGTCGGGGGGTGGGGGCAGGTCACAAAATCACAGGGAAACAACTCAAGGCACTGTTCCATTTCTCTAAGAACTGGTGTCCCCCATGCTCCCCCACCTCCAGGTTAGGAGGACTCGCCCAAAAGGAGGTGTTGGGGCTGGATGCCATGAGTCTGGCACCACAAACGGGGGTAGGGTGGGAAAGGGAGAGACTTGCAGTAGTTCTGGGACCTGAATGAAGAGGGTGTCCTGGGTCTCGCAATCTTCATGCAGCTCAGTTACCTTTCCAAGCTGATGGGGGCCATCCACTGTCTTCCCATCATCATCGGGTCCCCAGCTGTTGAGAAATACACAGAGGGAAGAGCCAGAGCCCCACTATGGTGGCCCAGCCAGGCCTCCCAGTCCCAACTGACCACCCCCGTGCCTGAGCTCTTCCTGTCCTCCCAAGCATTCCAGTTCAGGCCCCCCATGATTTAAGACACAGGGTGCAAAGATCCAGCCCTCACTCCAGAGTGGAAAACAGAAGTATGTGACAAGGTTCTTTGTTTCCTTAGAAACGTTCCCAGTTTAGGACTACTTTCACCTGCCCCTAAAAATCCTTTCTCAGGTCCTAGGGAGCAGGAGACAATACATATTGGTAGAGAGGGACAGGAGGCCACCCATCTCCTGATCTCAGACAAGGCTTGATGGCAGAGCACCCGCAAAGGAAGTACTCCATCTGTGTAAGTTCCTGGGTAAGCGAAATGTATACTGTGGATGATGTCATGCATTTAAGGGGGGTGCTGGTTGGGGTGCCATTGGTGCCGCTCCCCAACCATCACCAGAACCCGAGGCTGCGGGTGCATTCACGTGTGTAGGGTGGCGGGAACTGGTGCTGGGCATTCAGCTGGGCTGTGGTGGGGGAGGAGCCCTTCTGAGCTCATGAAACAGGTGAACACGGGGCAGACCGGCGCACTCGTCATTTGGGAACCCGATGACTGGGGTGATATGGGGCGTACGACTGAGAACCCAGCAGCCGGGGGTCTGGAGAGAGAAGAGTGATGGACTTGCGGGCTGAAGCTGGGAGGACCCCGGTCGGCACCTGTTGCCCTGCCGTCGGAGGCTTTGTGTCCGGCTCTGCCGTACCTGCAGCTGTAGATGTCGTTGATCTGGTAGTGCTTGTTGAATGCCACGGCCTCCATGCTGTCCGTGAGGGGCCCGTCCAGTACCCGGATACCTAGGCGGTGAGGGCCCCATCAGCTCCTCGACCACGCGGGTCCGCCCGACGGGGAGCTGAGTGGTGGCGAGCCACACGTGGAGACTTACTTTTCCCTCTGAGCGCTCTGGTACCCTTGAGGTTTTATACCATGTGTATGTACCAGAATGGTTTTTTTTTCTTCTTTTTTTAACAGAATGCTAAATCTTGGATTTTAAGGATCATGCGGGCTGGTGGGAAGAGGCCTGGGCTAGAATGTAGGTAGCCAAGGTTCCCTTATTTGCATCCTTAATCACATAGAGCCCCGGTGTGGTGCTTGACACATGGAAGGTGTCCAAAAAATGGTACTCATTACCATTACTGCTCCATGGATGCCTAATTTCACCCTCTAAAATGGGGTGGGTCACATCCTGGTGGCCACGTAGGGACAAACGGAGCTTTCAGAAGGGACTTGGCTCTCAAGTTTCTTGCTCACTCTGGAGCTCATTTATGGAGAGGGCTGCTGCCCTCTGCTGGAGAGTAAGAGGAATATAGCCAATCCGTTCAGTCTGCAGGTTCCTCGCACTTTTGAGCAGTCTGGGAGGGCTCCCCCATTCAGGCCCTTCACGTTCTCCCTTGGTGGACAAAGACTGAGAGAAAGAGCCTTAGAACAAGCTCCAGTGGGGGCCAGAGCTGCTCAGCTCTCCTGAAAGCAGGGAGTGCAGACAGCAACCATCAGAAGGGCTGGGAGCTGGAGAGCTGGGAGATGGGAGGGGTGTCTCCACAGACAGACCGGAACAAGGAAGAAAGGCAGGTAAAAGGGTACTTGGGAAATTACGAAAATACAAGTATAACCTAGATAAGGAAAAGGAGTTATTGTTACAGTGAGTTGGGTCATTTTTTTTTTTTTTTAAAGATTTATTTATTTATTTGAGAGAGCGAGAATGAGAGAGAGAGAGAGTACATGAGAGGGGGGAGGGTCAGAGGGAGAAGCAGGCTCCCCGCCGAGCAGGGAGCCCGACGCGGGACTCGATCCCGGGACTCCAGGATCATGACCTGAGCCGAAGGCAGTCGCTTAACCGACTGAGCCACCCAGGCGCCCCAGTGAGTTGGGTCATCTGATGGGATGTAACCACGATCAGAAAAAGGGGGGAAGTGACTGAGTGGTTGGGGCTTGAGGCCTCTGTCCCACATCAAGGCCATTCCCCCTTTTATCTGTTTTATATAATAGGGTTTGCGGCTAATGACAAGTTTGAAACACCACTGCACTGAACAAAATCAATGAACTGATATGTCTGACAGACACCTATTACAAGCTTACCCTTTGCCCAATGCCAGGTGTGTTGAGAGTGGGATCAACACGGTTCAGCGCTCGGGGGAGGGGCAGGCAGGGAGTGAAGACCATCACCACGGGAGAAGCCCACCGAGGCTAGAGCAGAAGGTACCTGCTATGCGGCTCCCGTACGCCACTCCGACCGCACAGAAGCTGTTGTTGGGCACTGCGGCAATCTCTCCCGCACACCTTGTGCCGTGGTGGTTGCCATTCTCCACATCCGGGTGTGGCATAGGGTCAGGGTCGTTGGAGTTGAGGTCATAGCTGCCCTCAGGGCTCTGAAACATTGGGGGGGACATGTGGTCATTCACAGGTTGTAACGGGTAGGTCCTGGAGTCCAGGGGAGAGGAGACCTGGGGGAATCTGGGACTTTGGGGCTCCCAGCCAGCGCAACAGGCCCGTCTCTCTCTCTCAGGCTGCAGACATGAGAACAGGACACGTGGGGCAAAACGGAGAAGTGCCACAGGCCTCAGCAAACTTCTCTCTTGTCCATTATAGAAACAGGTCCAGGAGATGGCTCCGTGGCTTGGGAAGCCCAGGATAAAAGAGACTTAGAGCTACCTAAAGACCAGGCTTTGGAAGAGGAAGGTGCTCAGAACTCATGGGGAGAGGGAAGTTGCCTCCAGGGGCCACTCCTTACTGCCCAGGGCGGGGAGCAGCAACCAGAACCAGGAAAAGTGCCACTTGGAGTCCTCTTCCTGGTCTTAACTACCAGACTGGAATGCTGGCTGGGGGAGAGGGGAGGACGAAGAACACCATCCCACATCCCAGGCCCTTTTGGGTGGCCCAGGGACCTGTAAGAAAGGGGGCCAGACTGGGGCCGTATAAAGAAGGGGGTAAGACGCGGGAGTCGGAGGGGGCGTCCCAGGGCCACTCACGTAGTTGGGTGCGATGTCCTGGATGGTGTGCTCCACTCCGTCATCCACCACCACCACGGTCACCCCTCGCCCTGTGACATTGCGTTCCCACACACCTGTCACGTTGATGTCCCTGCCGGGGCTCCGCCGGTTATTCTGTAGGAGACACGGAGTCAGAAGCTATTTCCAGAGCCTTGGGAGCCCAGTGACACATGACGCAGCTCACAGACAGATAAGTCAGAGCTAGCTCGGCCACCATCAAAGGGCCGGGCAGTGGCTGTAGACCAACAGGTCTAGGTGGGGACAGAGGGACAAGGGAGGGCTTTGCCACCACCTTGCTCTCCAGAAGGCCTGGCATCATTCACCGGTGATACAAGTGAAATGGTGGCAAGGACAAGGGTTGGAGGATACAATAATTAGGCCGCATGATGTATAACCTATGAACATTACATAACGCCATGTGGTACCAAGTGTTTACCAAGTGCGAGGCACACATATATGAATTCCCTCCTCCTAGCCAGAACTCCACCAGGTATATAATGTTACGATCTTCACGTAAGTGATGGAGCTGGATCTGAGCCCGGGCAGCCTCGCCCCAGCACCCACCCCCTCACTTCTGCAGTCCACTGGCTCTCCAGAAGCGAGCACAGGGAAGGTGGAGCCCGAGGGCAAAACACGCCACTGAAGCCAACAGAAATGTGTCCTCAGGCAAAGGATGGGGGCCACGGGAGAGTAATACAAAAGCCCTCTAGAGAACAGAGCACCCCAAACTTCTCCGCCTGGGAGCTGAAGACGGCTGGGTCGGGCTTACCAGGTGCCACTGCTGCGGGTACTTGGGGTCATTGAAGTGGACGCTGCGCTTGGCCCGCTTGAGCAGCCTCTGCTCCGAGTGCCAGTGGACAGCTTCGTGCCCAGCTAACACAGTCTCCGCCCGCCGCCGGACGGCCTCCGCCGGCAGCTCCTGCTGCTGCCCGGCCGGCTGGACGAGGAGGTAGTACCCCTGGAGCTCCCCGATGCGCCCAGCGTTCAGCAGCCCCGCTGCCCGGGCCAGGGCATCTGCCTTCTGCTCCAGGGTCTCTTCTGGCCCCTCGCCTTCCAGGCTGTCCAGGTGCACGGCCCAGCTTAGCCCCCCTGGGCCCTGCGCTCCGGGCCCATGCGTCCCTGCCAGGCCCATGACCCAGGGAACCAGCAAGAAGAGCCCGGCCAACTCCAGCCAGAGGCAGGCGGGGAGGCCCAGGGGGGCATCCAAGTGTGGCACTTTCTGCCTCCCCTTCGGCATCAGAGCAGTAGGCTGCAGACAAACAGAAAGGACATCAGAGACCCCTGCGGGGAATCTGCAGGGACACCGAGCCACCCACGTATGACACCTAGAAACCCCCAATCCACTCCGTTTACATTTTTAAACACTTGATCCTCTCTTTTTTATTTATTTATTTATTTATTTATTTATTTTTATTCTTATGTTAATCCCCATACATTACATCATTAGTTCTAGATGAAGTGTTCCATGATTCATTGTTTGTGCATAACACCCAGTGCTCCATGCAGAA
>NC_138379.1:82962026-83049200 GCF_054177405.1 Leptonychotes weddellii | reverse complement strand
GTGGGGTGTGGGCCGGTACTAACTCCAGTGGATACGTCCACGGCAGGATGGCAGTCACCATCTCACCAGACAATCAGGCAGGGTGTCCAACTGCTAACAGGCACCATGTTGCTCTTTGCCACTGTTGCTCTGAAAAGGGCTCAAAAGTCCTATTGCTCTTCAGTAGGTTACTGGCAGAATCATGACTGTTCCTTAGAAGAGACCTTCCTCCCTTATTTCGAGCAGACATCAATCTTCCCCCCAGCTGACATCTCAGCCCAGTTGTCCTCGGGGCCGACTCTCCACAAGGGTGTCCCAGTCCTACCTGGACTCTGTGTGAGGCTGAGCTCCTGGTCTGGCTAACCACCTCACGCTCATTTTGTGCAAATGGAGAAAAGGCATCACTTTCACTGAGGAATATTGGCTCCGAGCACAGACTGCAGACCTGTGAGTCCCAAGAAAAGAAAAAAGAAAAGAAGAAATGGTGTCATCCCAAATCCAGTGGAGCCAGCAGAGGCTAGCCATGACCTGTGACCAAGGGAAGTGGCCAATGATCAAGTGTCATTTCCAGGGATCTCAAGTGGGTTGTAGACTGGCAGAGAAACCCTACTTCTCATCTTAACCATCATGCCACCCTCTTTTCTGTGTTCCCCAGAGGCCCGGAAGAGGGCTTGAACTGTTGCCCAGACACCCTCCTCGAGAAGCAGATAGTCCTATTTCCTAGAAGTCGAGGTGGAGCTAACTTCCTGATTTCTGTATCTCTGACAGATGCCAGGGAAGTAAGAGTAGGTAGGAAGCAGAGGAAATGGTGAAAACCCGAGAATGCAAACAAAACTGAACAGGCCTAAAAAGCAAGTGGGCAAGCGGGAAGGAAGAAATGATGGGAGAGTTGGAAAGCAGCACTAAACTCGGCTCTCCTTAGGCATGAGCTTGGCTGGGTGGCTTGCAAGTGAGGGCTCACGCTCTAAACTGGGACTGGCACCCATGGTTTGATTTCAGAAGGGCCAGCTTTAGAACTGGTGGGCAACTGTGGTTCCAGGGACAGGTGAGGTGACAGCAGAACGTGTGTGTACCTATTGGCAACTGGGCCCCTTTAGAGTCATCTGCTCTGTGCTTGTGTCGAGGCAAGGCTTTGTACCCACACACACCCAAAGGGATCCAACTTAAAACGTGATAGAAAAATAGGTCTTGGGCGCCTGGGTGGCTCAGTCGTTAAGCGTCTGCCTTCAGCTCGGGTCATGATCCCAGGGTCCTGGGAACGAGCCCCACATCGGGCTCCCCGCTCCACAGGAAGCCTGCTTCTCCCTCTCCCACTCCCCCTGCTTGTGTTCCCTCTCTCGCTGTGTCTCTCTCTGTCAAATAAATAAATAAAATCTTTAAAAAAAAAAAAAAGAAAAATAGGTCTTTTACTGAAGTCTCTTTGGAAAGGGAGAAGACAACTTAGGTCACCTGACTTTTCCCTCCAAAAAACTGCATTCCACATCTCCTTAGGCTGCCGGGCACATTCCCTCTCAAATTCCTCCCCACCCTCCAGTAGCCTCCACTGTCCCAACATACTCAGAGGCCTTTCCCAGACCTCACCAAGTAGAACAACATCTTGCGAGACAGCCAGATAATGCCCCACCTAGGCAATCCCCTTCAAGTCCCCTAGATCCCACTACATTTCTGGAAGAGAAGAGAAACCTGACCACCACTTCCTCCTCTCCCTCTGGCAGAGCAGGACCGTCTCCCATTCCCACCCTAGGTTTCTGGGAAAGGAACCTTAAATACTCTCTGAAAGCAGCTCACAACCTCACCCAACTGCTGTGCGTATCTTTACGGCTCTTAGGTGCCAAGGGAGAAAAGAAAGAATATGGGCAGCCCTGAGTCCTGGGAAGAGCCTGTCCCAAGAGACTGCCCTCCTCGAAGCCTCTACACCAGGTTCCTAGAAACCAGGTTGCGTCCCAGGTCAGTTTCATTGACTTACCTCTCCCCGGCCTCGACTGGCCCGTGCACTGTGTCCTTCCTCTCAGAGGGACCCCTACTACCCTGGGATCCGTGACCCCAGTGTCCCGTCTCCGGGGCTCCCCCACGCCGGGGCTGAGGGCGCCCTCCGTGCGGCCCCCACGCCCCCCCGCCCCCGGCTCTGGGCCACTCGGACTGCCCCTGCCCCGCCCCCACCGAGTTCCCAACTCACCGGCCCGGCCGCAGCTGCCGCCGCCGCCTCCCTGCGGAAACTCGCGGCTTCCCGGGAGCCCGGGGAGCCAGTGACAGTAGCATCACTTCCGCCCGGCGGCGCAGCCAATCAGCGGCGGGGCCCCGGCCCGGATGAGCGGCCCGGAGCAACCGGCGCTAGGGGGCCGCCCGCTCCGGGCATCCTCCGCCGAGAGAGGGGCGTGAGGGCGTGGTGGGCTCCGCTCGCCTGGCCCCACCGCCCCGAGTTGTCGGGGCGTCCTCAACGGGGGCCCTGCCCGGAGGGACGATCTTGCCCTTCATGGCGTCCTCTGGAAAGGGCGTCTCGGTTGCGACCTTTTAAAAACACCTCGTTCCTCTTCTCTCTCTGATCGCCATGGCCCCGACTCTCCCTGGGACCTTCCCAGAGGGGCTCCTCCCTCCGCCGGGTCTCCTTCCTTCTCGCCGTCGCCTCTCTTCCTCCCCGCATCCCCGAAAGGGTCCACTCGTATGTTAGGGGGCTACCGCGGAGTCCGCGGCTCCTTCACGGTGCCGGCTCTGGCCGCCAGAGGGCGCCGTCGGGGGCGGCGAGGTGCCGTCGCGGCCGCTCCCCTCCCGGCCGAGCCTCGCCCGCTCCTCTCGCGCCGCCGGAAGTGGGAGGTGCGGCGCGCGGGCCGGCGCTCGACCCCTCCCCCCGAGGCTCGGCCGCCCCCTCCCCCCGCTCCGCCCGCTCAGGTGCGTCCCGTCCCTCCCCCACTGCCTCCCGGGGGCGCGGCGCGGGAGGTGTGTGCGGGGCGGGCGTGCGGGGAGGGGGCTGCGACGCCAGGGGCCGGGGCGGGGGCGGGGGGTCGAGGCGGGGGGGGAGTGGAGGGGGCCCGTGCGGACGGGGCGGGGGTCCCGGCCTAGGAACGGGACGGCGCCGGCAGCGCGGTGGGCGGGGGGGCGACGGAGAGGTGCAGGGGGCTCCGGCCCGAGGAGGCGGCGGACTTAGCGGTCCCCGGTTGAGGCGGCCGTGGCCACCCGGCGCCGCTTCCCCCATTGTCCCTTTCGCGGCCGTGCCCCGTTCTCCCCCAAGCACCCGTCGCTGCCGGCGTCGCCGCCTCGCTGGCGGTCGCCGCAGGGATTCCCTTGATACGTTCGACTTCCCACCCCGCGCCGCAGCCTGCAGCCCGACGTACCTGCCCCGCTCACCCTTGGGCTGTAGTGGCGGAGTCTCACGTAGGACCCGTGCCCTGCGGTTCCGTTTACCGGGCACCGAGGACCCCCGACCCTGGGCTCTGTCGGGGCAGAATGTTTGCACCCGAGGGAGCAGTAATGGCGATTTGGGCCCATTTTCTCCTAGGAGCTTTGTATAATGGGGGAAACTGAGGCACAGCGGGGTTCCCTGGCCTGTGACTGAAGTGTTGACAGAGCCCAGTCTCCATACTTGCCCAGTGCGAGCTTGCAGGTTCCAGGCGGTGGGGCGGGGTGTGTGTGTGTGTGTGTGTGTGTGTGTGTGTGAATATCTGTGTTGCTATTAAAATAAAAACAAGAACTTAAACTAACCCTATGTTACACCCTTCGGCCCCCCCACATTCTTTTCCCCCCGCTTTGTCTTCACCGTAGAGGGCCGTGAGTTTGTCCTGCCACACAAAGGATGACCTTTTGATCCAAGAAAGGCATCGTCCTGATTCCCTGACTTGGATTACCCTGTTTCTCAGCTTCTCTTTCTCTTAGTGGAGTACCCAAGATTCTTGTACTCTTTTGCACCCCTGTAGTAACTTTGAAGAGTCTGTATTTTTCTCAGTCAGTGATTCTCAAACATTTCCCATCTGTGGGGAGCACACTGACAGTAAAAGATGCTCCGATTGCCCAGCATAGTATTGTTTTTTTTCTCACATTTGAACACCTCCAAAACACTTCGCTTAAATGAACAGATAATGCTTTTAATGATTTAAAATGTATAAGATGTTGTTGATTATTGGGCCCCCAAATACATTCTTTGTAAATAATATTAGGTAAAGTAGGTATGTGGACCAATTGGAAGATTCTCACAGGCTGTAGTCTGTTTTAAATGACTGCATCTCTGCCAAAAGTGGAAAAGCTTTGCTCAGACTCCTAGATATTTATATAAATACGGTGATTTCCTAGGATCAATGTTCACTTGGGCCTCTTGTGCCCAGTGGCTCTTTTAATACCTTGCTACACAAAACTCTTGTTTAAGTATTTTCTCCTAGGACCCAAGTTTTTCTCTGTGTTTCTTTCCTGGAATAACTCTGTGGTATGGACGTTCTGAGGGGGAAAGATACACTTGTATTAAAATTTGGAAACTTGCAGCCTGTAATTTGTTTCTGAATGTACAGAGCATGATGGCAGCGGCGTCCGAGGTAGCTGGTGTGGTGTCCAATGCCCCCAATCCTCCAGAATCCTCTTCTAGTTTATGTGCTTCCAAATCAGACGAAGGTCTCCCAGATGGTCTAAGGTAATGTGCGCATCCTTGACTGGGAAGATTTCATTTGGGCAAGGGGCTTTTGAGATGGCTTCTTATGGAAGCGTAGATGGGTTTTCCTCTTTTGGGCTCTAGTGAGTAGTAATGCATGAGAGTAAGCTTTTTAAACGTAGGGACTGTCTGATCCGTGTGTGTATTTGTGGTACCGAACACAGCGTCCGGCACTCAGCAGGCATGCTAAGTGTTTGTTGAGTCAATAGAATGAATACAGGGGGTCAAACTCTTCTGAAAATGCTAATATTTCCCCACCCTTTTTTACATGGACTACATATGTTCATTTAATTGTATATTTATGATATAATATCTATGTCTCTATCTACCTACGATACCTATACATTTATGTTATGATTATGTATATTATAATGATATTATATATCATACCTGTATATTTATGTCTTCTGTATTACATAGACTTATAGATGTGTATACATATACATACATAAAGCACATACATATTCATACATACACACAGATATATGTGTATCTGTATTATCTCCAGATAAACAGATAGCTTCGTTAGTATGGTTTACTGCTTCACATAGATATTTTGCCTCCTCTCTAAACTCTTGAGGGCTGTTATGGTTGCCCAACCTTGCATCTTACAGTGCTTAACACATAGCTATGTACAGTGTTGTACTAAATTGACTGTATATTCCACCTCAACTCTTTTCTAGAGTACCTAGGACCTAATATAATAGATAATACTGTACTAATAGTTTTATATATATTAACGCGTTTAATCCTCGTAACAGTCGCAGGAGGGAGGTGCTAATATTATTATTGCCATTTTTAGGTGAGGAAATTGAGACACAGAGAGGTTAGTAACTTGCCCAGGGTTGCCAGGCTACATTGGAGTCAGGGTTTGAACCCACGCTTGTCCAACTCTGTAGTACCTCCTAAATACTGGTTTAAATGAAGAGAGATTTGTTGGCGAAGGGGTAATGGGGAAAAATGTTAAGTAAGCCTAACCATCAACCTGGATCTTCATTTTATAAGTAGAGTCAGCCACATACTCCCACTAACAATAATGGCAGCTAGGATTTATTGAATATTTACTGTGCCAGGCTGTGTACTAAATACTTCAGATGCATGATTTCATGTCATCCTCACAATAGTCCTAGTAGGTGGGTCATATTTCTGTTTTACAAATGAAATTAATTAAGTTACCGAGAGTCATTTACGTGGTAAATAGCAGAGTCAGGATTTACACCTTACTATTTACGTGGTAAATAGCAGAGTCAGGATTTACACCCAGGTACTCTACTGTCTATGCCAAATCAATAATTTAAGTGTCTCCCCCGCTTTCCCAGGTAACTCTCAGCAAGGAATCAGCTAGAGGTGTTTATAAAGGTGTTCATATCCCAAAGACACTCTTGGTTGTTTTATTTTGAACAGCATGTGCTATTGAGGAAAGGAAGGCACTGTGACCTAAAGCCTCAGTCGTTGCTGGCTTGGGGTACTTAAGGGCATCAATTGACAGAATCAGTTTTTTAAAAAAAGAAGGGGCAAAGAAATTTAGCACAGATGTAGTCATTATTCCTGGGTGGGAGGCGTACTGTTGTAAATGTTAGATGTCACTGTAAATAGGTTTTAAAGATCTCTTCAAAAAGCAATACATTAAGTGGCTGTGACAAACGACAAAATAACTATTCCAGTGTTTATACATGTGTATGTATTTGTCTGGGGTAAAATTTCTACTGACAGCTTCAGTTTCGGATTCAGTGTCTGTACCTCAGACACCCTGAAGTGGGGATGCTGTGCTCTGGAAAACTGTCGAGGAACTTAAGAGGTGGTTCTGGTCAAAGATCTGTATGAAGAATTTGAACGAAAATTATTTTTGTGAAACGTGAGAGTGGAATAAAAATATTTTTTCTAAATTAATATTTTATTTGTTAGAACATGAGGTGTAACTAAGTCAGTACAGCTAACTAAATGAAAATACTCTAACGAGCAGTAGGCTATTTCATTGACCTTCTCCAAAATTATTCAAATTGGACCTCGGAAATTTGGGGCTCATCAGAGTCATTTATGTGTGTTTATTTATGGTCACCCGACAGGAAATGTCTGTCTCCAGCACCCAGGTTCTAACCAGCAAGCTCTACTCCCTGCATGTGGGTCAAAATCGCTGGACAAAGACTAAGTTCCACGTCATTCTGATAATTTGAGGGGCTTAATGTAGTCTGGTTTTGTTCTTCTAGTCATTATGTTGAAGATACTATGTATTTAATCTTCCTTAAGATTGGGTGAAGAGAGAAACTTTTTATCTTATGTTTTTGATAGCCCCAAAGACCCTGCACAGAAGCACAAGAACTCGCCTCTGTCGAGTGTAAGTAGCCAAACGATAACCAAGGAGAATAACAGAAATGTCCATTTGGAACACCCAGAGCAGAATCCTGGTTCATCAGCAGGTGACACTTCAGCAGCGCACCGGGCGGTTTTAGGAGAAAACTTGCTAGCCACAGCCCTTTGTCTTTCTGGCGGTGGGTCTCAGTCTGATTTGAAGGACGTGGCCAACACAGCAGGAGAGGAGGGGGACACATGCCTCCGGGAGAGCCTCCATCCCGTCACTCGGTCTCTTAAGGCAGGGTGCCATACAAAGCAGCTTGCCTCCGGGAATTGTTCTGAAGAGAAATCCCCACCAGCCTCCATCCTAAAGGAAGGTAGCAGGGACACAGGCTTGGATTTCCGACCTGTGGTGCCTCCAGCAAATGGGGTTGAAGGAGTCAGAGTGGATCAGGATGATGATCAGGATAGCTCTTCCCTGAAGCTTTCTCAGAACATTGCCGTACAGGTCGAGTATCCAGTTTCTACTACTAAAATGGCATTTGGGCTATTTATTTATTTATATATTTATCAAGGGTAGGAGACCTTTCTTCATAGGAAGGTGGTGGAGAACTACTCTGTCTCTCGTTTTTTTATTGGCAACTATCATACGATTTTCATGCCATGCTGTGGGATGTCATCCTTCCAGTGTTCAGTAAATAATAAAGCCAGGAGTCAGGGTCTCATTGTGGTGACTAGGAACTTTATGACCTACATATAAGCTCTTTCACTGACTAATTGATGAGTGTAGGTCATTAGCATTCATATTTCCCATCTTTGTCCTTGCAGGAGGAATCCTTGTTAATTCTCTGACCTACATCTTAAGAAGTACAGTGTATCCTGCCTCCTAGTGCTTGGTGTGCTTTGTTGTAGGAGGATGGGCACAATAGGTTGTAGGGGGTGAAATTCTTATTTCACACTTGAGGCTGTCTCTCTGGCAGTTCTTGGGTCTTGTTCAGGTTCTTTTGTGGGATAATGTTTGATGCAATATACATGTCAGTGTCTGTTTGCCAGACTTACAGTTCTTCTCTTGTTCAGAAGCCAAAAAGGGGAATGCAGAAATTCAGCTGCTTAGTTACTTGTGACAGATTTCCTTGTAAAATTACGAAAGAGTAATTTTGCCTTTTAAAATGTCTCTGAACAGTTCTGAATATAATTGTTTCTTTCTTTATAGACTGACTTTAAGACAGCCGATTCAGAGGTAAACACAGATCAAGATATTGAAAAGAATCTGGTGAGTACTTAAACTGTCACAGTGAATATACTAGACCGTTAACTCAGACTATCTAGAGTCATATCATCTCAGCTGGAAAAGGTGCAGGAATCTCCTTTTCAAATCCCTAACAGATGGTCAGCTAACTTCTTTCTACTTGATCACTTCCAGAGATGGGAAGCTTACTACTCATAAAGCAGCCTGTTGCATCTGAAAAAGAGCTCTTATTGTTACATCTTGTTCGTAGGTGAGGATAGCACCTCTCATACTTGTTAGAGTGCTCTCCTGAGCCATATAGACTAAATCCAAATCCTCCTTTACTTGTTGGCCCTGTGTATAATTTAAGTTTTTTTATGCCGCTTCCTCTTACCCCTCAAGTCGAATCTTTCCAGAAAAAAACATTACCAGACATTTATAACATTCTTCTTTTCTTCATAGGATACATTTTCCAGCCCTTCTATCGCCCTGGTTACTTTTCCGCCTGGACAGGTTCCATCTTATCATTGTTGCTTTGAAAATGTGATCCTGAGAAGTAAATACAATAATCCAAATACAGAATAATGAAGTCACAACACAGTGGGGTTCACCTTCTCTCTATCATTCCAGACGCTGTTTCTCAGGCGCTCAGACGCTGTTTCTGTGGTGCTCTGCTCAGAGTGTTGAGCTTTCAGGTCTTTTTCTGCTGTACTGTTGAGTCCTATCTTCCCTTTTATTCCTAGTAATTAGGTTTTAAAACCTAGTGAGCTGCACATTTATCTTTGTTAAAATGGTCTCTTTGATCTATCTCTGGTATCTCATGGCAGAAACTTCCACCCTTAAGAATATGGATATCAAAGTTTATATTTTTTGAGAGGAAGGATGATGCTGGGAAAGGCACCCTAGCATCAGGAAGAGGTTTTTAGGGTAATATGTGTTAACTGAGTGAGAGAAAAAGTGCTTATAGCAACCAGATAAGAAAGTGGATATTTGGTCAAGTTGAAGAAATTGAGGAGCAGATGGAAGGAAGGAAGTTATGGGAGTACATTAACCAGATGAAGTGAATAAAGTTTTTTAAATACAGGATAGCAACTCGGGGTTACTCATATAACAGGCAGGTAAAAAGATCCTAGAGATGAGCAAGCTGATGGAGATGTGCTAGGTGAAAACCAAGCTAGAAGAGAAGTCCCAGGGAAGGGGGGGTGATTCACCTTTTCTTGAATACTTACTCTAAGCACATTATTTTGTCCCCATAGTTCTATGGTGGGGTTCTGATGACAGTAGCAATCCAAGCGGGGGCAACTAAGTTATAAATAAGCTTTAGCATCAGTCTGATGCAGGAGTGGAAACTAGCAAGTCATTGGGCCAAAATAGGCCCAGGATTACGTTTTATGTGGCTGTACTCTTTTGGGTACTGGGATGGCCCACATGCCTTTATTTTATTTTATTTTATTTTATTTTATTTTATTTTTTCAAAATTTCCTTTAAATTCTAGTTAGTTAACATACAGTGTAGGCTCACATGCTTTTAAAAAGACAGTGGAACTAGGCAGGTGTTAAGTTTGGTGGCAATAGAAGAAACTTGGCTCCTGTTTTGTTTCCCTTTTTGTGCATTTATGGTAATTTCCCACTGGCTGCATTTGAAATTGTACCTTCTGGTCCTTGGAGCCAATTAGACACTGATGAAGTAGTAACTTTGGCTTGTTAAGATGAGATGCTATGGATCAAGTAGTTTATAGCTTTTCAGTTATCTTTTTGTATGTACTAATAGTATGTACCTTGAGACTTCTTTCCATGAGACTAGTGGTGTTTTCCCCTGGCCTGTGTTGTCCTAAAGAAGCATTGTAGACAGAGAAAGTACCACAAGGAAATAAAGGGAAAGACCTATGCTGAAGAAAGTAAAGATTCCTCTTTTCTACCAGTTGAATATATTGGTTCTTAACCTTTCTTTAGCTTTTCTTGGGTTAAAGTCCTCTTTTGGAATCTTTTGAAAACTTTAATTCTCATCTCAGAAAAATTTATCCTCCCTCCCACATCCCCCTATTTCAGAGAGTTCAGAGACCCCTGAGGCCCATCCATAGATCTCAGGTTCAGAATCCCCGTAAAGACGTGAGACTGGAGAGTCATCAGGGGCCTTAGTCACATTTCAGCACCTGGTCTAAGGACTAGCTTATCTCAGAGCTAAAGTCCCTTTTTTTCCTTTTTTCCAGATTTATTTATTTATTTTAGATAGCACAAGCGGGAGGGGCAGAGGGAGAGGGAGAGAGAATCCCAAGCTGTGCTGAGAACACACGGGGCTGGATCTCACGACCCTGAGATCATGACCTAAGCTGAAACCAAGAGTCGGACGCTTAACCGACTGTGTCACCCAGGTGCTCTGCTGAAGTCCCATCTTGAAAACTTAGTTTTTATTATCATAATGTAATAAGTTTTCCTTCATTCACTTCTAAAACCTGTCTTTTCTTTGAAAATAGTTATCTTTTAATGATTAAGTTCAGTTGAATGCTCTTGGTTTAAATTTTACATGGGCTGCCTTATACCAAATGTGTTTTGAATTGAACGTCTCTTAAGTTTTAGCATCCCTTTGAAAGGTAGCCATCACTTTTCTTGATTTACGGATATGGGCAGGCAGAGCTGAACTGTGGTCCTCAGAAGCCTTTCTTCTACTCTTGCTTTACATGAGAGCTTGCTGATTTGCTCAGTCTGAATACCATGCTCCCCAGACCTCTTTAGTGGATCTGTCCATTTTCAGCGCTAATGGCCAATAAGGAATCCTCTTTTCTGGATGCAGTTTTGAGTAGGTGATCTGTTTTTGTTTTTGTTTTTTTACCCATTCATTTCTTCTTGCTCTGATAAAATGCCTTCTTCCTCTTATTCCCTGGAACAGTGATTGACAAACTTTTTCTGTAAAACGTCAGATGGTAAATGTCTTAGGCTTTGGGGCTCTGTTGTAACCATTCCATTCATTGTAGTGTAAAAGCAGCCTATAAGCCATTGGGAGTGGCTGTGTTCCTATAAAATTTATTTATAGGGGCACCAGGTGGCTCATTGATTGAGTGTCCGACTCTTGATTTCGGCTCTGGATATGATCTCAGGGTCGTGGGATCTGTACTCAGCACAGAGCCTGCTTCTCTTCCTCTCCCTCTGCCCCTCCACCTGCTCATGCACGCGAGGTCAAGAGCTCTCTCCCCGAAATGAATAAAATAAGTCTTAAGAAAAAAATTCAGATAATGTCTGGATTTGGCCCACAGACCGTACATTGCCCCAATGCCCCACCCCCGCCCCCCCGCCTTAGAGCCGTGCTGTGCAATAGGATTTCCTGTAATGATGGAAATGTCTTATATCTGTATTGTCCAGTGTGGTAGTCATTTGTTATTTGTGGCTACTGAGTACTTGGGAATGTGGCCAGGTGACCAGGGGGCTGTATTTTTAGATTTTTTTACTTTAATTAACTTAAGTTTATATAGCCACTCATGGCTAGTAGTTAGAATGTTGGACCCTGCAGCCTAGAGCTCTGCACAGTGCCTTGAACAGGAACCTGGTGTTTTTTGCAATTAAATTGGGGAATTAAACTTTTTTCTCTTGTTACAAATAGGACAAAATGATGACGGAGAGAACGCTGTTAAAGGAACGTTACCAGGAGGTCCTGGACAAGCAGAGGCAAGTGGAGAATCAGCTCCAAGTGCAATTAAAGCAGCTCCAGCAAAGGAGAGAAGAAGAAATGAAGAATCACCAGGTACCCTGCTTATGTTAAAGTCTGTCAATAAGTATGGCTACACTACCTAATCAAACTGTAATTTTGTTTCTGAATTAATAGAAACAGAAGAGCAATATTTATCTTTTTAATGGTTGTCTTAGAATTTTAAGGATAAAAAGAACCTTTGAGGGCATCTTGTTCAAACTCTCAGTTCTTTTTTTTTTTTAAGATTTTATTTATTTGAGAGAGAGAGAGAATGTGCACGCCCTTGAGCCAGGGGAGGGGCAGAGGGAGAGAATCTCAAGCAGACTCCCCACTGAGCACGGAGCTCAATGAGAGGCTTGATCCCACGATCAAGCTCAGGTCATGACCTGAGCCAAAACGAAGAGCTGGACGCTCAACCGACTGAGCCACCCAGGCGCCCCCATACTCTCACTTCTATTTAAGTTTAGAGAGAAAAGTTAATATATTTTGTTGACATAGCTGACTGTCTACCTGGAAAACCATGTAATTAGACTCTTATATTAAAAAACATAATTCTAGTAGATTAAAAATCTACATATGAAAACTGGAAAAAATGTAAGTTAAAAGAAAATTTAGGAGAATGTTTATAAAACCTCAAGTTGCAAGAGTCATTTTAAGCCAGGCAAAAAACCCAGAAGCCATAGAAGAATGAATCAATTTAATTATGTATAATTTAAAACTTCTGATATGGCAGATGATACAAAAAACATCATAAGATCAGTGTTAGGGGCGCCTGGGTGGCTCAGTCGTTAAGCGGCTGCCTTCGGCTCAGGTCATGATTCCAGGTCCTGGGATTGAGCCCTGCGTCGGGCTCCCTGCTCGGCGGGAGGCCTGCTTCTCCCTCTCCCACTCCCACTGCTTGTATTCCCTCTCTCGCTGTGTCTCTGTCAAATAAAATCTTTAAAAAAAAAAAAAGATCAGGGGCACCTGGGTGGCTCAGTCGTTAAGCGTCTGCCTTCGGCTCAGGTCATGATCCCAGGGTCCTGGGATCGAGCCCCGCATCGGGCTCCCTGCTCTGCGGGAAGCCTGCTTCTCCCTCTCCCACTCCCCCTGCTTGTGTTCCCTCTCTCGCTGTGTCTCTCTCTGTCAAATAAATAAATCTTTTAAAAAAATAAAAAATAAAAAATAAAAAAAAATAAAAAAAAAAAGATCAGTGTTAGATTGGGAAAATATTTGTAGCACAACTGATGAAGGGTTTAATATCCATATCCGTGTTCTGAGACTCCTACAATTTCATGGTAAAAGTCAAATACTCTAAAGAATAACTAGGAAAGGTTATTGTATAGTTTCCTATTGCTGCTGTACCAAACTACCATCAATTTGGCAGCTGAACACAACACAGTCTTATAGGTCAGAAGTCCAACATGGGTGTCACTGGGCTAAAATCCAAGTATTGGCAGGGTTGCATCACTTTCTGGGGACTCTGGGAGAGCTTACCTCTCCCTGCATTTCCAGCATCTAGAGGCTGCTTGTATTCCTTGATTCCCTTCTCCATCTTCAGAGTCAGCAAATTTACATCTCTGACCACTCCTCCCTAATCACATCTTCCTCAGATCGCAATTGAGAAAGGTTCTCCATTTTTGAAGACCTGCGTAATTAGATTGGGCCCACGCAGATGATCCAGGACTGTCTCCCTGCATCTGGGTCTTTACCTTAGTCACACCTGCACAGTCTCTTTTCCCATGGAAAGAAACATAATCACAGGTCCCAGGGATTAGGTTAGATTAGAATGTGGACATATTTTGGGGGAAGGGGTTTTTACTTTGCTTACAACAATTGTACATGGTGGGATGCCTTGGTGGTTCAGCCAGTTAAGCATCTGCCTTCAGCTCAGGTCATGATCTCAGGGTCCTGGGATCAAGACCCGAGTTGGACTCCCTGCTCAGCAGGGAGTCTGCTTAAGATTCTCTCCTTCTGCACCCCCCCATGAGCTTGCTCTCTCTCTCTCAAATACATAAATAAAATCTTTAAAAACAAAACAATTATAAATGGTAGTACACAGAACAGGAAAAGCAAGTGGATAATAAATATATGAAAAGAAGCTCGGCCTCAGCCTCACTGGTATTCATTCATTTAGCAAATATTTTCTGAGTTCCTGATCCAGGCTCTGCAGATTTAGCAGTAAAGGCAACATAGTCTCTGCACTGAGTGCTTATTTTAGTTGGAGGAGGCCAACTGTACAAACAGTAGAGAATGGGAGTTAGGAAAATGTTTCTTAAAACGATTAGGTACCATTCCTCTCTCCCTCTCAAGAGATCGGCAAAAATGAATTAAGTTATCAAGGGTGAGGAAAAATGAACCCTTTTCAGACATTTGTATATGAATTGTTACAGCCTTTTTGGAAAAGTTACTGAGAATTGTCAGTTAAGATTTAAAATGTACTATGACCTAGCAATCATATTATTAAGTCTTTTTTACAGAAATAGAAGTTTTTATAGGAAAGTGTAGATATACAGAGTATTTATTGCAGTATTGTGTGTAGTTAAAAAACACTGGAGTCAACTTGATGGACTCTTTACATAGAATGGTTAGATAAGTTGGATATATATATACACATTACGTCATATACTGCTATTTTTAAGTTAAATCTATATATTTATTTTACTTTATTTTTCAAGATTTATTTATTTATTTGAGAAAAAGAGAGTACACTTGAGAGGGGGAGGGGTAGCGGGGGAGGGGAGAGAATCTCAAGCAGATTCCACCCTAAGCATGGAGCCTGAGGGGGCTCAATCCCACGACCCATGAGATCATGACCTGAGCCAAAACCAGTCAGATGCTTAACCAACTGAGCCACCCAGGTGCACCAAGTTAAATCTATATTGACAGTATGCTCACATCAAGTGAAAAAAAGCAGGATGCAGAATAATGTGTATAAAGTCATCTCATGGGATGCCTGGGTGGCTCAATCGGTTAAGTGTCCGCCTTCAGCTTGGATTGTGGTCCTGGGGTTCTGGGAGCGAGTCCTTCATGAGGAGCCTACTTCTCCCTTTGTCTGCCGCTCCTCCTGCTTGTGCTCTCTATCTCTTTCTCTGACAAATAAATAAATAAAATCTTAAAAAAAAAATCATCTCATTTGGAAAAAACACAAAAGCAAAGAAATACACATATAAGTATACGTGTTTGTGTGAGAATAAAGATGTGAAAGCAATCAGATAAAACAGTGGACATATTAATTATGGGTGGAATTGGCATGCATTAGGGAGTGACTTAACTATCACTTTTTTATTATTCCACTTCTTACTACAAATATATATATTTTTGTTAAAGTAAAAAAGGAACCAAACAACTCCTCACACATAATAAAGTAGAACCTTAACAAACAAAACAAGACCATTTTTGTTGAACGTAATGAATTCCCACCCCGTACAAGAATGCCTTTCTCAGCATTCTTAACAGGTGTTCATTCGGCCTTTATCTGAACACAGGTAATGGAAGGGTTATTGCTTCTCAAGGCAGTAAATTCCATTTTTGAACAGTTTTGATTGTTAGAAATTCTTTCTCCTGCTGAATTGAAATCTGCTTTATTGTAACTTTCTCTCTTACATCTAGATACTGGCTTTCAGAGCTACTCATCAACCCGATTCCTTCAATTCAACTTGAATTTACTCAAATCAATATGTTAATTTGTGTTAGTTGAAAATAACCTTTAGACCAAAAGAACTAATCCATTTCCTTCTTTACTTGTGTGTGACTGTAATTATGGGGGACTCAGGAGATACTAAAAGCTATCCAGGATGTAACAATAAAGCGAGAAGAAACAAAGAAGAAGATAGAGAAAGAAAAGAAGGAGTTTTTGCAGAAGGAGCAGGATCTGAAAGCTGAAATCGAGAAGCTTTGTGAGAAGGGCAGAAGGTAAATGATGCTGTTAAGAATAAAACCCCTGTGTGCATGTATATATTTGTGCATAAGCATCCAGTCTTGTTTATGTGCCTGGTTTCTTTTCTTTTGGTCTAAGTTTTATTTGAACAACAAGTACACAAATAAAATCCTCTAATGATTTTAGCTTTTTCAGCACCTTGTGGTAGATTCAGTAAAAAAAAAAATTTCAGATTCAATAATACCTTGAAATAATAGCAGCTGATTGTTGGGTCCTAAATATGATCAAGATTTTGAAATGCATCTAACACCTGCTTCACTTGCTTTGATCCTGATTTTTTAGAAGTTCAGGCTGTGGGAATACTTTGATTATGTTATTCAGCACTAAAACAAATTTTAAACAGTAACATTGTAAGTAAGCCTTTGGAAAGAATTATTTAGTGGATCTCTGTTCTCTTCTGGGTACTACAGCAAGAGCAAGGTGCGCATAGAATTTGGTCAGATTTTGTTTTCCAAGATTCTTAATGTGGAAATCAAAATAGCTGTGAACCCTGATGATTTTTAAATTCTAAAATGTGCTTTTATTTATCAAGAAAATCTTGGCCTGCTCATGAGTCAGAGCTCTAAGTGAAAAGTAGCAAGCTCATTGGTTGAATCATTTTCCAATTATGAAAGATGGTAACTGTGAAAGGTCAACATGAGAAAGAACGTTTGGGAAAGAGCCTAAGGACCAATCTGTTTTGTTGAGAATCGAATGATAATGCTTCAAAGGTGGGTCAGTTGTCCATGGTGATCCATCCATGTGTCAGCGATTATGAAGAGTGTGCTGGGAGCATAACGCTATACCTGGCATTGTTAGTGATTGAACCCCCTGCCCCCCCCCCCCCAACAACATGGCCTCTGCCATTGTCTTCACAGGCTGGGAGGGGGACAGTGAAACAGAGACATGAGCATGCAAGCAGTTTAGCAGCAGTCTTAGCAGAAGCTGGGAAGGTGAATCCATTATTATAATTCTAGGTTCTGTGAAAGATTTCTTTTTGATGTGTACTCTATACTCTTAAGGGATCTCTGACCACTTTCTCTGCCTTCTCATTGGATAAGCCCAAATGGTGATTGATACTAACAATTTGCTGCTCGTGGTCTGGGAGATCCAGGTGGGCTTTTTTATGTGTCACGAGTGTCAGAATGACATTTTCTGTCATGCTTTTTGTAGAATGTGGGTTTCACTTTTCCAGAAGTAGGGGGAAGAAGTCTTCTGTGTGTATCTTTGTTCTAGCAGTGATGCAGGTTTTGTTCTGCATTCCAGCATCCACAGAAACTGTGGGCACAGAGATTTTGGGCATTGTATTAGTCTGTTCAGACTGCCATCACAGAATACCACAGACTGGGTGACTTAAACAACAGTAATTTATTGTCTTAGGGTTCTAAAGACTGGAATTCTAAGATTAAGATGCTAGCAGGGTTGGTTTCTGGTGAAGTCTGTCTTCCTGGCTTGCAGACACTGCTGCCTTCCTGTTCTGTCCTCACATGGCCTTTCCTCCGTTTGTGCATACTCCCGGTGTCTCTCCTCTTCGTGTGAGGACAGCAGACCTGTTGGATTCGAGCCCCATCCTTAGGATCTCATTTAACTTTAATTACTTCCTTAAAGGCCTCATCTCCAAATATAGTCACATTGCTGGTGAGGGCTTCAACAAATGAATTTGTGGGGGACACAGTTCAGGCCATAATAGTCATGTTTCCTGTTCGTAGCTCTCATTCCGTCAGCCAACGCTCACTGAGTGTCTCCTGTGAGCCAGACAGTATGGGCCCGGAGAATAGAAGGCCCTCATGGAGCTTATTGTTGAATAGGAGAGATGACAAATAGATAATTACAAACTAGTATAATGATACCATGGTAGTGGTTGTATCGGAGTACGTAGAAGGGGCATGGAACCCAGACGGGGCAGGGGGAGTCAGGAGGATTCCCAGAGGAAGTGATTTCTAGCATTGAATCCTGAAAGATGAAGGGGAATATGAACACCACATGCAGTGCATGATCCTTGATTTGATCCTAGACTAAACGAATAACTTTCAAAGAAAGAGTTACAGGGGTGGGGGTTGATACAGGGAGGAATTAGTTGGGCAAGGAATAGGGGAAAGACATTGCAGGCAGGGGGCCTACAGACAAGAGAGAACAGCACCTGAGCTGTAGGGAGGTGGGGAGGAACAAG
The DNA here is from genome assembly GCF_054177405.1 of Leptonychotes weddellii. Lineage (NCBI taxonomy): Eukaryota > Metazoa > Chordata > Mammalia > Carnivora > Phocidae > Leptonychotes > Leptonychotes weddellii. Next base: position 83,031,322 of record NC_138379.1, on the reverse strand, counting down.
ACCAGTGCGGTAGTGGGAAGCCGGTCACTAAAAACTGTATCGTGTGTTCAGGAGTTTGGGTTTTTCTCTGATAGCGATACTGAAAGATTTTAAGGGGGGAGGGGTATCAGAGGAGGAGTTCTGCGTTTTAGATAAATGACTTTGGCGGGTGGAAAGTGGATGGGAGTAGTGTAGAGGACCAGTTAGGAGACTTACCTGTCAGATCCTGCCTGAGAGTGACAGTGGCCCACACTGCAGTGGCCCTGGCTGGGAGGAGAGAATTTCACATGGATGTTATATAAAGGTGAATTTACAGGGTGCCTGGGTGGCACAGTCGGTAAGTGTCCGACTCTTGGTTTCGGCTCAGGTCATGATCTCAGGGTCGTGAGGTCGAGCTCCGAGTTGGGCTCTTTGCTCAGCGAGTCGGGCTCTGTGCTCAGCATGGAGCCTGCTTGGATTCTCTCTCCCTCTCCCTCTGCTCCTGCCCACTCCCTGCTCTCTCTCTCTCTCAAAAATAAATAAATCTTTTAAAAAAGGTGAATTTACTCAATAGAAATCTGCTAAGTGCTTTGTACTCTTTGGGGGTAGTCACTATGTATTTTAATGTAACTATAATTTCTAAAGAAGACACCCTGAGTTAACAACAACAACAAAAAAGCAACCCCCCCCCCCAAAAAAAAACTAAGGAACTAATACTCAGTTTAGTCATGTATTCGATGATTTTCTCCTGGATACCTGGTTGCTTTGTCGTGGATGTTGTCTTGCTTTCGTGGGACACTTCCTAATTCCCAGCTTATATCCTTGAGGATTATTGCTGGCATGAGGAAGGTGAGGCTTCCATGTGAGTGCTCTTCCAGGGCAGAACTTCTTTTTTAAGATTCCTGCCTTTAATAGTGACTCATTGAGAATGGCAGCAAGTAGGACTTTTCCCCAGTAAAAGATGGTGAGCTTGAGCTTTAAAAGACATCATCAACTGATTCATAGAAGTAGCTTGGGACAAATAACAGGAAAGCAGAAATACTAAGCATCATTCTTCTTTTTTTAAAAATGTTCTGAGCATGGGGCACCTGGGTGGCTCAGTTAGTTAAACATCTGCCTTTGGCTCAGGTCATGATCTCAGGGTCCTGCGATCAAGCCCTGCATCGGGCTCCCTGCTCAGTGGGGAGCCTGCTTCTCCCTCTCCCTCTATGGCTCCCCCAGCTCATGCTCTTGCTCTCTCTCTCTCAAATAAATAAATAAATAAATAAAATCTTGAAAAAAAGTGTTCTGAGCTTGCCTGATGAACTCATATGATAGAGTGATAGTTAAGTAGCACATCAAGGGACTTCCTGTTGGACACATTATTTTTTTTACTTATGAGAGAGAGAGAAAGAGAGAGTAGGGAGAGGAGCAGAGGGAGAGGGACAAGCAGACTCCACGCTGAGTGCAGAGCCTGACATAGGGCTCGATATGAGGACTCTGAGATAATGACCCGAGCCGAAACCAAGAGCCAGATGTTCAACCAACTGAGCCACCTACGCACCCCTGGAAGGCATTACTCTAGATGTCATTTAAGAGTCTGCACTAAATTGAAATCAACAGTGTGCATGAAGATTCATTTTGGAAATTTCTCACCAAATGCTAGTTTATTTAACTGGTATGTGTAAAAGCCCTAGCAGCTTGCGTAGCAATCAGTAAATCTGGTGAGCATTTCTTGGGTGCAAAGCAGTGAGCCAGGCTGTTGCAACATCCTGTATTTGACCATAGCTGTCCATCCTTCCAGCAGTCTGCTCGTTCCCAGTGAGTCTACACTTTGACCACTTGAGGTCTTCTTTCTTGTTTGGAAACCTCACTCCATTTCCCACCAGTCTTTCAGCTCCCTGGAAGCATGTCTTTCCATAGCTAGCCTCAATGCACGGTCCACTGCTTGGGTCACTCCCTTAGTGTTACCCTCAATTCTCTTTCCTCTCATTCTTCTGTAGTACTCCAGTCCTGGGTCAAGTCAGCCGCCTGACATCTCTGGGCTGCTGAGTGCTGCTGGACATAGCCCTCAAACTGTGTCTGGGGTCAGAATAAATGTCTGACTTCTAACATCACTGGAATCCTCGAGACTCCTTCTTCTTCTGAGGGCTGTCCCAAACTTCTACCTCCCTTTCTCAACTTCGTCTCTCCACCATTTCTCTCCTTAGTCTTAGCAGATGATCTTGCTTTTTATTTCACTGTAAAAATAGAGGCCATCAAGTGAAACCTCTTTCAGTTTCCCAGCTCTCAGCAGACACATCCATCCTTTCCTCCTGTCCTTGTATCTGAGTCTAAACTTTGTACCTGTACGTGAATTCAGTTCACTCTTGAAGCTGCCATTTGTCCATAAGTGGCCGTACTATGTACCGCCTGCCTGAACTAAATAACCAAGAGTCATCCTAAATTCTCTCTTAGCCCCTTTTCCACCACATCTGCTTTTACATTCTTTTTTTTTTTTTAAAGATTTTATTTATTTATTTGAGACAGAGAGAATGAGAGAGAGAGAGCACATGAGAGGGGGGAGGGTCAGAGGCAGAAGCAGGCTCCCTGCCAAGCAGGGAGCCCGATGCAGGACTCGATCCAGGGACTCCAGGATCATGACCTGAGCCGAAGGCAGTTGCCCAACCAACTGAGCCACCCCGGCGCCCCTGCTTTTACATTCTTAATATTATCCCTTTCTTGGGATGCCTGGGTGGCTCAGTTGGTTAAGTGGCTGTCTTCGGCTCAGGTCATGATCCCGGGGTTCTGGGATCGAGCCCTGTTTTGGGCTCCCTGCTCTGCACGGAGCCTGCTTCTCCCTTTGCCTGCTGTTCTCCCTGCTTGTGGTCTGTCTATGTCAAATAAATAAAATCTTTAAAAAAGAATTATCCCTTTCTCTCTGTTCATGCTGACCCTGTCATTTCAGGATCTCATCAGTCCTAGATCACTGAGGTAGGCTACGAAACTTTCTTTGCCTCCACTCTGCCTCTCTTCTCACTTGTCTAGTACACTGCTAACCGTAGAAATCTTTTTCACATCCACGTCTGATAATGTTATTTCCCTGCTGAAAATTTTTCATAGTTCTTGATAGCTTTTGGGGTAAAGTTTCAGCTCTTTAGCTGAGTATAGAAGGCCCTCAGTTACCTAGTCCCTGTTTATGTCCTTAGCTGTACTGTTGACTGCTCCCCCAAACAACTGTTCTGGTTTATACCTACTGCTACATGAACTCACTTAAAACTCAGCCTGTATTATCTGCTCTAGAAGCTTTCCCAGATCCTCCCCTTCTCCCCTTCACACATCGTGACCATTTCGTTTAGATGACCCTCTTCTGTACTCATTAGCATGCTGAGTATACCTCTGTCTTAACACATACTTCTGATGGTCCTTTGGTTGACTTGAATGCCTCCCCCATCATATAGTTTCTTGAGAGTAAGTGTTTTGATCCATTGCTGTGTAAAATAGCCATCATAAAACTTAGTATCTTAAAACAGAATAATTTGTTATTTTTCACAGGTTTTTGGGTTGTCTCGGATGGACGGTTCTGCTAGTCTCTAGGGTCATTCCTGTAGCTGTGGTCGGACGGCAGCTGGGACTGGAACATCCAAGGTGGCATCATTCATACTTCTGGTACCTTGGCAGGGACACCTGGAAGGCTGGGCCTAGCTGAGACACGGAGAGGGCTAGGCCTTTTCTCACTCTCTCTCTCCATATTGTCTTTTCCCTCTCCAGGTGGTCTTTCCAGCAGAGGGGCCAGATTTCTTTCTTGGTGGCTCAGAGCTCCCAAGAGTACAAAGTGGAAGTTTCTAGGCTTTCTCTAAGGCATAGACTTGGAACTGGCACAGTGCTATTTCTGTGACATTCTTTTGGTTAAAATGAGTCACAGGGCCAACTCAGATTTAGTGTTGGAGGGGGCTGAACATGAACACCAGCAGGCCTGGTTCATTGGGAGTGGTCCATATTTGGAAATCTGCTGCTGCAGCAAGTTAACAGATCTCACTTAACTTTTTCTGCTCAGTATGTGTTAATATCTTTTAGATATGGGGAATCATAGAGATTATACAAATAGGAGATGCATAATTAGAGGTGTCTTAGAAATATGCAGGATGAATTTTGGGGAAGAGTGAGGCTGAGACATCAACAGGAAGCACTTACAATAAACTGAGTTTCTAAGGATCATTATAAGACTAGTGATGGTGGAATGAAAAGGAAGAAATGGACTCCGGAGGAATCGATGCTTGATTATTTTAGAGATTAAGGCTGGGGGAAGTGTCAAAACTAACTTCTATATTGACCCTGGGTAACTATGTGCCACCTGGACAGTAATTGGGAAATGGAATCCCCATTCTAAGTTCTGAGGGTAAAGTAAGTGATGTGATGAAGTGAGACATACAAGTTAAAATCCTCAGGCGGCCATTGGAAGTGGGACACTTGACTAGAAGAGATGCTCTGTCTTGATTTGGAGTTGACTGTGTAGAGGTTGTAACTATCTGAAACTCACTGAAAGTGAGTTTTCTGTGGGAAAAAGCGTAGAGTAGGGCTCAGTTCTTAACGCTGAGGCACACCTACAGTTTGGGAGTACAAAGAGGAAGGGAAGGCAGAAAGAAAAGGAAACAGCTTAGAACAGTAGTATAGGGCTTCAAAGGGGGAGGTGCATAACAGTGTCAGAAACTGCAAGGAAGTACATGAGAACTGGGTCTGAGTAAAGGCCATTGGTAATTACTGAGTGTAACCAACAGGGGTTTGTAGGCAGAGGAATTCTTTTCCCCCAATATTTTATTATGAAAATTTTTAAACACTAGGAGAAGCTAGAAGTATTGTACATTAACACTCACCCCCTAGATTCAGCAATTAACATTCTACTAAATTTGTTTTAGCAATATCTTTCCATCCCTCTATCCGTTCATCAGTCCATCTTTTTTTTTCTTTTCAAAGCATACCAGAATAAGTTGCAGTCATCAGTAACTTCACCTTTAAATCCATAAACGTGCATATTATTAATTAGAGTTAAATATTATTTGTGTTTCTTTTTTTTGGGTAATAAAATATATATGCAGTTAAATACGTAAATCTTAAGTGTGCCGTTCCATAAGTTTTGACCAATGTCAAATGCCTGTGTAATTCAAACCCATTAAGATACAGAGTACTACCCTTAAACCAAATGGTCCCCTCATAGACTTTCCCAGTCTTTTCTTGTCCCATCTTCCAAAGACAACTGCTGTTCTGATTTTCTCATCATAAATTAACTCTGCTGTTCTAGAGTGATACATAAATGAAATCCTACAATATGTACCCTTTTGTGTAGGACTTCTTTCATTCAGCATAATGCTTCTGACATTCATTTATGTCTCTCTGTTGTCGAGTAGTACTCCTTTTGTTAATACACCACACTTTATCCATTCTCCTTTGAGGGGTCATGTAATGGTTTCTAGAATTTGACTATTATGAATAAAGCTGCTGTGAACAGTTGAGTATGTTTTTGTGTGAGCATATACTTTTATATTTCTTGGGTCAATTTCTAGGAGTAGAATCAACAGGTTGTAGGGTAGGTATATGTTTAGTTTTGTAAGAAACTGACAGATAAATTTCCCAAGTGCACATACCATTTTACAGTCTACCTACAAGGTATGAGAATTCTGGTTGCTTCATATCCTTGCCATTCAAGTGGTTGTATTTCATTGTGGTTTTATTTGGCATTTTCCTCATTACTAATGATGCTGATCACTTTTTCCATGTGCTCATTGGCCATGCATATGTCTGTTTTTGTGAAGTGTCCGCTGCGATTTTTGCCCCCCTTCCTTTTTTTTTGGTTGTTTTTAGAAGTTCTTTGCATATTGCAAATATAAAGCCCTTTGTCAGTTATATAGTCTGTGAAAATGTTCTTCCACTCTCTGACTTAGCTATTATTCATTTTTTTTAATTGAATGTTTTGATGAACAGAAGTTTTAATTTTAAGGCTGTCTAATTTATCAAGTTTTCTTTTATAGTTATTGCATTCTTTGTCCTGAGAAACCTTTGCCTACCCTGAAGTAGCACAGGTGTTCTCCTCTGTTTTCTTATGGAAGCTCTATCATTTTAGCTTTTATCTTTATGATCCATCTCAGGATAATTTTTGTACAGATGAGAACTAGGGGTTGAGGTTCATTTTTTGAGGTTCACGTGCCTATCCAGTTGTCCCAGCACTGTGTGTTGAAAAGACTTCCCTTTCCCCCATTGGAATGCTTGACACCTTTGCCAAAAACCAAATGACAGTATGAGTCATTTGTATAAATAGTGGGTCTATTTCTGAGCACTATTCTGTTGCATTGGTATATTTGTCTATCTTTATGCCAAATCATGCTGTCGTGATGATTATGGCTTTATAATAAGTCATGGTCAGAGAATGTAAGGTCTGCTTCTTTTTTCAAGGTTCTTTGGAGTTTGCACTACCTTTAGGTCATTTGCACTACCATATATGTTTGAGAAATAGCATGCCAGTATCTACAAAAACAAAACCCAAACTGGTGAGACATAGTTCCTTTGAATCTGTAGATCAATTTGGGGAAAATTGACATCTTAGTAATACTGAGCCCTCCAATCCATAAATATGTATCTATCAGTTTATTTAGATCTTTATGTTACCAACCTTTCAGAATTTTCAGAGTCCAGGTCTTACACAACTTTCTTTAGATGTCTAAAGAAATTTATTCCTAAGTATTTTATGTTCTTTGATACTATTTAAGTAGAATTAAATTTTCAAAAAAATGTCAACCGTTTCTTGCTAGTGTATAAAAATATAATTTATTTTGTATATTAACCTCATACCTGCTACTTTGCTAAACGTACATATTAGCGTCTTAGTTTTGTGGATTCCTTAAGATTTTCTACATAAACAATTATAGCTTCTGCGAATATACAGTTCTATTTCTTCTTTTCAAATCTTAAGCCTTTTATCTCTTGTAAACATTAATACACTGACTAGGACCTCCAGTACTGTGTTGAATAGAAGTGGTAGAGTAGACATACTCACCTTGTTTCTGTTCCTCATGGGAAATGTTTAGTATTTTACCATTAATTGGGATGATAGCTATAGGTTCTTTGTAGATGCCCTTTATCAAATTGGGGAAGTTCTCTTCTGTTTCTAATTTTCTGAGAGTTCTTAACATGATTGGGTACTTAGTTTTGTCAAATAGTTTTTCTGCACCTATTAAAATTATTGACTGGTTTTTCTCCTTTACTCTGTTAATATGGTAAATTATATTGATTTATTTTCAAATGTTAAACCAGTTGTCCATTCTTGGGATAAACCCCCTTGGACAAGATATGTTATTGTTTTTATATATTGCTGAATTCAACTTGCTATTATTTTTAGGGATATTTGTGTCTATACTTACTGAGGAATATTCTACATTTTTTTATTTTTAAAAATGTAATTATATCAGTTGCTGAGGGGGTGATGTTAAAATCTCTATGATTATAGACAGTCTTCTTTTTCCTTTTAATTCTGTGGATTTTTGTTACGTATATTTTGAAGTTGTATTGTTAGATACATATACGTTTATGATCGTTATATATTCCTGATGAATTAGCCATTTTATCATTATGAAATGTCTCTATTTTTTGTCATATTCTTTATGTTAAAGTTTACTTTATGTGATATTAATATTGATACTGCAGTCTTACGCTTATTTTTTACATGAGGTATATTTTTCCATCATTCATCTTCAACCTGTCTACATTTTTATGTGTCATAAAGATAGCATATAATTGGATCTTTCTTTTTTATCTATTCTGACAAGCTGCCTTTTAATTAGAGGCTTTAGTCAGTTTATATTTAACGTAATTATCGATATGGTTGAATTTAGGTCTACTCTCTTACTATGTAAATTGAATATTAATTCTTGAATATTTTTTAGAATTTTAATTTGGCCTTTCCTTCCGCGAATACACATCTGTTACATTAATTCACTGGCAGCATTTGTTATAAAGAAAAATTACATGCCTGATGCTTATTTTGTATTAGAAAGACTTGTAATTTTCTTGGTTAAGGAAAATTTCTTGGGAAATTTTCAGAGTCTTAATTGTAGAAACTTAGAGTTATTATCCCTTAGATTTTTGAACAATCGAAGATTTTAGATATAATATACATCAATAAAAGGCACTTATTTTAAGTTGCATATAGATGAATTTTTACAAACTAATCATGCATATAAACACTAACACAATCAAGGTATAGCACATGGCCGTTACCCTATAGTGTTCCATGCTCCTTCTCCATCACTGCCCTTTCTTCCCCTCAGTTCTCAGGTAAACACTTTGTCACTGTAGATTACATTTACATTTTCTAGAAATTTGTGTCTAGCTTCTTTCACTCAGCCTATTTTCAGGATTCATCCTTGATGTTATCATGGATATGAAATATCTCAATAGTTTATTCCTTTTCTTTTTTTAAGATTTTGTTTTTTAGAGCAGTTTTAGGTTTACAACAAAATTGAGAGGGAGGTACAGAGATTTTCCATATAACCCCTGCCCCCACACATGCATAGCCTTCCGTTAATCAACATCACTCACCAGAATGGGACATTTTTTACTAAGGGTGAACCTATCCAAAGTCCATAGTTTACCTTAGGGTTCACTCTTGGTTTTGCACATTCTGTGGGTTTGGACAAATGTATAATGGCATATATCCATCATTATAATATCATACAGAGTATTTTTCACTGCCCTAAAAATCCCCTGTGCTCTACCTATTCATGTTCCCCTTGCACCTGTCCCCTAACAAGAGCCACTGATCTTGTTACGGTCTCCATCGTTTTGCCTCTTCCAGAATGGTATATAGTTGGAATCATACAGTATGTAGTTATTTAAGATTGGCTTCTTGCACTTAGTAATATGCATTTGGGGTTCCTCCATGTCTTTTCATGGCTTGATAGCTCATTTATTTTTAGTCCTGAATAATATTCCATTGTCAGGATGTACCACAGCTTTTTTATCCATTCATCTGCCAACAGACATCTTGGTTGCTTCCAGGTTTTGGCAGTTATGAATAAACATAAACACGCTGCTGTAAACTCCATGTGTGGTTTTTGTATAGACCTAAGTATTCAGCTCCTTTCAGTAAATACCAAAGAGTGCAGTTGCTGGATCATATGGTAAGAGTATGATTAGTTTTGCAAGATACCAGCAAACTGTCTTCCAAAGTGGCCGCACCATTTTGCATTCCCACCAGCAATGTATGAGGATTATTGTTCCTCACATCCTTGTCAGCATTTGGTGTTGTCAGTTTTGGTCATTCTAATAGATGTGTAGTGGTATCTCATTGCTGTTTTAATTTGCATTTTTCTGATGACAGCTGATGTGGAACATCTTTTCATATGCTTACTTGCCATCTGTATGTGTTCTTTGGTGAGGTGTCTGTTAAGGACTTTGGCCCATTTTTTTAATCAGGTTTATTTTCTTAATCAGGTTTATTTTCTTATTGTTGAGTTTTAGGGGTTCTTTGTGTATTTAACAGTCCTTTATCAGATGTGTCTATTGTAAATATTTTCTCCCAGTCTGTGGTTTGTCTTCTAATTCTTTTGTTACTATCTTTTGCAGAACAGAAGTTCTCAATTTTTTAAAAGATTTATTTACTTATGGGGGGGAGGGGCAGAGAGAAACTTAAGCAGACTCTGCGCAGAGCTGGTCACCAGGTTTGATCTTACAACCCTGAGATCATGACCTGAACTGAAGCCAAGAGTTGGGTGCTCAATTGACTGCACCACCCAGGTGCCCCCGGACATTTCTCATCTTAATGAAGTCTACTTTGTCAGTTATTTCTTTCATAAATTGTGTCTTTGGTTTGTATCTAAGAAGGCATCACCACACCCAAGTTCAACCAGGTTTTCTTCTATGTTAACTTAGGAGTTTCATAGTTTTGTATTTTACATTTAGGTCTACAATATATTTTGAGTTAATTTTTGTTAAAGGTGTAAGGTCTGTGTTTAGTTTCACGTTCTGCATGTGATTGTCCAATTCTTCTAGCACCATTTGTTGAAGAAACTCTTTGCTTCATTTATTGCCTTCATTCCTTTGTCAAAGATTAGTTGGCTGTATTTATGAGGGTCTGAAATAGGCTCTTTATTCGGTTTTATTGATCTGTTTGTCTGTTCTTTTGACACTACCACACTGTTTTGATTACTATAGCTTTATAGAAAGTCTTGAAGTCCGGTATCACCAGTCCTCCAAAGTGGTTCTTTTCTTTCAAATTGTGATGGCTAATCTCAGTCTTTTGCCTTCCATATAAACTTGAGAATCAGTTTGTTGACATCCATAAAATAACTTGCTGAGATTTGGATTGGGATTGCACTGAATCTATAGATCAAATTGAGAAGAATGGATATCTTGATAATGTTAGTTTCCCTATCCATGAACATGAAATATCTCTCCATTTATTTAGTTCTTTTTTATTTTTATTTTTTATTTATTTATTTTTTTTTAAAGATTTTTTATTTATTTGACAGAGAGAGATACAGCGAGAGAGGGAACACTAGCAGCAGGAGTGGGAGAGGGAGAAGCAGGCTTCCCGCGGAGCAGGGAGCCTGATGCGGGGCTCGATCCCAGGACTCTGGGATCATGACCTGAGCCGAAGGCAGATGCTTAACGACTGAGCCACCCAGGCACCCCTATTTAGTTCTTTTTTAAATTTTGTTCATCAGAGTTTTATAGTTTTCCTCATAAAAATCTTTTATATATTTTGTTGGATTTATACCTAGGTATTTCATTTTGGGGGGGTGCTAATGTAAATGATACTCTGTTTTTAATTTAAAATTCCACTTGCTCATTGATAGTATATAGAAAAGCAATTGACTTTTGTATATTAATCTTGTATCCTTCAACCTTACTTTAATCTATTTGTTCAAGGAGGGTTTTTTGATTCTTAACAATTTCCTATATAGATGATCATGTCATCTGCAAAGGTATTTTTGTTTTCCTTTCTAATCTGTATACCTTTGGTATCCTTTTTTTGTCTTGTTGCATTCTTCTAGTATGATATTGATGAGTGGTGAGAGGGACATCCTTGCTTTATACCTGATCTTAATGGGAAAGCTTCAAGTTTCTCACCATTAAGTATAATGTTAGCTATAGGTTTTTTACAGATAGTCTTTATCAAGTTGAGAAGATTCCCTTCTATTTCTAGTTTACTGAGAGTTTTTATCATGAAAGTGGGATTTCGTCAAGTGCTTTTTTTGATAGGATCTGTGATTTTTCTTTTTTAGTCTTCTGATGTGATGGATTACGTTAATTAATTTTTGAGTGTTGAACTAGCTTTGCATACCTAGGATAAATTCCACTTGGTCATGGTTTAAATTCTTTTTATATTTTTTTAAATTTGATTTGCTAATATTTTATTGAGGATTTTTGCATCTTTTTTTTTTTTTAAGATTTTATTTATTTGACAGACACAGCAAGAGAGGGAACACAAGCAGGGGGAGTCGGAGAGGGAGAAGCAGGCTTCCCGCCGAGCAGGGAGCCTGATGCGCGGGGCTCAATCCCAGGACCCTGGGATCATGACCTGAGCCGAAGGCAGACGCTTAACGACCTAGCCACCCAGGCACCTGAGGATTTTTGCGTCTTATGTTCATGAGAGATACTGGTGTGTGGTTTTCTTTTCTTCTAATGTCTTTGTCTGGTTTTGGTATTAGGATAATGTTGGCCTCATAGAATGAGCTAGGCAGTATTTCCTCTGCTTCTGTCTTTTGAAGGAAATTGTAGAGAATTAGTATAGTTTTTTTCTTTTTTCTTTTTTTTAAGTTTTTTTTTTTTTTTTAAGTAATCTCTATCCCCCAGTGAGATCGCTATCCTGAGATCAAGAGTCACATATTCCACCAACTGAGCCAGCATGTGCCCTGGTTCAATTTTTTTCTTAAATGTTTGGTAGTATTTACCAATAAACCCTCTGAGCCTGGTGCTTTTTGTTTTGGAAGGTTATTAATTATTGATTCTTGAATAGATATAGGCATTCATTCCTTTTTAATGCTGAGTTGTAGTCCATTGTGTGAATATCTCTGTGCAGTTGTTCTAATATAAACTGGCTCCTGTTCTTCCTGGTGAGAAGTCAGTGACCATTCATATTATTGTTTTCCTCTATGTATTATGTCATTTTTTCCTATGGCTTCTTTCAAGATTTTCTGTCTTTAGTTTTCATTAGTGTGACTTTGATCAGCCCAGGTGTGATTTTCTTCATATTTTTTCTGTTTAGGGTTTTCTGAGTTCTTAATCTGTAAAGTTATGTCTTTCATTAAATTGTGTGAAATTTTCTGACATAATTTGTATATATTTTTTCTGTCCCATTTCCTCCTTTCTTTCTGGGACCCTGCTTTCACATGTTAGTCCCTTTGATATTGTCCTATAGCTCATGGAGGCTCTGTTCATTTCTTCACTATCTTTTTTATACTGTTCCTCATATTGGGTAGCTTCTCTTGATGTATCTTCAAGTTCACTTATTCTTTCTTGTATCATTTCCATTCTCTTAAGCCCATGCAATGAATTTCGTAATTCCAGTATTGTACTTTTCAGTTCTGTCATTTCAATTTATTTCTCTTTTATAGTTTCTGTTTCTCTGCTGAAAATTCTTATTTGTGCACTCCTTGAGAACATATTTTTTATGTCCTTTTGCATAGTTAAAGTAGATGCTTTAAAATCCTTACCTGCTGATTCCAGCATCTTGGTGACCTTGAAGTTCTTGTTCATTGAGTTTCTTTTTTTGTTGACCAGGATGTGGAATCAGAAGGATTATCCTAAGAAACAAGCATGAAAGGTACACACTATCTATTTACATGAAGTTATAGGATAGACAAACATTTAGTGAGAGAAAGTAGATCAATGATTGTCAGTGGCTCAGGGTAGAGGGAAGAGATTGATTGCCATATAGTAAATATTCAGGCTTTGCAAACCATAAGTTTCTGCCGCAACTACTCAACTCGGTTGTTGTAACAATGAAAGCAGCCATGAACAATATGTAAATAAAATGAGCATGACTGTGTTCCCTAGAAAATGTTACTTATAAAAATAGGTGGCAGCCTAAATTTGACTCACAGGCCATAGTTTGCCACCCCCTGCTCTTGACTGTGGATCATGTTTCCTGTTTCTTTGTATATTGGTAATTTATGCTTGAATCCTGACTATTATGAATATTGTAGAGACTCTGGATTTTGTTCTGTTTCTCCAAAAGTCTTGTTTTTTTTTTTTTTAAAAATTGTCATATTGGGCTTAAACATCATACCCTTATTTGATGGCCAGCAGCTGTGGTCTCTGTTAAGTTTGTTTAGCTATAACTGGATTCCTTAGAATCTCTTCTGTGCATGTGTGGTTCAGGGATCATCCAGATATTTGGGCAGGTTTGTATTCAGAATGTGGGGCTCCTCATCTGTAACTCTTTTCTTTTTAGGGTTTCCTACTCATTTTCCAGTTGTTATGGTAGTTTGCAGTTTTGTCCTTTAGTTTTCAAGCATGTAAGCCTGCAAGGTTTCTATCTGTTTTAGCCATCAGCACAGTTGGCTAGGGTTTGCCCTTAGGCAAATAACTGTAAAAAAGAGGAAACAACAGTGATATCCACTTCTTCCAGTTGTCAGATTGCCTCCAGTTTATGCCTGGTTCTTGTTTGCTGTTTAATGCCTTCAGATAGGTGCTCTTTTACATTTTGTTTAGAATTTATAGTTTTTGACCTGTAAGATGTTGGTCTGTTAGGAGCAACTCTGTCCTTACTAGAAGTGGAACCTCTGCAGATTTAATTTGTAGGATAATTCTGCCCACATTAGGTTAGATAGGCTAAAGTATAGATCAGCTGGTGTCAGGAAGACAGTTTCAGCCAGACAAAATGAAGGCCTGATTTAATTGGCAAAGGAACGGAAAGGGGGGTATTCTGAGGTAGGATTGATAAGATTTGTTGACTCTTACAGAGAGAGGAGGTATAATGACAACGAGATGTCTGAGATATAGAAATGGTGACTATAGGAAGGGGAACAGGGGGCAGTGGCTTGGGGGTGGGGGTTGCAGATTCTTTTCTTTTTAACTGCAATTTATGGAGGTTATATGATAAAATTCATGGAGGTTATATGATTAAATGCACCCATTTTATTTATTTGTTTGTTTATTTTAAATTCACCCATTTTAAATGATGTATACAGTCATGGAATCCCCACCAGAATCATGATATACAATATTTCCACTACCCCAAAAAGTTCCTTCATGATTCTTTGGAGTCCATTGCCTCCCCTCCCCTGAGCCACTGGCAACCACTGATCTACTTTCTCTCACTATAGTTTTGCCTTTTCTAGGACTTCATGTAAATAGAATCATACAATATATATAGCCTTTTGGTCTGTTTCTTATTTAGGATAAAGCTTTTGTGATTCATCCATGTTGTTGCATGTATCAATAGTTTATTCTTTTTTATTGCTGAGTAGTATTCCATTATAAAATTATACCAAATTTGTTTATGTATTAACTAGTTGATGGACAATTGGATTGTTTCCTTTTTTTTTTAATTTTTAAACTATGATAAATAAAGCTGCTCAGGTGTTTCTGTGGACATGTTTTCTTTTCTCTTGGGTAAATGCTTAGGAGTGGAATTGCTGGGCCATATATTTGCTTAACTTTATATGGAACTGCCAAACCATTTTCCAAGGTTGCTTTACTATTTTGCATTCCTACCAGCAAGTGTATAAGCATTCCAGTTACTCCATATCGTCACCAATACTTGGCATTACAAGTCTTTTTAGTTTTAGGCATTTATTTATTTTTATTTTTTATTATTTTTTTTTTAAAGATTTTATGTATTTATTCATGAGAGACATAGAGAGAGCGGCAGAGGGAGAAGCAGGCTCCCCGCGGAGCAGGGAGCCCGATGCGGGACTCGATCCCAGGACCCTGGGATCATGACCTGAGCCGAAGGCAGACGCTTAACCATCTGAGCCACCCAGGCACCCTAGTTTTAGGCATTTAAAGAAGTGTTTAATAATATCTCATTGTGGTTTTAGTTTGCATTTCTATAATGACTATTGATGTTGCGTATCTTTTCATGTCCTTATCTGTCATTTTTCGTTCTTTTTTTGGTCAAGTATTCATTCAAGTATTTACCCATTTACAAAAAGCATGTCGTTTTCTTATTGAGTGTTCTTGATACAAGTTCTTTGATCAGATTTGCATTTTGCTGATGTTTTCTCCCTGTCTGTGACTTGCCTTTGCGTTTTGTAACGGTGCCTTAAGTTTGGTGAAGTCCAGCTTTCCTATTTACTAGTTTTTTCTTTTGTGGCTCATGGATTTTGTGTCCCAAGAACTCTTTGCCCAACCCAGACAAAAATCAATTTAATTAGAAGAATGACATTGTTTACTTTTTTGTAAGTCTCTTTTTAGTGGAAGAAGCTTAATTCTCTTATCTACTTCTACATGTAATCCATTGCGGTATGTTGTTTGATTCAAGTATGTGACGAAAATCTGGTCATAACACAGATTAGGTAGTTGAAAAAGTGAGGAGTTTTTTAAGAGGATTTTTAAAAATTTCTTGGAAGTTTTTATTTATTTGAGAGCAAGAGAGAGATTGCACTCAAGCCGGGGGATGGGGGGAGGGCTGAGGGAGAGGGAGAAGCAGACTCTCCGCTGAGCATGGAGCCCGATGCGGGGCTTGAACCCAGGACCCCAGGATCATGACCTGAACCCGAAGTCAGACGCTTAACTGACTGAGCCACCCAGGCACCCCTTAATAGCCTTTTTTAAATAATTGTGGATATTCTTTTTTTATAGTACCCCAAAATTGGACTGGTGATAGTTTCTTAAAGGTTAGTTGAGTCAATTGGCTTAAGTTACACTTTAAATGGATCTTTTAATTGTGTTCTATCAGGGAAGACAAACTTTTCCTTCTGGGTTTAACGTCTGAGGCCTGCAATTAAACTGACAAAAGGGAGATTAACAGGAAAGCAGTTTCTCTCTACAATTTGTATGCATGTGGGAGAGTTCAGTGATGAGTAACTCAGAAGGGTGGTTGGAATTTGGGGCTTATCTGCCATGTTAATAGGTGGAAGGAGCAAGGAGAAAGGCACTTATGGGAAAGCAAATGACTTCTTAGGAGGGTGGGGAGAAAGGGCACTTTACGGGGCTTTTTGGAAAGATAAGTGGCTTTTCAGGAGAACAAACAGATTAAAAAGTTTGTGATAATATTTGTCTATACAGGTATGAGTGGTTTTTCTCTCTCTTTCAGAACCATAAAACTCCCCTGGAGAAGGGATTTAGGGTAGTTGTTATTCACATTCTCTCTCCTGGGAGTAGATCTACTCTGAAGAGGAATTTATGACATCCTTATTTCCCAGAAGTTGCTGCTTTTTAGGCAGATAAGGGAAGCTCCCAGAAGGCTTTTTTCTGCATCTGTTGAACCTCAGATGTCTTCAACTTAAAAATCATCTTTATGCCAACTCTGTGGTTCTAAATGGGTTCCACAGTGGATTTGGTAACACAGTGCATTGATAATTTGGAAAATATTGGTTTAGAGTTACTCAGACCTAAGTGTTGACATGTTTTATTATATAGCATTTAAGGAATCTCATTTGTTTATGTCACTGTTGATCTCATCAGAATGGTCTTTAAGTAGTGGGGATCCTTCAAGCTCTCAGTGGCTTGTATAGATTTTCCAAAATTCTAATTTTTGCTTGAAAGCTCAAAATTCGTTTTGGGTGATAAATACTCTCAGTTGTTTTCTTTGCAATAGCAAGAGTACTTCATTCATTTTCAAGAACCTAACTGCCAAATACTCAAGTTCAAATTACCGTAGTTTGTCTCTCAGTTGTTCTTTTAACTAAAAATGGTGTTTCATGAAAAAAAGAGGCTAGTTCAACTCACAACTCAAATGGTCTCACAAGTGCTTTTCCATGAGACAACCATATACTTGGGCATGTAGCATTTTATCAAACAGAATATTTTAAAAATGTGTAGTTAGAGGTTGGGATTTAATAAAATTATTACTTTTGTGGCTTCCTCATGACATCCTTAAGTAAAGCTTAAACCACGACAATAAAAGGTCATTCAGCTTAGATTATGGGAGCATCACTTGTGTTTGTTGCCAGGAATTCACAGACAGTATTATCTCTGATGCTTAGTTGGTGCTAGTACTAGATGAATAAAACCAAAATAGCCTGTCTAATTGCAGTTGTAGATTTGTCTGTTTGTGAAGTGAAATTATAGTTCTGCAGATGAGATCTTAACTCTCACTTCAAGTTCCTAGCAGAATCTTTAATTTGATGAGTTACTGTGTCGTTAAAAAGTGACATTGCTGTGATTTATTTTACTGACTTTTCGTCCAGCAGGCATGTAGCAATGTCAGCTGGACAAGTTTGTGCTTCTCCGGTTAATGCAGTACAGTAATTTCCCTGGGTAAGATGCTTCAGTGGCTTCTTCATTTCTGGTTTGAAAGGCTTTAACGATTTTTATGAATTTTAAAGACTTCATCACATCTGCATTTAAAATAGTTCCTTTTTCTTTAAATTCTAAATGATTGATCTCAAAATGTCACTATAACTTAACTGGCACAATATAATTAGAAAATGTTCTGTGGCTTAAGATACAGTAAAGTAAATTATGAACATCTATAAAGTCAAGGGAAAGCTGGCTTTTGTCATACTTTGGTTTCTTATTTATAATTTTGCCCAGTTTCTTTGGAGTAGATTCTTTCTTTCCATGAGTCAGAAAACTGTAGGCCCCTGCATCTTTTTTAGGATCTTTTAGATGTATACATTGCAGCTATGGGTTGAGAAAGTGAGTCTTCTACTCTCCCTTTTTTGAGCCAATGATTCATTTTTCAATGTAAGAGGAAAATACAAATAAGTTTTCTTGTATTTTAGAAAAAAAATGTTAAATTCTAAAGTAATACGTTTTATTTTTTTTAAGATTTTATTTATTTATTTATTTATTTATTTATTTAAGAGAGACAGAGTGAGCATGAGTGGGGGGAGCAGCAGAGGGAGAGGGAGAAGCAGACTCCCTGTTGAGCAGGGAGCCTGACATGGGGCTCGATCCCAGGACGCTGAGATCATGACCGAAGGCAGATGCTTAACCGACTGAGCCACCTAGGCACCCTTAAAGTAATACATTTTAGATTTAACTTAAAAACAGAAAATTTTCAAAAATTAAAAAGAAATATTACAAAAACAAATTAACAGAAAGTACTTGTTTCTGCCCAGATGCCTGGAGAACTTAAAAATTATGGTGATTATTTATTAGACAATAATGAGATTATAGAGATTATAGCAAGTATAACTGAAGATAGCTAGTAAAAGCACAACAGAGGTTCTGAGAAGGAAAAAAAATTGAGAGCTTAAATTATGCCCTAAACCTACTACTTTAGAACATGCTAGAAAACATGAGAATACAGAAGCATATATTCCATTAGCCATCAGTGATGATACCATCATGTGTTATGGTAGCCTCAGGAAAACCCATTGTAAATTCGCAAGAGGATGGGAGTGACAGAGGCAAGTAACTTTAGTGTCATTATGAAATTAGTTTTTGCTTCATAGACCAGGGCCTCTAAGGGTTTTGGGGACTGTGGACTGTGTTTTGCAAACTGCTGTTCTAGGTGACTTCTTCCATACTTAGGGCTCCACTGCTGTCTTTATGGTTGTGACACTCGTCTGTATCCCCAGCCCAGACTACATCCCTGAGCCTTCGACTCGTGTGTCCACTGCCTGCAACTTTCTGGACCTCCCTCAGCTGAGTGCTCTCTTTGGCCTTTGCCCATGCTGTCTATTCTGCCCAGAGTTTCCTTGTTCCCGTTGTTTACCTGGCAAACTATTAGACTGTGAGTTTCTTGGGGCAGGACCTGGGCATCTTTATATCCCTAGGTTTTAGCACAGTGCCTAGCACACTATGCTGCTCAGTAGATGTTGTTGAATTAAATTGAATCAAGGAAGAATTCCAGCCTCATAAACAATAAATTTGCAAATCCACCCTGGGGTAAAGTTTTCTGCTTATGTCTGTGATGTCATGCATTCTATATTGGTTTGTATCAGTGTTAGTTTTGGAGTAAAGGATTTTATAACCTCTACTCCTATATATTAACTTATTCAACAGTTTCTGTTTTGTTTCCTTTTGCCTTGCCTAGAGTATAATATATTCTGAAAGGAGGGTATTTGGGCTGAGGACGCAAACATCTTAATTTTTAGCTTTGTCTCTGACCGTGGAGAGTGTTTCACCAGAAACTTATCAGCTTCTGTCCATTAAAATCATCTGAATTCCACCACGCCTTGTGGAAAATTCATATACATAAATTTAGTTTCTCTGAAGGAAGATGTTCTACTGTCCAAATGAGAGAACTAACATTTACTAAGTTCTTCCTATATGCCAGAGACTATTCTGTGTGTTTTACATACATTAACTCATTTAATATGCATAACAGCTCTTTGAAAGGTAGACTCTTTTGTTATCCCCATTTTATATTAGGAAAATGAGGCACAGAAAGGTTAAGTAACTTGCCAGAGGTCATGTAGATAGTAATGGGGTCTAGATTTGAACTCAGAGCTTAGTTTGGCTCCAGAGGCCATGCTCTTAACTACTGTGAGTAGCTTCCTCTTAAATCTAGATACATTACTTTTATTGTTAATCTGTGTTAGTACACATGCACAGATGCTTATTATTAGTTATATTTGTCAAATTGAAAATAACCTAATAGCCAAATAGATAATAGTGTATGTGTACAATGGATGGTTATTTAAAAATCAAATTTTTTTTTTTTTTAAAGATTTTATTTATTTATTTGAGACAGAGAGAATGAGAGAGAGAGAGCACATGAGAGGGGGGAGGGTCAGAGGCAGAAGCAGGCTCCCTGCCGAGCAGGGAGCCCGATGCGGGACTCGATCCAGGGACTCCAGGACCGTGACCTGAGCCGAAGGCAGTCGCTCAACCAACTGAGCCACCCAGGTGCCCTAAAAATCAAATTTTTGAAGAATACTTACTGCTATGGAAAAATACAATTGAAAAAGTAAGAGAAAGATCACAGTTTCTATTTGAAGGCACACATAATGGATTTATATGTGCTATATACATTCATCAATATGCAAATATTTATTTTAAAAGACTGGAAAAAAAGTATAATAGTGATTCTTTGTATTACAATTGTGAGAAGTTAAATTTAAAAAAAAAACTTTAAAAATAACATTTGTTGGACAGTTCCCCTAAATTTAAAAAATACTTTAAAAATAACATTTGTTGAATACTTCCTACATTAATAGGTCCCATATTAAATTCTTCATGGGTGTTTTCTCAGTAAATTCTTGCATCAGTCCCATGATGTAGGTAGTACTCATTTTTCAGATGAAGAATCCTAGAACGATTAACTTGTCTAGGGTCATACAGCTAATAAGTTGGAACCTCTATACGAGACTCTTTCTGTTTTGTATTTTCTAAACTTTTTATAATTTATATTATTTACATGATCAAAAACAAAATTAAATTTTAAAAAGTATGCAAAAATTGGGAACTACAAGTCAGACTTACACAGTTTGCTAGGATTTACTTATTTGAACCATTGATTCCCTAAACTAGCTATGCAAAATAACAGAAGTCTGGGACTTGGAAGAAATTAGACCAGGCATTTAAAAAGTTTAAATAGGGGCGCCTGGGTGGCTCAGTTGGTTAAGCGACTGCCTTTGGCTCAGGTCATGATCCCGGAATCCTGGGATCGAGTCCCACATCGGGCTCCCGGCTCAGCGGGGAGCCTGCTTCTCCCTCTGACCCTATCCCCTCTCATGCTGTTTCTCTCTCTCTCTCTCTCTCTCAAATAAATAAATAAATAAAATCTTTAAAAAAAAAAAAAAGTTTAAATAGACTCACTGGTTTCTCTTCTACCAAGAATTTTTTTTGACCATCTACCATGGGGAGCTGATTATTTTTCTAGCGTGGGTTGCAGGTCTGATGCGTATGTTATAGGCTAGTTAACATATGGTAAAGCTGAGCATTTTTGATTGTTTAAGAATTCTTTATTTTTGTTGTGCTTCCTAGTAGTTCCTTTTGTGTTGTTGGATCCCAGGGTGGATGTGGCCAATGCCCAAAGGAGAAGATTAATGTGTGTGAATATGTGGAATGACCCCATGGACATGGTAGAAGGATTTTTCTTATAGAAATATATATCTATAGTTGACAGATGTATTTAATGAAAGTTAGAGATACTCAGTGACCATCTATAATCTTCAAGAATAACATCAATCACAGAAGGCAACTGTCATGTTTTTCTACAATTATCCCATTGTTGAGGAGTGACTAGTAAGCTAAATGGATCACTGATTGACCCCATAGCATATTTCACATGTTCTTATGGTAAGAGAATTCTGACTACTCATGTGGTTTTTAACTTGAGGAATATGTGTCATAGCAGGAAAACACAGTTACCTATAAACCTTTGTCTAAAGAATTATTAGAGAATTCTTTTTTTTTAATTATTATTATGTTAATCACTATACATTACATCATTAGTTTTTGAGGTAGTGTTCCATGATTCATTGTTTGCATATAACACCCAGTGCTCCATGCAGAACGTGCCCTCTTTAATACCCATCACTCTTTTGGCAGGAGGTTAGTTTGGGAAGGACAACACATAGCGGTTAAGAAAGAAAATGCCCACTTGGTCATTTCTATTATATGAATAAACCTTGTCAGTAGAAGGGCAGACTCATGGTAGTGAATCAGTGAATGAATGTGTGTGTGTTACTTTATCTATGAAAGAGGGAGCAGGGATACGTGAGTGCCTCAAACACAGACTTAAGTGGATCGCTCCCTTTCATCTATGTAAGGCTACCACTGAAAAACAGAAGAGGACTGAAGTTGTTTATTTTACTGAAGAAAAGTGGGAACCATTTTTCTTAAGATACAACTCTTCCCAACCTTTTCTTCTTCTTTTCGACTTCTTAAAATTCAGTGAAAACATTTCAACATTTTCATATTCTTTCCACTGATCTGGGTGATCCTTTGCTTTCCAGCCATAAAACTTGACTGCAATCCAGTGCCATGTAACGAGCTCCTCTTGCTGGCTCTGTTCTTTAGTCCTGAGTAGGGTGTTTGACTGTCCCACATTCTGCAAGACCCCTGGGAACAGACACACCAGGCGGTTGGTCACCCTGACCCTGAGTGTGTATGTTACATTGTAGGGATGGGGCGGGGAGGGTGGCGTGAGAAGGGAGGATGCTGATGGAAAGGTGAATTCCTGAGGTGTGAAGAGAACAGTTTTTTATTCTGAAGAATGTTTACTATGGCTAAGAAAATATGAAAATCAGTAAGCCAGTGTCTGTGTGCTGAGGAATGAATCAGGGCTTACTGCATTAGACCTGAGTATTAAATGGATCTCTGTGTTTGGTCCTGCATTCTTCATACCTATACTAAAGGACAAATGGGGATATAAGAGGAATACCATAATGATTCTGAGCCTTCCCTAAACATAGAACAGTCTGCTGTCAGTGGGTTTTGGTCCTAAGTACACTCTTTCCTGCTCTGGGAAACCTTATCTTTTAGCAAATGGAGAAGTGAACATTTTTACCTTTTTTCTTTTTTTTTTTTTAAGATTTATTTGAGAGAGCGAGTGAGCGAGCACAAGCAGGGAGAGCTGCAGAGGGAGAGGGAGAAACAGACTCCCTGCTGAGCAGGGAGCTTGACCAAGTGGGGCTCAATCCTGGGACCCCAGGACCATGACCTGAGCCAAAGGCAGACCCTCAACCAACTGAGCCATCCAGGCACCCCATATTTTTACTTTCAAATATAAGGCCTTTTTGCAGTTACAGACTACTTTAAACATTCTTCATCTAGATCTATATTAATACTTAGAGTAAAACTTCCTGTAACATATCTGCTAGATCAATTTCAGGTTTTACTTTTGCCTTGATGTCCCTTAGTGATCTTGTCTTTGTCCCCTTACTCTTGTTCTTGGTTTCTGACCTTACAGAGAAGTGTGGGAAATGGAACTGGATAGACTCAAGAATCAGGATGGTGAAATAAATCGGAACATTATGGAAGAGACAGAACGGGCCTGGAAGGCAGAGGTGAGAAGAGCTCTGTGTGGAAAGCCTTGATTTGGGGCTTCCAGATAGTATAATACTCTTGGGTATAGTGTTATACCACTAAGCCATACAAGTATTGTAGTTTATAGCCACTAAGCATTTGTTTTAACTAGCTGGGGGAAGCTTCGTGTATGTAAAATTAATAAAGTGTGTGTGTGTGTGTGGTTTCCTTAGATCTTATCACTAGAGAGTCGGAAAGAGTTGCTGGTATTGAAACTAGAAGAAGCAGAAAAAGAGGCAGAACTGCACCTTACTTACCTCAAGTAAGTACCCTCCCATCCTAGAGTTTTAATGATCCTGCAGTTTTGTGTTTTCTTGGTGATTTTTTTGGTTTGGTTTGGTTAGTTTTTTGAAACCCGAGGCCCACTAGTCTAGCACTTACTCTGTCTTCTCAGGAATTTCAGGGCCACCTCTGTCTGCACAGTAGCCATTGTTCAGTCATTTCTCTTCCCATATTTTATAGTTTTGTATTTTTTATTGTATTGGTTCCAACTGGATAAACAATATCTCTTATGGTGTCAAAGCATAACAAATATCTTTGGAGATCTGTTTCTCATAGAGTCATTTCTCCTCTTTCTGCCGTGGAATCTGGAGGACCCCTGTGACATTTCCAGGCGGACAAAAGCCCTTTTTCTGTGGTTGCTCCTCTTTCTCTAATAATTGGTTTAAAAGATGCCAGAGTAAGAGTGAAGCACACAGACCCTGGTCTCCTCCTATACCTGGTCTGACCTTTTCTCACCAGGACCGCTGACCAGCCACTGTCCTGCTATCTCAGAGAGTCAGGAGCTGGCCTTGCTCTAATTCTCTGAATTCCTGTTGATTTCTTGAAAGGTCAACCCCCCCAACACTAGAGACAGTTCGTTCCAAACAGGAGTGGGAAACAAGGCTGAATGGAGTTCGGATGATGAAAAAGAATGTTCGGGTAAGTGTTGTACTGTGTGATCTTTGAGTCAGGGTTCAGGCTGTGCTTAAACCTGTGGTGACCAGAGGGACCTTGTACATCGTCACTGAGGGGCTGCTCCACCCCTGCCTTTGCTCTCCTGATACTGGAAGGTGCTCTCTTTCTCAAGAGGCTTACTCAGCTCAGCAGAGAGGATGATCTGCTCCTTTCTCTCTTTTCTAGGACCAGTTTAACAGTCATATCCAGTTGGTGAGGAACGGAGCCAAGCTGAGCAGCCTTCCTCAAATTCCTACTCCCACTTTGCCTCCACCCCCATCAGAGGTGAGAGGGCTGGAGTGGGGGAGTCTCCCTTTCTGTGCTGGTGGCACGGCCAGAGTCTTCTGCTTGCTCCTTTTATGAAGAGATTGGTTTTACTCCTGGTATTATTTATTATAACATTATTATTGGCCATTATTATTGTTGATCTTATTTGGCATAAGAATTGCTCACTGATTTCCGCTCCAGATTCGTAAACTTTCATTTTCTTCCTTTCTCTCTTGTCCTCCACCTCTCTCGCTCTACAGACAGACTTCATGCTTCAGGTGTTTCAGCCAAATCCCTCTCTGCCTCCTCGGATGCCCTTCTCCATTGGGCAGGTCACAGTGCCCATGGTTATGCCCAGCGCAGATCCCCGCTCCTTGTCTTTCCCAATCCTAAACCCTGCCCTTTCCCAGCCCAGCCAGCCTTCCCCGCCCCTTCCTGGCTCCCATGGGAGAAACAGCCCTGGCTTGGGTTCCCTCGTTGGCCCCCACGGTCCACACATGCCCCCTGCTGCCTCCATCCCGCCTCCCCCAGGCTTGGGCGGTGTTAAGGCTTCTGCTGAAACTCCCCGGCCCCAACCAGTAGACAAACTGGAGAAGATCCTGGAGAAGCTACTGACTCGCTTCCCACAATGCAATAAGTAAGTATCTTTCAGGACTAATTTAAAAGCAAAAAAAACGTGTCGGAGAAATATCTGTGGGTCAAAATAGGGGAAGTTTCCTGGAGATCTCTCACAAGGACGGCATAGAATCTCTCTCCCTCAACATGTGGCTGCTTAGGGCCCAGATGACCAACATTCTTCAGCAAATCAAGACCGCACGGACCACCATGGCAGGCCTGACCATGGAGGAACTGATGCAGTTGGTAGCGGCCCGCCTGGCCGAACACGAGCGGGTGGCAGCCAGTACCCAGGTGAGAGCTCAGACCTGCTCAGCTGTTGGGGAAGAGGCAGGTTTCATAGGCACTGGGGGCGGCCCACAGCACTGCAGCCAGGGGTCTCTAGCCTGCTTTCTTCCTTTGCTGCACTGGGAAAGAAATGATTTATTTTTGTTATCTGCTCTGTCGCTCAGACTTTCTCTCCTTACTCTGACATTGTTTCTGCCCACAGCCCCTCGGTCGGATCCGGGCCTTGTTCCCTGCTCCGCTGACCCAAATCAGTACCCCAATGTTCTTGCCTTCTGCCCAAGTTTCGTATCCTGGAAGGTCTTCACATGTAAGGCTCTTTTTCTTTGAAAACTGGGTTGTGGAGAAGCTGGGGGGTGAGGAGGGAACAGGTTTACAGATGCAGTGCCGGAAAAAAAAACCACCCTCTCGTCAGCTGGGTTGTTCGCGGCCCCAGCTAAGAAAATGCAGGTACTTCTGGCAAGAATCTGTATTTGAACTTTCTTTTGGTGTAAAACCTTTTGCGACATGGAAATAGGAGATGGCATCATGGGCACAAGAGGCGAGGAGACCCAGAGGTTCCTTACTCTTTGGCCATCCCTCCTCTGTCCTGCAGGCTCCAGCCACCTGTAAGCTGTGTCTAATGTGCCAGAAGCTTGTCCAGCCCAGTGAGCTGCATCCAATGGCGTGCACCCATGTGCTACACAAGGAGGTGGGTGCTACGGACCTTCTTCTTTCCACTCTGTTTTCGGAGTTTTTCTGGAACGTGTTGCTGTGTATCAACTCATCATTAATATCTCAACGTGAGGTTTTCAGTAAGTTGTGGCTTAAACAATCAGCAGATTTCAGAATGCTGGCAGCTAGGATCTCCTAGCTTCCTTTTACCCCGTTCTCTTTAGGGGACTGGATAAGCAGTACATCCTGGAGCACTGATAGGTCACTTTCTTGGAACACTGACAATAAGACATACATATCTAACCATTGTTTAGAATATAGCATTGTCAGGAGACTTTGCTTAGACAAGAAGAACGGAATAGGGAACATGAATATGAGATTAGTAAATCCATTAACAGAATAGCTTGGAGGTCTGCCTGTTAAGGATTATCTTCACAAACTGACAGGTTATTCCTATCTTGGATTATGTTACCAGACAGAGTTAAGTCTTTCAGCAGCAGGGATGATTCCTTCTTTGCTCTTTTGTTTTGTTCATTTTCATTTTTCAAAAGGTAGAAACTGGATTTACATCTAAATTCTTAGGAAAAATCCTGAATAAGATTTGAGGGTGGTGGGTATTTGGAGTTGGGAGTGCATCTCAGCCTAAACAGATCATGAGAAGGGGAAGGCCACCCCAGATATCCAACACAGAGCAGCTTCACACCATTCTTAGCTGATTGTTAATGTTCCCTGTAAGAAGAACAGGTTCCCCTGCTCTGAAGATTCTTTTGGGGGTAAGAGCCAATGAAATAGCCCATCTGGTCCCGATGGTAAGAGCCCTTCTGACTTAGTATGCGTTCCTCAGACCAGTGAACCTCAGTGGCACACTCTCCCCTCCTTCCCTCCATCTTTCCAGATAAACCTGAGATATGTCTTTCTTCCTTTCCAGTGTATCAAATTCTGGGCCCAGACCAACACAAATGACACTTGTCCCTTTTGTCCAACTCTTAAATGACGGACCTGACTGGGGAGGAAGAAGAGGAGAAACTGATGTGAACAGGAAGCGCGGGTTCAAGATTTCTAAAACTCTATATTTATACAGTGACCTATACTCATGCCATGTACATTTTTATTATATAGGTAATGTGTGTATAGAAAGTCTGTATCCAAATGTTCGTAAATGAAAGTATGTATATTATGCAGAAATGGTCTCTCCCTCTCACCTTGCAATTCCTTCGGGGGATGCAGATTGTAGGTAAGATGATGTTTAGTTTGCCCTTGAAATTATGATATCCTTGCCTGGGGCTGTTTTCAAGTACAATATAAAAACCATCTAGGAAGCTGCTGTTGCCCTAAGGCCATCCTGCTTTGATTTGGCTCAGCCTCTAGTTCATTTTCTTAAGGCTCATGTATGCAGATTTGAACCCTGGTGCTCACCTGCTGTCCAACCAGATGCCTTGCTTACTGAAAGCCTACGGAAGCCTCAGTGTTGTTCTAGCCACTCGACTCCAAATGGATAAAATGAGACTGATTGAGGAAAAAAAAAATGTAACCCTAATAGTTTGAATTTTCATTGAATATTTTACTGTGTTAACGCTCATTATTTGCACATAGACATTAGGTTTACAGAATATTCTGTTTTACATCAGCAAAATTCACAGTCCAAGAATACCAACATAACTGGGTCCCATTTCTCCCATGCCCCCCAAAAGCTTCTGTCCATCTGACTTCCTGGATAGGCCTCTCTTTAGAAACTAGCACAGCCCACAGATCTTTCCTGGGCCAAACCATCCCTTGCTGCCACTGACTTGGCTTCCGATCAAGCTCTGACAGACCAACCTTGTGAAGGCCTCACCTCTTCCCCTTCACTTCTGGTCTCCTGGTCAGTTAGTACCCCTCCCCACTGAAGGTTAAGGCAGTTGGTTCACAACCAAGTTGTTTGGTGACCTTGGGTGAGCTCTAGGCAGGCACTGGGGTGAGGAGATGTCTGTGCAAAATTACTTGCAGAATGATCTTGGGATGCCAGATTTTAATTTTTGAAGCAAGAAAATTATGGGGGACATGTTTCCTATCCTGGGAAAAATGGAGGCCAAAGTGACATGAAGGGGGGTTGGAGTTCAAGTTTAGAAGTCATTTGTTCTATAGATAGCTGTCTAGAACGAGATCACTTTCCCACCTCTGCTTATTGAGCACTTCTGGTGTTTAGGTTTATACCTGTGAAAGCTGTGAATCTCTGAGAGCTTTGACTCTTTTCCTGTCCTTTTTTCTTTACTCCTACAGGAAATAGCTTCAGCTTCCTTCTCTTTTGGATTAAACAAGGAAAAACTTAAGTGTTAATTAAAAAAAAAACCAAAAACACTAGCTCCAGGGGAAGGACATCATTGTATTACCAACAGCTGAACTGTTCCCGTTCTGGGACCTGGAAATGCTTCCTGGCGCTGGCGGCACTGTCCGGGTAGCAAACACTTTCCCTTTCAGATCCAGTTATATTCCCTGCTCTTTGCTTTTGATCTTTTCCTTCTTTGTCCTTCGTCTTTGCCTATCAGCCTCTTAGACGTAGTCCTTCCCTTCTTTTGCCTTACTTGCTCAGCCTTGTTGACTAGCATCATTTTCAGGAGCTGGACTTCCCAGGACCTCCTTGGCATCTTGTAGGGTGATTGAAATGGCCTGAGTTCTCACCTCTGTAGAGGTCAGGTGACTCACTTTCTTTGGTTAATGAAATATTCATGTCTCCAGTGTGGTAGCTATCATGAACGGAAATGTGGCAAAATGGAAGACCAGTTCCTTTGTTCTTTTCATTTGGGGGATTCATTTTTTTCTCTTGCAATCAAAAGATTTTCTCTCTCATCAACTTTGCAGTAGCCTTTAGGCCACTAGCAATATTTTTCAGTATTACCTAAAAATCTAGAAATCAGGAATGGATATAAAGGCTATTCTCTTTTCCACAGATCTTTGAAGCCAAAGGAATATAGAGAGAAGAAAGGAAGAAGTGGGGCGGGGGGGGCTTATCCGCTTCCTAGTAAAAGCCCCTTGAAAGCCAACTATAGCAGGAAGACAGATGTTTTGGGGAGCTGTGTGCGAGAGCTGGGGCCTCTGTGTTGCTCTTTTCTCTGTCTTGTTCAGGATCAATCAGAAAGCAACATTTAAGTTTTGGCCACCCTTGTTCTCCCTTCTCCCTCTGTCTCCTGGCCTGCAGGGGTAGAAGCCATGCAGACTGGCGGGAAAGGCCTCTAATGCAGTGAGTAGAGATGGGACAGTCGCTTTTCAGGAGTCGACTCTAAAAATAGAGATAGATAATACATATTTTTACAAGCAAGAAGCTGTTGTTGAGATTTTTTTTTTTTTTTTACACTTAGAGTTAAAGTTTCAGGGTAGAAAGGAAGTAACTGTAAAAAGAAAAATAAGTACAAGTTTTTTTTTAAAAAATATGACAGTGGGACTTAACTAATGAAGGGGTTGAGTATTATGCCCTGGAAAGAGCTGGGGAAAAGCCAGTTTTCCCCAACATGGATAGAAATTATAAAGCAGAATGTGGCGTTTTTATTACATGGTAGCAATTCTGGAAGTTTATTTACACAGTAAGTTCCGAGCTGGAAACGGACACTCTCCAGTCTTCCTGACAGTCTCTGTGGTTAGGGGTGTTCCCAGTCGGCCAAAGCAGCACCAAGTGCAAGGGGAATGAAGAGAACCCAGATAAAGAACTGTGATTCAATATTCTTGTTTTATTGGTTTATGGCTTGTGGGCAGCTGGCCGAGGC
This sequence comes from Leptonychotes weddellii, assembly GCF_054177405.1. Lineage (NCBI taxonomy): Eukaryota > Metazoa > Chordata > Mammalia > Carnivora > Phocidae > Leptonychotes > Leptonychotes weddellii. Next base: position 83,001,824 of record NC_138379.1, on the reverse strand, counting down.
CAGGGTCTCCAGAGGCCCTCCTTGTATTTCCCTTTCCCTCATCAGGTAATTCCACACTCGGCAGGTCCCATCCCTGGAAGCAGTGTGTTGACAAGCTAGCGACAGGACCCGGTGGGTATACGCGGAGAATCACGTCTTCCACTAACACTGGTATCAGAGTTGACTGTGTTAGAACTGATCGGGAGGAAATGAACTTGGTCCCCACTACCTAGCCCAAGAACCAGCCTGGGTACCCAAGTACTATTCGGAGTGGGGAGTAAGGAGTAAGATAGGGGAGAAGGATGGCATCCCCTGAGGGGCTCTGGTGGTGAAGGAAGTACGGAAGCCCTGAGGCTGGCAGCCTTTCTCTAGCAGCCTTGTTATCGAAGGCAATGATGCTAGAGCCAGAAAGCCCTGCGTTTCTGACACTGGGTGTAATACTAGTGCCCCTGTGGGGTGCCTTAGCCAAGTTAATGGAGGGGACATCAGAGAGGGTGAGAAGGCGATGAAACCGCTCTGTATCGTGTGGAGATCTTACTACTACTTGCTGCTGAACAGGAAGAAATCCAGGCAGAGGCACCAGGGCATCAACCCTGTACCTGTCGAGTGAACCTTGATGATTCTGCTTTCAAGGGTTAAGAAAGAGAGGTCTCCTGTCTATCCCTCTTAGCACCTCAGCTGCAGAGCTCCAGAGGAAAAGGGGTTTGGGGGTGGGCGTGAACACGTAAGCAGGAAGACAGAGCCAGGCCCTGCTCTATTTGGTGTGTTCCAGTTGCTTCTCATAGGGCACCTGGGGCTGGGGGTGGGGGGTGGGAAGTGTCAGTGTTAACCTAGCGTGTGTGGAGTAAAGGGTTCAGGTAGAGACAAGTGGAATCATTCCGGTAGAAATTCATTTGTTAGATGGAACTTCTTAGTGGGCACTTTTCATTTAAGAGAGTTAAAAAGAGCTTTTTGGCTAGGTAAGCCCTTCTTCCCAACTCACTTTCGGTCAGGCTACAACCACAGAAAAAACATCGGGCAGCGACGCCCATCTTACAAGATGGGCTTCTATCTTGGAGATGCAGTCTGAAACTGGGACTGGCGAGTGGCGAGTGGCCGTGGTTCTGCCTTTTCTAGCTCTGATCCCAGCTGTTCCCTGTCTTTGCGCTCCCTCTCCTCTCTTCGAACCGCCCCATCTGTACAAATATTCAGTCTCATTTTTGTTTAATTCACGAGGCAATCTTTGTACCAATGTTAGGCTTGTTTCTGCAGTCCCTGTCACTAAAGCAAATCGCAAACCGTGCGTCCGTTCCTACTGACTTTGGTCAGGGAAGCGGCGTTGGCCCTTTCTCTGCCAAGGGTACGGCAGAGAGACGCTCACGGGGGTGACTTGGCTGTGATGCCACTACTTCTGGAACTAAGAAGAGACGAATACTTCGGGTTGGAGAATCCAGAGGGGTGGGGGGCAAAGGTTCAAGGCTGAAGAATTTCCCAACTCGGGCTGGAGGTGACCAAGAATATTCCCGCCACCAGCGTGCTGCTTTCTTCCCTCTCCTGATTCCTACAGGTGCCATTCCTGTCACCCACCGTGCCCGCCCGCCCTTCTTTTCGGGCAGGGCCGAGGCATTTGGTGGGTAGGTGAGGGTCTTGAGGTGCTCTGGCCCCCAGTGCCAGCAGAGCGTCCTGCTCGTGCCCAGAGTGAGCCAGCAGGTGCGGCCCAGGAGAGTCCCTGTCTCCTGCCCGTGGGCCGCCTCACTTCAGCAGGGAGATGTCGTCGGCAAAGTCCCCGTGTTGCTGGCGCAGGCAGCGCAGGCAGCGCCACTGGCACACCATGAGGCAGAGCGGCAGCATGAAGAGGGCGCAGATGGCCGCCATGACGTAGGCTATGGTCATGAGCGTCGACTCGTCTGTCTGTGGGATGTTGTAGCCACAGTCTTCCATGTCCGGGGTCATAAACGGGCCTTCCACTGCTGCCGTCCTGAACTCATCATGCACTGGAGAAAGGGCAAACGCGAATGGGCAGCTCTCACCGTCACACAGCAGTTTGGATCATAGAGCAAAAAGAACTTCCTGGTAGGCCTTGAAATCAGCCCGCGAGGAGGCCCTAGCATCTCCTTCCTTGGAGATATTTAGGAGCAGGCCAGAGGAGCCTTGCTAGGTAGAAGCACGTCTCTCCTCCCAGGGCACTGGGAGCAACAACCCTTTCCTGGGTAACCATGCGGCAGGAATGATACCTAAAGGTCAGTCTCCCGAGTTGACCAAAAAGACAGCCCCGTGTATTCCTAGTACACTCACCGGCTTCCGCCGGTACCGAAGACCCCACCGCCTTCTGAAGGCACACCCGGCCCCATCGTGGAGCAGCCCACGGGGCCCGGGGATCTAGAGCTTCCCTAGGGGCCGAGGCAGCTCTTGCTGGTCCGGGCCTCCGGCGGAGCTACAGCCCAGGGAGGGCCTCGCCACGCCGGGCACACGGACAAAGCATGGGCCTGGACGCTAGCTTTGACACCGGCTGTTGGCTCTGCCTCGAGGCAACTGTGACTACCTCCCAGGCTGACAGGGGCCCAGGGATCCTAACTGCCGGACAGTGAGAACACGGACAGACGGAGCCCACACCCTCCCCCCTGGCTCTTACCATGACAGGCACTGACGGCAAAGCCAATTCGTTTTCGGGCCCGATCAAAGACGACGTAGAAGCCCTCCATGATCACAGCTCCCATCACAGTGCCCGTGGAGGACTGTGAGATGGCGAACTTGTAGCAGTCGTCTTGGGACGTGGCCACGTCTTCCACTGGCCGCAGGTATTGCTAAGGACAAGCAGTCAGAGAGGGAGAAGGGTGTCCTCCTCGCTGCATCCCTCCCCCTCCCTGCCTCTGCCTTCTGGATCTCTGTGCCCAGGGGCCGCTCTTCCCTCTGCCATCCCCGAGCTCTGTGGGCTTGCTTTGTGCCGCAGGACGCTGCTGTCTTTTGTCTTCCACGTTCTGCGAAGCCACGCCGGCTCCCTGACTCCCCGTGTGAACCGTGCCCTCTTCCTGGGACCCCACTGACTCCGGCTGGGGACATACCTGTGGAAGGATGGTGATGCGGAAGGACTGATTGGTGACCTCGCCCATTAGGTAGAGGGAGATGACCGGGAAGATGTTCCAAGGGGTGGTGCCTGCCTGCCAGCATACCAGCTGCTCCCCCAGCCAGAACCCGTCCGGAAACTTCTCCGTCTGTGTGGCCAAGAAAGGGTAACAGTGAGGAAGCCGCCTCTTCCGCCATCGCGCTACTCCCACTTTCAGATAACACTGGGCTCTCTTTTTGCTTTTCTATGGAATATCCAAATTGGGGAAGGGCACACTGAACCCCAAGAATTAGGGGAAGAGAGCTGGAGCGTGAGGCCAAAACTCTGTACCAGGGGCCCTGTGGAATGAGCAAGCCGAGGCCCATGAAAGAGACTCGCTCTGAAGACATTTAAGTAGAAGGATCTAAGGGTAGACAACTTGTCCCTTGCTGAGGGGACAAGGGACCTTCACGGACTTCCTCTGACACTGTGTCATCTCTTGTACCCCTGCCCTGAGTCCCACTGACCGAGGAGGCTGCCTTGATGGATTTGACAGCAGCTTCAAACACTTTCTTGGGCAAACGAAGATTGGTGGTGCCACTGTCCACGATGCTCTTGTCGTAGTTGTACTAGGATGGAGAAGAGAGGTTTAGAAGAGTCAAAAGCCTTGTTTGATGCTGGGATCTGGCCAGAATCAGAAGGGGGGATCTGACTGCTTGGGGTGGCATCCTGGCTTGGCACTTCTCTTAGGAGTATACCCTTGGGCAAGTTGTTCAGCCTCTGTGCCTCCGTTTCCTCGTCTTTAAAATGAGGATAATAATAGCACCTACCTCAAAGAGTTATTATAAGGATGAAATTAATACACGCGAAGCGCTTAGAATGGTGTCCGGCACGTAGGGAGCGTTCAGTAAATGCTAACTCTTAGTATCTTGGGTTGGGCAGACATTCTCCAAATCTTGAAAATAAAAATACCTTGTATAGTGCTTTTAACTTTTCATAGTCCTTTTATATCTATTCTCATTGAACATACATTAAGAATCTAGGTAAGGAAGACCCAAATGGTTGAGCTACCGTTTATTGGGAACTTCTGTGTGCCAGGCACTGGGAGAAACAATTTATTTTCTCTGTCTTCACCACAATCTCTGGAAAAGCTGTTTTTCCCTCTGTTTTGCAGATGAGGAAACTGAAACACAACCTAGTAACTTGCCTAAGGGCACATAGCTAGTAAATGGCAGAGCTAGGAACCCAGGTCTTCCCAGTTCCAAAGCTGGACGCTTCCGCTACATCATCCCACACTGCCCCGCACATGACTTGCCCAAAGCCGTCAAGCAAGGCAGTGACTGGAGTCCAGACATGCTTTTTTTTTCCTTACCAGACCATAAGCCCCAAGGTCCCCTTGCAAGTGCCCTGCCAGTCCCTCGCCCCCCAACTTCAGGTCCTGCTGTGTCACCGTTAAGCTCCCAGTTGTCCTGGGCTCAGCCCCCAACCCTTTCTGCAGGTCCTACTCCTCTGCCTCATCCTCCCAATCTCATAACTCAGGGTCTGACCTCATGCTATGTTGCCTCCCCCTTCCCTTTCCCTGGGTTCCCCTTGGTGGTGTTACCTCCTTGCAGTCCATTTTCAGGTCCTGCCCGTTGATCTCCACCCGCACAATGATGACCTCGTAGTACCACTCCCGCCGGATGGGTGTGTACCAGAGGCTGCCCGTGTACAGTGAGTGGTCGATACCTCCGATGATCTAGGGACAAAGGGTGGCAGGTACCCGTGTCCCGGCACAGAGGGACAGCAAGTCACCCAGAGAGCAAGCAATGGGATCAGAGATTTCTGGGAGGGTAGCAAGGCCCTTCACAGGCCACCTTTCTCATCTTCCTGCTTCTAATCAAATCCTGTCCCAAAGTGATTTGTAGTTTCTTAAGTGTGTTAAGAATATATCAGGGGAAGACTTTACAGGATTTTAAATTATTTGTTTCAGAGTCTCACAGCCCTCGATATAAAGTTATTTAAACTTAAACTGGCACAATAAATGTTAAATGAATGATTATTTGCTTCTATTTCAAGTTTTATTTTCTCTGCGTGTTGGAGATGGAGAACCATTCACCAACTGTCCTAATTAATTAATAAATAGACTTTTAACTCCTTACATCGCTGCCTTCTGCTCATCAGACTGAATCATCTTAATTTGAGAGGTCTTATTTTCTTTCTTTTTTTTTTTTTTTAAGATTTTATTTATTAGAGAGAGAGAGAGGGCACGAGTGGTGGGGGCACAGAGGGAGAGGGAGAAGCAGACTCCCGGCTGATCAGGGTGCCTGATGTGGGGCTCGATCCCAGGACTCTGGGATCATGACCTGAGCTTAATCGACTGAGCCACCCGGGTGCCCCGAGAAGTCTTATTTACATTTCCTTTGAAGTTCCCTAATCATTTCATCCTTTCCAAGTTTACCATAGGTACCTGGAATACTTTCTGGAATAATGCAAAGAAGAAAAGGATGGAAAAGGAAAAGTGGAGGTGGGGAGTTTAAAGAGGTTTCTCTTGATTCTAAGTAGTGGAGCCCAAGACTGTGCGGTAGCTTAGAGGGAGGGGAGGCAGGTGATACCCATCCCTCTGCCCAGTGCTAGAACCTCCCCTCTCCTAGGACCTACTCACCATGCTCCCTCCAACTGAGGCCAGCACTTCCGACTGGTTGAGGGGGAACCCAGCACCACAGAGCTGCAGGGAGAAGAGGTTGGGAACGTGGGTCTGCTTTACCAGGGAGTCAAAGAATGGCTCCAGGGAGTCATCGGGCTGTGGCAGAAAGAGACAAGGAGTGAGGCCTCACACAGAGGGCCCTATGGAAAGAGGCCAGCTTCCTGCCTAAACTGGAAGGCAAAAGCAAAACTTGGGGGATGTTCCTTGGGAAAGACTGTCTTGAAGTACTGCGATTTGGCAGAGAGGGTTAGCAAGAGACACTGGGCACAGTGCAAACAGGAAAGAGCTATAGAATCTTTGATCCCCATATGCTTAACCTGTTTCAGGTTTGGCGGGGTGGGGGGGGTTCCCTTATTCCTAAGATCTTGGGAGTCGGTAGAAACCAGGCTCTAATCTTGCACCTGTCACAGCATCCCTCAGTATAGTCCTGCCCCCTGCAGGGACGAGATTCAGACTGCCACCCTATCCCCCTGCTAACTAATCCTTTAGGCTGATCTGTGTCCCTCCCTTAGTCAGTTCCCCTTCTCTCCGAGCCCGTCCCGGGGTAACATGCGGTGTGCGGTGCAGACACAGGGCCCCGGGCTCGGCCTTGCTCCTCTCACCCTGGCGATCTCAGCATAGGCCAGCCCCAGGATGCCCTCCCAGTTGGAGCCATTGATGAAGAACTTGTCTGATTCAGTGATGGCAGCGATGTTGGCACGCACAGTGACGTTGGGGCCATGGGGGATGCTCACCAGGTCGGTGCCCAGCTCCCCCTCCCACTTGCCCTGGGTGTAGGGCACATAGACGCCCTTCCGGAGGTCCCGGTATGTGCTGGACCTGTGGAGAGGAGGCAGAAGTCTGTGGGGGCGTGACCGCAACACTTGCAGGGGGACCCAGCATCTGACCTACTCCCGAGGCCTCACCTTATCTCAGGGGCAGCCCACATAAGATAAGATGCTGTCAGGCTGCTCAGCAGAACATCCCAGATCCATCACCCAGAACAGAACGTACAGTAAGCTTGCAAACAGATGAGGGGAGCTGTGGCTGGGGCTCACTCTCCTGTCTCCACAGCTCCTATCCCTAGATCTCGAGCTCAGGCCCTGCGGGGAACAAGCCTAGGCTTTGTGTATTGTGCCCGCTGCCGCCGAGGGACAGCTAGCGGGCATCTCTTCCTCCCCCCGGCTCCATCAGGCTCCCAGAGAAAAGGGGCCTTTGACTGTCGCTGCCTTGGGACCCGGTGGTACCATCTGAGTGGTAGAGAAAGTGCCAGGCGCGGTGAATGTGCAACCTCTACAGCAAGTTCTTCCAAAGGAAGAGTTGGCACAGCATCTCAGCATAGCAGGTAAGTATTACACACCACTCGTATGGAACATGCGCATCAGCACGGGACACCCTCGCCCGTGTCTCATTGTGCCACTATCCAGGCCTTGTGTGTGTGCCCGGTTCGGGGTGGGGCGGGCAGTGATGGGACTGGGACAGGGATCCGGAGTGAATCCCTTTCCTGGGTCCTCACCACGCCCCACTCCCTGTCTGCTTTCTTCCGATAGGGAAGGCAGAAGACGTGGCAGGTGGCTTTGGCATCTGCCTAGAAGTCCAAGAATGGGATGTAAGCCTCTCCTCACAGATTTGCACACACAGAGACGCCTCAGACACTAGATGTCTTCTCGCCACTTCCTGTGTTTATGCTAAGGAGTCTCCCACATCATTCCTCTTTGCCTCTTACCTTAAAAACCCACTTCAACCCTCCCTTCCACCGGTTAGCTAGATCCGGCTGATGGAACTCTGGGTGGTGCAGGGAGACATTTTAGCTGTCGGGCCCTGACACCGGCCCAGGCGGTGGGGCTTATGGAAGGCTCTTGCTCCACTCCCTTGAACTGTGCAGTGCCACCCGGAGCAGCCCCTGGCTGAGAGCACGGCACGGGGAGCGGTCACGGTAGCCTGCTCTGCCTAGACTTCGTTGGTCTCGCCGGACACCCGACAGCCACTGTGGGGGGTGCGGGGTGCGGATGAAGTCTCCAGGCAGAGAGAAGAAGACCCTGAGATGGCTCTGGGAGCACTGGGGCTCCTCTCCTTCCTTCTTTCCCTCCCCAAGGAAGCTGCCCTGTCTCGGTCCTGAAGAACTTCCTGCCGGCCACTCAACCTACCCTTTCCCATAGTAGACCTCCTCAAATCCCCCCTCTCCACTCTTCTCTCCTGGAAAGGATCCGAGGAGCTCCTCTTTCTCCCCGAAGCCCTCCCCTGACCCTTCCGGGCCCTGGATCCTTGGGAAGCGTTCTTCTCTCTAGCTCCCCCAGGACTCACAGCTGCCTCTGGTAGTAGCGATGTAGGAAAGGGTGGGGGGCAGCCCCCACTGCAAAGTTACTGCTGCCTGTGTCCACCAGGATGTTGAGCTGTCAGAGAAAGGGGAGAGAAAGATGTTATCAACGTGAGGCTCTGGGCTCACTACCTTCATTGTCCTTCACTCCACGGGCAGCAAAGTCTCCCTTTGGAATGTCCAGGGCGAAGCTTCTAGGATGCAGGACTGGACAGCCTGGCACCTGCTACCACCATGACCACAGGCAGAATGTGGCATCCTCTGACATCCTCAGCATGGCCTCGTGTCTGCTCCTGGCTTCGCTGTGGAATCCTAACATTTTCTGTGTTGTCAAAGCCACATTATCTCTGCGTCTGTGTGGTTTTCATTTCTCTTTTCTCTCTACCTTCAGACTGCCCTTACTCACTTCGGGTACCTGTCCGATTCTGTCTGCGGGGCTTGCGCCTTGCCTCCTTCTCTGGTCCTCCTAGGAAGCATATCACCCAGCGGGCAGCTGGGCTCGCATCCCCGTCCAGCTCGGAAATGCTATTCCAGGAGCTGGCACTGGCCAGGGAAGCTGCGGGGACCAGGACGGCGTCGTCCTGCCATTTCTGACCCTGCCTGCCAGAATGCGGCTCCCCACGAAGGGCTCCCCTTCTGTCTCTGAGGTGACACAGGCCTCTGAGGCCTACTATCAGAAAATAGTAGGGAGCAGGAGCTTCCTCTGCTGTCATGGTGAAAACCCATCTCGTCAGGGCCCTGGGTTTTGGCTCCGTGAATCAGGACAGGTGTCTTCCCAGTGCTCCTTGATGTGCAGCTCCTTCGAGCATTTCTTCTTTCTTGACCCTCCTTTCTCCTTCAACCGCCTGATCCCTCCCTCGGCCCAGAGCCGCGTTCTGAATGCCAGTAGCATCCTCACAGGCCAGAAGAGGAAATGCCCCTGTCCTCAGAAGCACGGAACCCTGAGAATTCAGCCCTCTCGTGCTGACTTTTCATGCCCATCAGCTCAGCGGCTCCCCTGACCTCAGGGCCCTTTTACTCCCATGTCCTCTCTCCTCAGTGCAGTGAAGTCAGCTGACCTCAGGTTTGGTGCAGGCTCTGACCTCGTCACCTTGGGCAAGTCACTGTGCTCCTCTGGGCTTCAGGTTCCTCCCTGCCAGGTCCTCTGGCTCCTTCCCGCTCTCGGTGGCCCTTGTGGCTCTGTAGGCCGCCCCTCCCCCAATGCCTGTGGAGGCCTCCTGGCCTCCCCGTGTCCCCCAAGACGCCTCCTCTGGTCCCCATGGTGGCCCCAGCCCTCTGACCCCGGCCCGCCCTCCTTCCCAGCCCCCCACTCCTGGCCCAGTTCCCATCCCCCTCCCTGCCCTTCTTCCCCATGCCCCCGCCCCCCCCTGCCCTCTCCAGGGTCTGTGGGCGGCCACCAGCTCAGCGGGCTGTGCTTTCACAATCAATAGAACTGGAGGCGCAGCAGTTCCGATTTCAGTCAACCAGGTTAATGATTAAAACGGCTTCTCGGCGCCCCCCCCCCCGACCCCCTCCCCCACCTGCCAGGCTCTGCTCCCAGCACTCAGGTTGGCCTCATTCTTACAGGGATCCCTACTATCACTGGACCCCAAAGAAAGGGGGTCCCCAGAGCTGTGCAAGAGAGGGCTCCCTGGAATGTGTGCCTGACGGGCTCCAGGAAAACACGACCGCCTTTTACTCTGGCACAGGGCTTTTTTTCTGAGGCCCCAGCTGGTCCAGGCCTCCCCACTGCTCTCTGCTCCTGCAAACCACTCCCTCCTGAGCTAGGAGGCCCAGCCTTTCCCCGCTGAGGAAGGCCTCCCCCTTCCACCTCAAAGCGGGTCAAGCCTAGGGCGGAGTGACCCCCACCCACCCCTACCCTGGGAGTTCAGGCCCTGTGCGCCCACCACCCCCTCTCCACCTGCCACAAAAAATGGGAAAGCAAAACAAACAGCCGGGATTCCCTCCTGAGCAAATGGCCAACTATTTGCTCTTTGCAAAGTGCTCCTGGCTTCTGGGAGAAGGGATTCCTGGTCCCGTCCTTCCAACATTTCTTACTCCAGCCCCGGGCAGGTTTTCTCCCCCTCCTGCTCCCCATAGGCGGCTGAGCCCCCACTCCTCACAACACGGGGCAGGTAAGGGCAGCCTGGAAGAGGAGTGCTGGTGGTTTCGGAGCCGCCAAACCTTAGCGAGGGACGCCTGGCCTCTTCCTGCTCTGGACAGACGCTGTCCGGTGGGACCTCCCTCATCCCCCCAGCCAGTCCTTGCAACCTGCCCGTGGCCACGCCCGCCGTCCTTTCCCTCTGCTGGCCCTCCCCTGCTCGGGTGGGCGCCCCACCCTGGGAAGTACCCGCTTTCCCTCAGCTAGATTCGCCACCCGTCCACCCCCCCCCCCACCCCATCCGGGTTCCTCCTATTGGCATTTACAAATGCCCCAGTCTCTCCATTAAAAAAACCTTCCTTAATGTCACCTCCACCTCCAGCCCCCCTCCCCTCCTTCACAACCAAAGTTCTCAGCCAAGCTGTCTTCATTTCTTCACCTCCCACTCGTTCCTCAACCCATTCCAAAGCCGTTTCTCCGCTGCCCCTCCCTCCACTATAAAACAGCCCTTACTACAGCTACCAGAGACTTCATGTCACCAAATACGAAAGATATTTTCAAATCAGGCCTCATCTGCCTGTGAGGACTTCTCCCTCCTAGAAACACCCTTCCCTGCCCCGCCTCCCCCGGCCCGGGGGGTGTCCTCCCACGGCTCTGACCAGATCTTCTGTGTCTGCTTTGCAGGCTCCCTTCTCAAGGGCTTCGGCCCTCTTGCTCGCAGGCTCTGCTCTCCCTCAGCCACCTCCCCTGCGGCCACAGCTCCGAGTATCACCTCCATGCCCACCACTCCTAAGCTCAGAGCCCTAAGCCCTTTCCTTCCCTTGCAGCTCCAGAAGCACAGAGCAGACTCCCTCAAAGATAACCTCAAATTCAGGATGTCCGAAGCTGACCTTCCACGGTCCCGCCCATCTGCCTTTTCCCCGTGTTCGCTGTGTCAGTGGATGGCGTCACTGTCCATCTGTTCTGTAAGTCAGCAACTGGGGGGACGTCCTAACACTTTCCTCTTCTTCACATCTCTACCCGATGCATCGAGTCCTGTCCAACTAACCTTCTCAAAAGTCTCGTAAATGTATTCATCTCTGGCCACCTCCCTTGCCGCCCCTGGGCGACGTTCTAGAGTATCATACTAGCTTTTCAACGGGCCTTGGCACGTCCGTCCACCCTTGACCTCTCCATCCTGTCTCTGCACTGTGGCTAGGGTGGTCTTTTCAAAGTGCAAATCTGACCGTGTTGCCCTTCCGTGTCAATCGTTTTCCTTTGCTATTAAAATAAAAATGTAAAGCTTTAACATTTCCTACAAGGCCCTTCATTGTCCGGTCCTGCCTGCACATCCAGCCTAGTTTGTCCTCTACGCCCCAGCCCCCTGCTCACCCGCTACACCGGCCTTCACAGGTCCTCAGACCAGCCATGGTCCTCTCCCTGGAGACAGCTGCGTAGAGCATTCGCTCTGCCCAGATATCTTCCTCTCCATGGGCAAGTTTGTCTACTCATCTCCCATCATCCCAAGCTCAAAAGGGAAAACTTCCTAAGGGGGAAAGACCAGGTCATAGTCTCTTCTTAAAGTGCTTGCATAGAAAGTGTCACTCTGTAGCTTCACATTAAATCTCACCTCCCTTGTATCTAATTTTTAAAAAACCATCCTTGTATCCCTAATGGGTATCATGGTGCCTGGCAATAAGTATTACTCGGATTAATGGCTCAAGGAAAGAAAAGGGAAAAGAGCTACTCTATCCTGTTTGTTGGGTGAAGGAGAGATCCTTCAGTGGCTCCCCAGCTGTGGGTGTTTTTAGGTGTGACTCTAGCTCAGACCTGCGCTCCCTTCACCAGGGCTGTGGTTTGACACGGATGCCTGTCTTCCTGTCTTCGGGTAGACTGGGGTCCTGGAGCCATCTTCTTCTCCATCCCTTGGGGCCAGGCAGACTCAGGAGTCCCTGTAGCTATTGTATTTAGATCCTCAGGAGATCACAACCTGGGGTCAGGGCTAGGTCACAGCCAATCACTTAACAAACAAATGTGCCCCCGGGGGCCTCTGAGGGAAGGTGGCTTCTTGGGAAGTGCTAACAAGCCCCACAGGGAAAGGTACACCTGCCCACTTCACTCTGCAGGCCAGGCTCCCCTGGAGGAGTTTTCAGCAACAGATCTTGGGTGATGAGATGGGTGTGGAGCCCATGAGTTCTGGGTAAGCTCTTTGTTCCCCAGATCTCACATGTCTTGGCCCCAGCTCTCACTAACAGATAGGGACAGCTCAGATTATTCTGGATGAGAAGAGCCTTCAGGAGTCATCTGTCTGTTAGCCTAGGGTGATTCTGAAAGATCAACTCTGAAAGATCTCTAGTTACTAAGATCCCAACCTCTCTTGGTAGCCTATCCCAGGGCCCTAGGAGGGGGCTTTAACTCTAATTCTTCCCTTCAAAGAGGAAGTCTCTTTCCTTCTGTGTGGGCCTCTGAGTTGATGGGGGAAGGGCTCTTATACTCTTGTCAAGCAAGCCTTTTACCCAAACCTGAGATGTAGAAGGCTTTCTTCCATTTTACAGAGAAGGAAATGGACATGTGGAATGAGCGGGCCACTTGACCCATCTTACACAACAATCCACACAGCTGGACAGGAATCCGCTGGTTCTAACCAACCCCACATCTGGTCTTTCATGTCCTTGACCTTCCCGTCTCTCACTTGGAGAGGAAGTATATGGTCGATTGCTACACTAATGAATCACACACCCCTGCATCCAGGCCCTTGTGTGATCCCCTCTGACGTCGACACTAGGCTCGGTCATGTGACTGCTCTGGCCAATGGGACATCAGCCAAGGAGGAAAGCAGAGGCTTGGTCAGGGCCTGTGCACTGGGGATTCCTCTTGGAATGCTGTCCTGAGACTGCATGGTGAAGCTCCATCTTGCCTCCTTGAGGATGAAAGATTTCATGGAGAAAGAGGTCCAGCAGGCCCCTCGCTGGCCCACCAGCTGAATGCAGCCATGTGAGTGAGCCCAGATAAGACCTGGAGAAGAGCCACAGCGAACCCACACCATCCTGAAAACCAAAACGGCTCGTTTCCAGCCACCAAGTTTTGGAATAATTTGTTACACAGCATCAGATACCAGATACACTATCTGAATTCAAACCTGAAATCCTTGTCCTTGGGGGCATCTCACCAACCATTGGTCGACTCCAATGAACATTTCTCATCACTTTTCCCCCTCCCTCACCATGCTTCTCATGCTTCTCAAAAGCACGAGGCTCTCTCAGCTCTGCACCTTTGCGTACACTATTTCCTATGCCTGGAATATTCTCTCCCTGTTTTGTCTAACTTCTAGTCATCTTTCAAGTCACAGTGTAAATATCCTTTCTCCCAAAGGTCTTGCCCTGATGCCCCCAGCCAAGATAAGGCTCCTTGTCCTGCAGGTCCTCAGTAACACCTGTGCTCCTTTGTATATCGCTCATCAGACCTTTAATCATTTATGTAATGTCTGTCCCCCATACTATGAGCCCCACAAGGGTAGGGAGCCCGTTTGTACCGTTATTATCTTACTTGTCCCTAGCCTTCCGCAGGAGCTCCATAATGATTTTTTTCCAGTAATTGCCTCATTTCCTGCAGTTCCCTGTGACCCTACAGATTCTTGCTATTCATTCTCAGCCCCAGGTGCCTCGTAGGCATAATTTAGTCTGGGACTGTGTATGGTGACAATGATAACTGATGCCCACCATACCCATGACGTTGGCTGGATTATCCACGCAGGTTCTTAGACCAAGGACTTCCTTGGTCCCCGAGCCTGGAGTCAGCTTCATCTGCTCTCCTAAGTGGATATTCCCAGACATGAGCTTGCCCAAGCCTGAGAAAAGGGAGCAAGGAAGGACAAGAGGAGCCTAACGTCAGCAGCTGGGAGTGGCTGAGGGCCAACAGAGCACATAGCTCCTGCCTCCAACTGAGTCCAGTGATTGGGTCCCATCCAGGTTCCCTCCACCTTGACCACATTGGCTGACCCACTGGAAATCCTTTCCCTAGACATATCCTCTGCCTTCCACTTCTCTCTCCAGGCTGAAGCTGACAATTGATACCTGGGGGCAAGCAGGCTCCCTGGTGCCACTTACCTTACTTTGGGCTTTTTTTTTTTTTTTTTAAGGAATTCTAAGGTGGTGGGGTCACCCCAAACCTTATCTGATGCACCCTTCTCCCTTTGGACAGGATGCTGCATGTCCCCCAGCGTTAAACCCAGCTCAACTAATATTTATCAAGGCTTCCTATTCAAATGATATGATGGATGTGAACAGTCAAAAAATGTCCATGTCTCTTCTTAAAGAACAGATCTAAGACGATGGGTTTTCTATTTTTTTTTTTAAGCAGCAGAACCCTTTTCCAACCTTATGTAGGATCCCAGTGTACCAAAGAGAAAAAAACAAGAGTTGTTCTTTTGGAGAGAGAGGTTTTGCTTCCTCGGTCTCTGTCCCCCGCCCCGCGGTGGCTCTTGAGGCAGCTCTGCAGTGCCTGCAGCCTCCACAGAACCCCCTGGAAACCCCCCAGTCTGTGAGGTCTCACAGCAGCAATCAGCTACCTGCTTTTCATTGTCAGACGGCAAGTCCCTCCTACCGTCTAGTCGTGTCCTATGCACAGGTTGCGGTGGCTTTAATCTTCTCTTGTTCTGTCCTCAGTTGAAAAGATAGCTGATCTCTGGCAGAAGCCCAGTCTCCTCCAGGGCACCTGGGTCATGCTCAGTACAGGCTTGTTTGAGCCATAGGGAGATGCCATCGCTCATGCCTTGTGCTATTTGGCAAAAACTCTACAGGCACTGGAAAAGAGTCGGTGGGGTTCACCAGCCCCGAGAGGCCAGTGCAACCTGGACACGGGGGGTGGGGGGGTACAGTGGGCAGTGGAGAGAGTAGCCACATGTTGGTAGCAGCCCAGAAGACCTGCTGAAACGGGACAGCCTGGGGTGGCAGAGGCAGGGAGCTCAGCCAGTTTGCCGTGGCTTTGTCAGAGTCTTGGGGAAAAAAGACCGGGGAGTCCTGGCTCCCCCAGTCAGCCCCAAGACTATTGATTCATCATTGCCCTCAAAAGGGAGCACCTCCTCCCTCTCAGGAACCGCTGGCTACAGCACCTGAGCATGTGGCAAGCGAGCATCAGTGAATGCTTCCCAGCCCTCTGGGCCCATCCTGCCAGGGGCAGCTCGGGGCAGCTCCAGGACTGGGAAGAGGGTCTGGCTCCTGCCCAGAACTCTCCACTGCCCAGGCCCCCAAGAGAGCTGTTCCCAGAAGAGAAGTTAGTGGTCAGGTATGGCAGATTCCTTGAGAGATGTTTCTCTTCCTGGATTTGCAACCACAATTTTCTGCTTAGATCTTTATTGGAGATACCCAAGAAGGGTTCTTGACCTTCCACCTTAGAGGGAGGTCCCAGTCTTTCCCATACCCTCCACTCGCAGCTGAACTCTTTCTCTCCTGACTTGAGGAGGCAGAGGAGGAGAAGTGGGTGAAATGACAGTGTGAGGGTCCTAGCAAAGCCTTCTGTGCAACCTGAGGGGAGTTGTGGTCTCAGGGACTGGGTGGGCAACTTAGAAGTGGAATCTTGTGTAATCTTGCTTTGTCTAATTTGGATGGTGGCTCTTTGAGGTCAGTGGTTTTCAACCTTTTTAGGAAAGCAAGGAAGGAAGGGAGGGAGGGAGGGAGTGAGGAAGGGAGGAGGGAAGGAAGGACCTGGAATTCCACTGTATAAAAACAATAAAAGCTGACTTCTGGGCAGGGAGAAGAGGGAGGGCTTGGTAATGGGAGGTGTGAAAGGTCCAGAGTCTTGCCTCTTAACCTTCCTCCTAACCTCCTTCATCCTTGAGGTCCCTTTATAGAATCCCACAAATCACAGGGTGAAAACCATTCGAGGGAGAGGTGGGTGGAAAACCAGTTGGCCCTTCTTGGTTTCTGAGACCCTGAACCCTCACAGTTTTCTACTTCTCTGATCATCTTCTCTTGCTCCCTTGAGCCCCAGTCTACATTCAATATTCTTTCCCTAATCATTTCCCACCCACCCCACCCCCCTGCCTTTTCCCTCCATTCTCTCAAAGAACAAGCCCATTTGCTAACTTGGCTTCCAAACCACCTCTCTGCAGGTGACTCCAGAGTCCACCTGTCCAGTCCTAACTTCTCTCCTGGTTTCCAGATCCCCATGCTCAGCTAGTTGCTGGATCCACTAATAAGAATGGCCCACTGGCATTTCAAAGGCAACCAACATGTCCCAGACTGGAGAACACAGGAAAGAACCCAGTATTTGGACTTGGAATCCAAAGACCTGGATTTGAACCCCAGCTCTGTTTTCCTTATCTGAGTCTCTTTGGGCAAACCCCTTAGTCTCTCTGCGCCTCAGTTTCCTCACCCCCCAATGGACATGCTAGTAGTTATCCCTTGCAAGTAAAGCAGAATCATAAGCATGGAATTTTGATGACCTATATTGTGCTTTAAAAGTCTGCTCCTTTTGTTGAATTCCCTGATAAAACAGAGAGGTTCCAAGGCGGGGAACCTCTTCTCTTCCCTCTCCCTCCCCAGGAGCAGAGAACATCTGGTTGAACTGACATGTGAAGGCTGGATCTCTGAGGACCTCCCCTCCTTTCTGTCCTCACTGCCACCAGCATCTTTTGGGCCCTTGTGCCCTGACTCATGTCCTAGTCTCAGGCTCTAGATTATCCAGTTATGTTCCACCCTGGAGTTGTTTTCCTCAAACCAGAATGACACTAGACCATTGCCCTTCTCATATACTCAAAGGGACTCTCGCCTGCCTGCGGAATACAACCCAACCTCCACTCCGCCTCCCAGCATCCCTGCCACAACTCCCAGCTTCTCAGCCCAGCTCATGCATGCCTCTCTTCATAAACCTTTCTCTCCAAATAGCAAAGCTTTCTCATCTTTCTAGGCCATACTCAAATGCTACCTTTCCCAGCAAGCCTAACCTAACACCCTGTCAGTAGTAACTGCTTCTTTCTTTGCACTTCTAAGACTCACTGTTCTTTTTGCACCAAATGCTTTCGGTCTCGTATGATATTTAGCTGTTCATATGAGTCTCACACCAAATTGTGAGTTCTCCAAGGGCTGGGGCAGTGACATCATTTTTCTCTTCTGTGCACAGTAGGTGCTCAATGAGCATTTGCTAAACTGCATTGACTACCACCAGATTTCAGTCCAAACAATCATTATTATCCTGGGTTTGGAGGCTGATGCTCATCCCATTATAATGAGATGATATCCTTTCATTTAAGTGAAAAGGATGAAAGTGCTTCTTTCTCCAAGAGTTCCAGTCCTGCACTTAGAATTGCCCATCGAGAGTTCTCTTTAGATGTCTTACATTTTATTTATTCACTCACTCAACGTTTTTTAGGTGCGTGTTCTGAATCTGCCGCTATCATAGATATTAAAGAGAAGTAAGACACTGCAAAAAAAAAAAAAAAAAACCTTTTTAAAAGACATTGTCCTCTAGACCTTGATGTTCTGGGAGGGAAACAAATACAAAAAAACAGTTATAATATGTTCTATAATACTACTTAAGTGTAGTAAGGGACACATGAGCAGGTGTCATGGGAGAATGAAAAGGAATGCTCATGATAAACCCTCTCATCTCCCCCCAAGATGCATGGGCAGGTGGCTGGCAGAGTAGAAAGATCCAGATGACAAAGGGTCTCAGCTTACGGGCCTGTCTCCTGGCCAATTATTTAAACTTTCACTCCCCATTTCTTTTGCTAGAAGTCACGAGGGGTAAGACCATTTGTATATATTGTAGGAATTACTGTCAAGGAGAAAATTATGTAGAATATATTTGAAAACTTCACATAAACTGCCACCATAAATACAAGTATATAGTTGTATCCCATTACTGATATACCAACTCCTCCTGCCAGTTGTCCTGGTCCCTCAGATGGTCTTGTTATCCTCCGTTCAGCCCAGATCAGGATCATGAAATCATCTCATGCCTTCTTCCTCACCCTTCACACCAGTATCCCCAAGTCCTGTGTCTGGCTGCCTTGTGACATTCCTGCATCCTGGTCTTCCCTTCCCTTTCCGTCTTATCACGGCCACATGCTATCCTTGTGGTGAGGCCTCATACCTGGATTGCTGTGACAGAGCCCGCCGCCCCTGTACCTCTCAGTCCCACTCTTCCTCAAAGTCAGATGTCTCTTCCTAAAAGATTGCTTTCCCCATGTCATTCCCTGATACAAAGAAATTCAAGCTTCTTCTGATATCTGCCGACCCAAGCCCAAACCTTAGAGCTTCATATTTAAGGCTTTTGGCAATTGGGCTCTATCCTATTTACCCAAAGCTGTAGGATTAACTCAACTGGGTTTCTCACTGTCTCCTGAACAAATGAGCATGACTCATTCTCTCATTCGTTGTGGCTTCTTCTGGTCCCAGGGACCCAGGCTAAGGGCGGGGAAGCAGTGGACATTCGAGTTAAGTGCAATGAGAGTTCAGTGGGACAGGTGCTATTTCCCTGCTGGGAAGAGCCACCCTCCTAACCATCCTTCAAGATCATACTCACAGCACACCTCCCCCGGGAGGCCTTCCCTGATTTTACCTCCTGCACACCTACAGCACTCATTCTTTGTATGACTGCAGATCAGTGCTTCTCAAATTTGAGCCATGGCCCCCCAAATTTTAACTCAGTAGGTCTGGGATGGGGCCAGAGAAGTTACGTTTGTAATAGGCTCTGGTGGCAAGGGCCTGGGGGCCTGCCTGTCTTTGGGTGCTGCTTTGGATTCCCTTGTCCTGGCACTTACACTTTCATGCTCGACACTCCTTGTGGGCAGAAAACCTATCTCCTGTCTCTTAGTGGATCAGCTCTCAACCCCTGCACCTAATCACCTGGCATATAGAAAGTGCTCTGCCCACCAGGTCCTCATCTGGTGCTCACAACAGCCCTACCAGGCAAGGAGAAGGGGCCTCCTGCTCGAGACTGCTGGGGAGAGAATCGAAGTCACCACAGAGTACAGACTGGCTGGCGTTGGCTCGGGCTCCCAGCCAAAGGGTGACCCAGCGTCATTCCAACTGTGGGCTCCCTGGTAATGGTTCCTTGGGCCAGCATTGAACTATAGGCCCACTTTCCCTTTCTAGGAAGGAAGGGGAAGGAACTGACATTTGTGGGGCAATTACTCTCTGCCAATTTCCGGGCCGGGGGATGTACATACGATCTCAGGGGTCCAGCGAAGACCAGTACCTGTCCCCCCAGTTCTACTGTGTGAAACGTGGTGGCCCAGAGCATTCAAGCTCTTAGGGTCCATTGCATAGCCCAGAAGAGGCAGACAGGGCTGGAGGAATTAGCAGAAAGTGACTTCCTATGTACTAGAGGTCAACCGTGTGTCCAGGTGCAGTGTTCAAGGTGACTTCCCCTCCACAGTCCCATTTAATCCTCCCGAGAACCTCGCAAAGGAGATCTCATTTCACCCATTTTGGAGACAAGGCACCAGGCTCAGAGGGGTTGCATAATTTGCCCCAGGCTGCACAACTGAGAAAAGGAAAAGCTGTGGGCAGTGGAGCTGGAATTCCTGGTCTGTCTGGTGGCTCCACAGCCCCTTTGTGTGTCGGTGCCCCAGGGTGTTAAGCCCTAGGACAGCTTCTCAGTAGCAGACACCCAGGGGGTTGCAGGTCTCCACATCCCCCTGCTATCTGATCATACCTAGCCTCCTGTTGGCCCCGGTGGCTAGGGGCCTATTGTCACACTGATCTGAGACTTTCTGGGGAAGTTACAGTACTCAGGAAAGAGAAGGGGTGAATAGGGGAGACCAGAGCCTTGCATCATCTGGGAGGTGGGAGGTAGGCCTGGGTGGCAGGGACCTAGGAAGACTCACTTCTGTCAAGTATTTGGGGGATGGAGGTTTGTGTTTCTCCCAGATCCAGTGTAAGAGCTGCCTGAGAAGTTCAGAGAAGTGTGGCTCTTCCCTCTCTACACGTAAACACACTCCCACCTTCACGGACCCTCCCAAGGACAGGCCTCCCGGACACAGATCCCACAGATCCGGGGGAGGGGGGTGGCTCCCAGCAATGTGCAGGCTCAGATTCAAGGTGACACACACCAGCACATGCACAACCGTCCCGCCACCCGCGCCCAGGCCCACCCACAGAAGAGGCGGATGTGCCCAGTGGGTAGCCACAGCACCCCACCCACACAGGCACGGAGGGTGCCACCTCCACCAGCCACCTTGCAGGTCCTGTGGAGGACTGGAAGGAAGGGGAGGGCTGGCAGTGTTTTCCTCACGCTGCCATGCTCCCTTCCCGCCCCCCCACCCCCCCCAGCGCCTATGGGCTTACAGAAGGAGTCGCATTCTTAGAAGGGGGTTCTGGCTCCTGGGCTGCAGTTAGTCCTTTCCCCAGGCTCAATTCAGTCCCCTCTGGCCTGTGCTCAGCGGCATGGGGAAGGGGAGGGGCTGGGGTGCAGAGGCACAGGGGGAGGGGGAGGAGATGGGAGGGGCTGGGGAAGCAGGAGTCTGTCCAGGGCTTCTGGGCTCGAGTGGAGGTCAGGAGGAGCTGGGAGACCTCGCTTTTCTGTCCCCGTGCCAACCCAGACAGTGGGAGCAAGGGTCTGCTCCAGCTTGTGCCAGGATTCCTGGGTCCGCAAGGTGCTGGGAATGATGGTCAGAAGCCAAGGTTCCCGGAACACCAGAGGAGGGGAAAGGGTTGGGTGACCAAGATCCAGAGTGCCAGGGTTGGGAGACTCAGGCTTGGCAGGGCTGACACCTGTTCACAGTGCCCCTTCCCCAGGCCAGGCTCCCCCACCGGAGTGTTTGTCTTGTCCCGAATCCTTACTGAGGGGTAGGTGTGTGAGGTTGGGGTGAGCGGAGGGCAGTCAGATGAGGGAGGCGGGGAAGCCTGTGAGGGGAAGGGAGGTGGGACCCAGGGGAACTTTGGGGCTGACTGCTACCAATGGGATCCCAGAGGAAACATCTGGGAGAGGGTCCCTCCTGCCCGCACCATCCAGCCCATTTTAGCAGGGGCCAGCATGCTGCACCCCGCCCCCCACCCCCATGCAGGAAGGAGGGTAGGGCTGGCCTGGCGACCTTACCGTCTGCGGGGGGCTGCCCACGGTCATCTCCACGTAGTAGCCCTGACCGGACTTGCCCCTCAGGTTGTCCACCATCTCCACAAAGCTGCCCCTCCGGCCGGGCTCCTCCGGCTCCTCCACGGTCTCCCGGGGCAGCCGCAGCCCCAGGGGGGGCGCCCCCAGCCCGCTTCGCAGGGGCAGCCGGATGCCAGGCTGGGTGCAGTGGGCAGGCAGCAGTCCCGAGCCCATCCACAGCAGGAGCCAGGGCAGTGCTTGGGCCATGGTGGGCCTGGCCTTCGGGGCCCTCTGGACTCCCTCCGGGACCGCGTCCGGCCCTGTTGCTGCCCTCAACTCTGGGTGCTGGTGGTGGCCGCTCAGGACAGTGAGCTGCGAGGCATCAGGGCTCCGGAGCCTGCAGGCCCCTCGCCGGCCCCCCGGTGCAGGCTGTGGGGATCGGGCAGGAGAAATCCGCAGAGAGAGAGGGGAGGAGACGGAGCCGAAGCCGGCTACATCTGGCCAGCGGCGCCCAGCCTCAGCGGCGGTCTGGGAGAGGACGGCTCGGCCCCCCCGGGCGGCTGGGAGGGGCGGGCATGGCAGGTCGGCGGCCGCGGGCTTCTCGGTCCTCGGGCTGGCCGGGCGGCGGGGCAAGGCGCAGGGGCTCCGGGCGCCCGCAGCTGCGTGTGCCGGTCAGGCCACCGTCATCCCGCTCCCAGCTCCTGGCAGGCTGGGGAGGCGGAAAGACTTGTGGCGGCGGCTGTCAAAGCCAAAGGGTTTTCGCTCTTCCCTGGGATCGCTGGGAAGTGTAGTCTTCCCATGGCCGGCAGCCCAGCTTCCGGGGCTGGCGAGGGGTCTGGGATGCCCTCTGCCGAGGCGGAGTCCACCCTGCAGGACCCTGGCGGGGCGGGAGGCACCGTAGAGAGAGAGTGGCGGCAGACCTCTCATTCGGTCATTTCCTTCATTCTGCATTGATTGAGCACCCGCTGCATGCCAGGCATTCTTCCAGGCACCGGGGCTACACGGAGAGAGAAAATGCACGTGCACCATACCAGACGATGTGGCATTGACGAGTAGGGACTTGGGGGGCCATCTGGGGATCTGGAATGACTGGGTGGGAGGAGGAGGTATTTAATTTGAGCTGTAAAGAATGGGTGAGATTTGCAAGGGCAGAGATTGGGGGAGCAAGAGTAAGAGGGATAGAGGGTATTCTAGGCAGCCAACTGCATAAGCAAGGTGCAAAGGGGAAAGTGCAGGGGCGATTTGTCTCCACTGGAGCCTGCAATCTTGTGGGTCTTCTCTTACCTGAATCTTTCTGTGCCTGTGATACTCTACCTGCCCTCACCTCCACCCCAAATGCCGTGAGTCCCCAAGAGCCTCCTCATTTCTGGGCTGCCAGTCAGACTCAGGACAAATGGCTACTGTCAGCTTCAAAGTGTTATCACTTGGAGAAGTGATATTAACCAGTGAGAGCTTAAAACAAAAAGCTTCAGAGCTCTAACAGCTTAAAGGAGAAAAGCCATACGATTATATCAACATACTATTTTTTTTTAAAGATTTTATTTATTTATTTGACAGAGAGAGACACAGCGAGAGAGGGAACACAAGCAGGGGGGAGTGGGAGAGGGAGAAGCAGGCTTCCCACCGAAGAGGGAGCCCAATGCAATGCGGGGCTCTATTCCAGGACCCTGGGATCATGACCTGAGCCGAAGGCAGACGCTTAACGACTGAGCCACCCAGGTGCCCCAAATCAACATATTATTTAAGCAGTGTGGAAAGCTGTTGTTAAAATTCAGTAATTCTGATAAAAATGAAGGGGGAACTTCTCAAACAACCTAACAGAAAAATCATTGAAAACATAATAGTGGAGAGGCTGAACTTACTCCCATTAGAGTCAGGCTTAGCCAAAGGAAGGTCATTATCACTACTCTTCTCCCACGTAGTTCATACATTTTTTATTTATTTATTTATTTATTTATTTACTATTTATTTTTATTTATTTATTTATTTATATTCTATCTATCTATCTATCTATCTATCTATTTATTTATTTATTTATTTATAGGCTCCACACCCAGCTTGGGGCTTGAACTGATGACCCTGAGATCAAGAATCCCATGCTCCACTGCTGAGCCAGCTAGGCGCCCCTCCCACAGAGTTTAGATCAGCCTAGCTAATTGAGTAGGATGAGAACATGAAACAAGTGCTATAAATACTAGAAAGCAAGCAGAGTGGAGTGAGTGGTCGCCAGAGATGCCTGACGTTCTGTTCTGAGGTGCGGCCAAGGAGAGCGATGGAGCCGGCCAGAGACCGACCGCTTACACCCGAGACGGATACAGAACAGCACGTACCAGAGGTGGAAGTCTAAGTCAAATGTAGAAGGACAGCCTCGCTGAGCCACCAAGAGTGTCAGTCGTACCCAAGGCGATGTCAGCAGCAGCAAGTACCCGGGGAGGATTTCCAGGTGCAACCGAGACAGGCATTCTTAGCTGAGACACCAAGAGGTGGTGAAAGCAGGATTGGAATATCCAGGTAGCTGATTTCCAAGTAAAAAACCAGGCTCCATCTACCATTTGAAGCTTCTGCCCCAAGTTTGCACTGTTGGTAAGAGAATCTGCATCATACCTTTATCTGGACCCTTCCCTCAGGTCTTAAGGATCCTGAAACCTTGCTGCAGACCTTGGATTTGGTGGAACAGCAACCATGACTGTGGGAAAGAACAGCGAGATGCTCCAGCACATTGACTATAGAATGAGAGGTATCCTGCAAAATGGCCAAATCTTCATTGCCAAGATTTTTTTTTTTTTTAAAGTAATTTCTGCATCCAACCTGGGGCTCGAACTTACAACCCCGAGATCAGGAGTCACAAGCTCTACCGACCAAGCCACTGGCACATTCATTGGCACCTTTAAGGCTTTCGCCAAGCATATGAACTTGATCCTCTGTGATTGTGATGAATCCAGGAAGACCAAGCACAAGAATCTGAAGCAGCCAGACAGGGAAGAAAAGCGGGTTTGGGGTCTGGTGTGGTTACATGGGGAGAACGTGGTTTCCATGGCTGTGGGGGCACCACCCCCCAAAGATACTGGCATTGCTCGGATACCACTTGTTGGAGCTGCAGGAGGCCCTGGGGCGCCAGCGGCTGTTCCAATTCCCCAGGCTCCTGTTGGGTTAGCAGGCCCTGTCCGAGGGGTTAGGGGGCTGCAGGGAAGAGGTGCTAGAGCAGCTGTGCAGTTGTGGCTCCCGCCAGCAATGCTGGAGCCCCAACTCAATACCCGTCTAGATGGGGGACCCCACCCACTTCTGAGAGCCGAGCAACACCACCTCCAGACCTTGTGGCCCCTCTACTTGGTATGAGACCGCCCATGGGCCCACCAGTTGGGTTCCCCATGCTCGAAGGATGCCCCGCTCAAGGCACGCCCCCTCCAGGAATGAGACCCTCTCCACCAGGAATTAGAGGTCCACTCCCCCCCCAGGAACGCGTCCACCAAGACCCAAGGATACTGTCAATCCTTCTAAGTCACATTTTCCGCTGCAGTGTGTCTTGTAAAACTGTGTAGAGTGTCTGTGAGATTTTTGTTCCCTCTTTGCGGCATTAATATTAGATAATAAATGCATGGAGCAATTATAAAATATATCAGAAAGCAAAGGAATGCTTACTTGCAGATATGATATGAGTAGAAAATCTTAACCCACAAGGTGATTAGACACAAGTTTAAAAATAAAAATCGATTTTAAAAAATCAATAGATCAATGTATGCATGGAAATTCTGTATATGATGAAGATGACATTGATGCTACTCAGCCATCAAAAAAAAAAAAAGAAATCTTGCCATTTGTAACGATGTGGATGGAACTAGAGGGTATGATGCTAAGCAAAATAAGTCAATCAGAGAAAGACCATTATCATATGATCTCACTGATATGTGGAATTTAAGAAACAAAACAGAGGATCATAGGGGAAGAAAGGAAAAAATTAAACAAGACAAAATCAGAGAGGGAGACAACGCCAAGAGACTTTTTTTTTAAAAGATTTTATCTTATTTATTAGAGAGAGAGCATAAGCAGGGGGGTTGCAGGCAGAGGGAGAGGGAGAAGCAGGCTCCTGACTGAGCAGGGAACCTGACTCGGGGCTCGATCCCAGGACCCTGGGATCATGACCCGAGCCTAAGGCAGACACTTAACCCACTGAGTCACCCAGGCGCCCCCTAAGAGACTCTTAATCATAGGAAACAAACAGGGATGCTGGACGGGAGAGAGGTGGGGGGATGGAGGTAACTGGGTGATGGACATTAAGGAGGGCACATGATGTAATGAGCACTGGGTATTATATAAAAAAATAAAATAGAAAAATAAAATAAAAAAATAAAAAGTACTTAGATCATACAAAAAAAGATGACATTCATATCAAAAAGAAATTGATATATCTTTCAATAACTGTTTTTGGGACAATTGGCTATCCATTTGGAAGGAAAGAAAACGAAATCTCTATCTCACGTAAAAATAAATTTCAGATAGATCAAAGGGTTTACATGAAAAATAAAACTACAGAAAAAATAGAGGAATATTTAATATTCTTAGTTAAAGAAGGTCTCTCTAACAAAACTCAGAGTTCTTGTTTTTTGTTTTTTTTTAATGGGCAGGTTTGACTACTTGAATTTTTAAAACTTCTGTAGAATCACTTCTGGTATTCCAAGTCTGGTTCTTCCACTCAGAACCTGAGAGACCCCAGGCTAGTTCCTTATCCTTTGTAGGTCTCAATTTGTAAAATGGGGATAACAGTAGTACATACCTTGTAATGTAAGATTTAAATGAGATAATCCATATAAAGCACTTAGAATGGTGTCTGGCATACTGTAAATGCTCAGTAAATTTTAGCTATTAGTGTTATTATCACTACAACATTTACAAAATGAAAAATGACATTTACAAAGTTAAAAGATAAGTCACAGAGTAGGAGACATTCCTATTATGGAGACATTCATATAATAAAGAGACAAAGGGTTAATGTCTATAGTATACAAAGAGCATCTACAAGTCAATAAAATCCCAACCAACGTGGCTGAAACATGAACAAAGAATGTGAATCGATAATTAATAGAAGAAATTCAAATGGCCACGAAACATTTGGGAAAAAGTTCAACTTCATTAATAGTGAAAGAATGCAGTCACAACAACATTTAGATACCATTATTGATTGATTGATTGATTGATTGTCTCTCACACCGGAAATTTTTGGTGTTGGTGAAAGTGTTGGTTGGGCTAAAATTGTTCCGTTTTTAGAGAGAAATTTGGCAATGTCTATTAAAACGTAAAAAATGTAAACTCTTTGAGCAATGTCACTTCTAAGATCCTATCCAATGAATACAATGTATTCAGCATGTACTTAATACCGACACTTTGGAAACAAAATGAATGATTACCTGTAGGGGAAGGAGACATTCATTTAATGGAATCCTACTTCACCATTATAAAGAATGGAGTAACTCATTATGAACTCACCTTGAAAGACATTAAGTGAAAAACACATTGTAGAACAATATGTACATTATGATCTCATTTCTGCAAAAATTAAAAAAGATGCACGTGTGCATATATATGCATGCATATAAATTTACATTTGCATAAACATTAAAAAGTCTGGAAGATAGAAACCAAAATGTCAACAGTGGTTTCTTCTGAAGTGTGAAATTCCTTCCTTCAATTGGCTTATTTATTCATTCAGCAAGTGTGTATCGAAAACCTACTACATGCTAAGCATTGTTTTAGGCACTGTGGATATAGCAATAAATAAAATGGACAAAATTCCTCTCCTCATGCAATTCACATCTTCCATAGGGAGACAGATAGTAAAATAAATAAATAAATAAAATATACAGTGTGTCAAATGGTGATATACACTATGGGGGAAAATAAAGCAGAGAAGAGAGGTAGAAGGGCAGTTTCCAATTTTAAATATGGTGGATTGAAAGAGTAGAGGGAGCATTTCATATCTTTATATCCTTAAAAAATTGTAGGGTTAACAAGGGTTTTTCTTTCTTATTATGTGGGTGATTTTCTGTATGTTACAAGTAAACAGTATGAAAAGAGAAGAAAAAGTTCTAACTGTAATTTCTGACTTGGGGGTATGGCATAAATTTTGGGACCTATTTTGTTTTCTTCTTCCCACATATTTAATTGCAGAAGCTAACCTACAATGGATAAAATTCTCTATCTGTCTTCCTCACTCATTGGGTATATTACTGGCATATCAATTGGTGTGTCATTTTTGTTATTTTCCCCCAAAGATTTGCTTTCTTGATTGTGTTTACCTAAGAGCATTTTATAAATTGGTTTGCATTTCAAAGAACAAACCTATAGGGCAACCTGATAAAATGCAAATTGTTTATCTGTGTGGGGTAATCCCACTAATCCCTTGGTGACCCTGATTTTATTAGCTCTCCCCATGAGATAGAAAGAGACCCATGTTAAGGAATAAAAGTTAAGAATTTTGATGGCAATTAAAGTCAACTGGATTGATCACAAGTTCTGGGACATAGAGACCAAATCTACCAATAGTTTTTTTGGGTCATGTTTTGTATAAGGTCTGTGGTGGATGAGGGGGTGAGCCCTCAGGGTCCTATCCTAGTTGGTCCCTCTTGCCCCTCAGGGAGACTTTTAAGGAGTGTGGAGAGGAAGGGGGGCAATGATTTGTCATCTGCCGGCAGAATAAAGGAAGTAGAAGCAGAGCTGCCACAGAAAGAGCTGAAGTTAAACAAGAATACATTCTGGATGTCTGACTTGGGATCTACAGGGACAACGACCTGAGTTCCGCATTCTGGGACCAGGGCCTAGTGGTTTTAGGAGTTGGTAGGAGTTGGTAGGAGCCAGATCCATTTCCACAACAGAACTGTCAGGATCTGCTCTAGGTGCTTCATTCTCTCCAACTGGAAAGTTCACTTTTCTGCCCCCCCCGTTTCCCATTGGTGTAATGGCCCTCTTAACTTCTTTGCCCCCATTAACTTCTCTAGATTATGGACACTTGAGGGAAAAGATTTGCCCTCCACCTAAGCAAACTTAAGCTCTTTGGGATTATATTAATAGCAACCCTTTTGCCAGAAAGAGCTGTGGAGGGGTCTACACATTGTGTCACTTTCTTCTTCTTCAGAATTTAAGTCATCTCTACACCCAGCGTGGGGCCCCAACTCACGACTCCAAAATCAAGAGTCGCAGGCACCCCCCACCCCCACCCCCACCCCCACCCCCACCCAGCCAGGAACCCCTGTCACTTTTCTCTTCCTAAACAGACTCTTTGAAATACTTACGAGAGATGTTATCATCCCCAATGTTGCAGACATTCAAACTGAGCCCTGCGCTCTGGGTGAAAAGGTAAATAACGGAAACCACAGCTCTTAAATCCTGGTTAAGGGCTCACCGATTTCATCTGAGCACAGGGAAGCGTTTTCTGCGGGGGTGGGGGAGGTGGTCTCCCCTTACCTGTTTATTAGAGACTCAACTGGTTACTGATGATCAGTGTCTTATTCACCTGATATTAATCACACTACTTTAACAATGATGACGAATAGATTGCCTTAATTAATTCGCGTTACCATAAATACTGTGAATGACTCTTTCCTGCCCGGGGAAGAAATTCCTCTCCTAACAAATTCAGAGCTCTCTTACGACCCCAACTAACTTGGACTACAACTCCCATCGTGCAACGGGAAACGTGCATAATTTCTCCGTGACCCGACGGGACCTATAACCAATCCAGTGCCAAGGTCCTCGTTCAGCGACCTATTGGCTCCGTGTAGAGGCGGGACTCTCAGTTGCTAGGTTGGTACCCTTTCCGGAAGTGGTTGTTGGCCCCTTCAGGGCAACACCCCGGCGTCCCTGGAAGCGGGGAGCCGGGGTGGTGCTGGGGAAGCCGCGCAGAGCCGGGAGCGGTGGCCCAGTGCTTCCCGGGCGGGGGACAGGTGAGGACCTCCTCCAGGGAGGGGTCGGGTGGCGGGGGAAGGAGGGAAGCGGGAGAGTTGGGACACACTCGTGTGTCCGCGAGCGGGAGGAGCACGAGTGTGGGCGGGAACTGGAGGGAGAGGTTGGGAAGGAGCGGCCGGACTAGGGTGCATCCATCCTGAATCTTTTCCGAGAGGCGAAAGGGGCGCTGGGCTGGGCGTGGGTGCCGGCGGGGAGCGAGCGGCGCCCCCGAGCGCCAGTGACAGCGTGTGAGCTTGCTGGGGCGCCCGTTTACTTGTCCTGTCCACGCTTGGAGTGTGAGGCCCGGCCTCCGAACGTCGCTCTAATACCCCTCTCGTGGGGAGGCTTCCCCCGTGCCCGAATCCAGGGCTAGCCCGACCTTTTGCAGTCTTTGGGTCAGCTGGGGAAGTCAGGAAGTTTTGGGGGTTTGTTTTTCCCTTCCTTTCCTTGTACTGATTTAAAAAATCTACCTCCTCCACCTGGAATGGCAGCCTTCACTTGGCTTCCATGACTCCTCGCTCCCGGGTCTCCTAACTCTTTGCAGGCCTGTCTTTTCTGCTCACCATAGGCCGCAACTGGGTGATTTCCCCCGCAAGTTTAGTGACCGTCTATTTAACTACGGTGAGCTCGTCACACCCCTTTCCTGAGCTCAGACCTGCTTACTGATCATCTCCAGCTGCATGCCTCCCCCACCATCCTAGCCCCCCAGATCTGTGCCTCCTCTTGTAGTTCCTGTGTCAGTGAAGGACTTCACCGTTCACTCAGCCAGGTCTGCACCTGGAATTCATTCATAAGATACACGCAGCAAACATTTGCTGGGCATTTCTTAAATTCTAGGGAGTGTGCTAGGTGGGGCTATTGGGCAAGGCATAGAAGCCAACAGATAATCCCATACTGGTCTAAGTGCCCTGATTTCCCTCCTCCCTGTTCTTCACTTGCTGCAGACTTCAAGTCCTGTTATTCTGCCTCCTAATACCCTAAGCATCTGGTCTTTCCTTTCTTTCTCACAGCCACCGGCTTAGTTCATAATTTCTTGCCTGTGCTTTCAGGAAAGCTTCCTAAGTGGTTGCTCTGCTTCTGTCCTTGCCCTCCTGAAATTAATTAGTTCTTAGACAGCTGTCAGAATATCTTGCTAAACTGCAGATCTGATCATGCCAGTCTCCTTTGTGAAATCCTGTGCTAAGTCCTCCCAAGCCCTTTATAGTGTGCTCCTGGCCTTCCACAGTAGATCTCTCTCCTGCCGCTTCTCCCATTGCGCCTTGCGTTCTGGTCGGGTCAGAGTGCTTAAGACCTCAGGTCAGAGAGACGTGGGGGCAGCATGCATGTTATGCTGTGCCCTTTGCTATCTGTGAAGCCTTGGGCAAGTTCTTTTTTATTTAACCTTGCTGAGCCTCACTTTCCTTATTTGAAAAACGAGGAGAATATTTTTTCTACCTCTTGGAGAGGACGAGGTGAGATGATGTATATATAGCATTAGTACGGTTCTTGGAACATAGGAAGTGTTCAGTGAATATAAACTTTTGTTGTCATAATGAATTCTCTGTGCCCACAGTGTTCTTCCTGCCTCTTTGCCTTTGTGCATGCTGTTTCTTCTGCCTTCTATTCCCTTATCCTGGTGAGCTCCTGCTTATTCTTGAAGAGCCCTCTCATTGGTCCTTTACTCTGATGCTTTCCCTGATCTTCCAAAATAAGGTTAGTCATCCCTACCTTGGTTTCCTGTTGTACCTCCTGTTACTTAAGGTGCTTCACACATTTTACAACCACGTCTTTATGTGTTTGGCTTCTTAGCGAGGCTCAGCTACAGTTCAGGACCTTGTGTAATCGGGCTTGTAGCCCTAACAGCACAGTGCCAGCCCATGGTAGGTGTTCAATAAGTGGTCACTGAACGTTGGAAAGGCCTTCACTTACATTCCCTGGTACTCGATCTGTCCCCTGGAACAAGGTAGAATAGGGCTTTCAAATATGTAAATAGTTACAGTAATAACAACAACTCACATTTATTGAGAGCTTACTATGTTTTAAGTATTTTACATGTATTGAATAATTTATTTTTATTATTTTTTTAAAGATTTTTTTATTTATTTGATAGAGACACAGCGAGAGAGGGAACACAAGCAGGGGGAGTGGGAGAGGGAGAAGCAGGCTTCCCGCGGAGCAGGGAGCCCGATGTGGGGCTCGATCCCAGGACCCTGGGATCATGACCTGAGGCGAAGGCAGATGCTTAACGACTGAGCCACCCAGGCACCCCTTATTTTTATTTTTTTAAAGATTTACTTTTTCTAGAGAGAGAGCCGGTGCAAGAGTGAGTGTGAGTGGGGGAGGGGCAGAGGGAGAGAGAAAATCTCAAGCAGACTCCCAGCTGAGTGTGGAGCCAGACATGGGGCTCGTTCTCATGACCCTGAGATCATGACCTGAGCCGAAATCAAGAGTCAGAGGCCTAACTGATTGAGCCACCCAGGTGTCCCCCATGTATGGAATAATTTGATTCTCACAACCCTTTGGGATAGACCTTGTTATCTCCATTTTACAGATGAGAAAACTGGGACAGCTTGCCCTGCTGGTAAGTGGCAGAGCTGGGATTCAGAGCCAAGAATGTTCCCAGACCCATGCTCAGTTACCACTACATAATCACCTCTCATGTCTCCCGCCTTCTCCCCAGTGCCTTCTTCAGTAAGTCTTTTCTCTGCTGCACTTTCTCTGTAACTGTTCCAGCAGAGTGGAAGAAATGCAGACACAGGGAACTCTCATTATGCATATGTGTGTGTAAGTATGCTCTGTTCGCTTGCAGGTGTTTTTATTCCTCATCGCATCTCTAGTGCCAGCAAGAAGTAAACTTAGTAGGTGCTCAGTAAATATTCTCGAATGAATAAACGATCTCTAGTGGCCATTAAAGGCATAGGATTTCTCTTCCCGCTACCTTCCTCATCCTACAGTTCCTGTCCTTTTGCTCCTGCCCTTACCCACGTCCTTTCTTAAGGCAGACAAGGCAAAGAAAGGAGGTAGAATATAGCCCACCCACATCTTAATTTTTTTCTGATGGAAGATTTGTTTGATGTTGGAATGATCCATGAATTTAGGTTTTCCTGGTTTTTCCTGACCTTTAAATATAGCTAAATAGGTATTCTGCCACAAAGAGATTTACTTGCCCCATGCTTTCCCGAGATGGGATATGTCTAGGGATATGTGACATCTCTCAAATGTGGGATTTCTCAAATGATCTGAGATGGCTGATACAGTGCCTTGTAATAGATCACTGCCCTGTTGGATTGAATGATGGCTAGCCTGATGTCCCCAGAGATCC
Source organism: Leptonychotes weddellii (assembly GCF_054177405.1). NCBI lineage: Eukaryota > Metazoa > Chordata > Mammalia > Carnivora > Phocidae > Leptonychotes > Leptonychotes weddellii. Next base: position 82,969,512 of record NC_138379.1, on the reverse strand, counting down.
TTTCCCTTTCCCTCTCCTCCCTAACTCAGAGAATTCAAGATTCCGGTGGCTCCTTAAGCCACATCAACCACCCTGGTTTCTGGTACCTTTCTGCCCTGCTTTTCCAGAGTCGGTGACCCCAGTTCTCTCTGACTGTGTGTGGAGGGAACGTTAGTTCCGCAGGGTGTTATGGGTTCTTCGGGTAGGAAGCAGATCTCCACTTGGGTTGATGTACTGCAGAGGAGAATGCTTCTTCCATTAGCCTGTCTTCCTGAGGCACGAAGTTAGTGCTTGGAGGTGTCACAGTGGGAATGAGAGGGGGGCAGAGCCTGACTCCCTTGGCTGCAGTGGGCTGACACAGGCAGCCGTCTCTCATGAGTCCTAAGGCAAGATACCTTCCTTGCTCATCTGTCAGCTGTCAGGGTACAGAGAGGACCATAGTAATGGTCCCTCCTATATCCTGTGCTGTTTATCAGGGGTCCCTCTCTAGGGGTCTGGGGACAGATTCAGAGCCACCAGATCGGGCCATGAGCACTCATTAGAGGATGCATCCTGACCTTTTGGATGACGGGGTCTTTCTGCTCCCTTCCCCCGCTATAAGAGGGCTGTGTTGTGTTCGCTGCTCCCGGTGGAACAGTGTCAGCTTCTGAAGAGGTCAGGCCCTGCTTCTCTAGGTTCCTGTCGGTCACATCAGGGTGGCGACAGCACTCCTAGCAGCACCACAGCCACTTTACAGGGTGACTTGTCTCTGCATCATCGGGAGCTTCAGTGTGGGAGCTGCCGTAGGGAAGAGTTGTGACCCGGGGTCCTGAGGTAGTTATAGGAGGAGGGATTGGAAGGGAGGAGCAATTCTAGAACGGGGCCAGCTTGTCAGTTGAACAATTCGACGCTGTCCCATCCCTGGGGCTACAAACCTTGGTTTCCAATTGGAAACTTTCCACCCCCATCCTCCTTCCTGGTCCTGTTAAACCTGCCATTGTGGCATCTGTCCCTTCTGCCTTCTCTCTGCTTCTGCCCTCGTTTAAGGCCTCGTCGTCTTTCCCCTGGATGGCGGCCTCCTCCGTGGTTTTCCCGACACCAGTCTCATTCCCCCGGTCCTGCCATGCCCCTCCTGCCAGCCTTCTCATCCTAGAAAAAGGCCACTCTGTGCCACTTTCTTTCACCAAAGCCCTCAGTGGCTCCCCTCTGCCACAGGGGAGAGGCGAGGCTCTTTCGCATGGTCTGCACGGCTCTCTGCCGCGACCTGGCTTTCCACCCCAGCCCCTGCTATGCCTGCTGGTGTCCAGCACTCCAGAACCGCTTGTCTGCACCCGACGCCCCCTTGCCTAGAACACCTCCACTTACACGACTCTTGACTGCCTTTGGTCCTCAGCCCCTTGAAAAAGCCTGCCTTCCTCCCTTCAGCGGGAATGTTCCTTCTCTCTCAGTACCTCCAGAGCAAGATGGTTTTATTCCCCTTCTGCCTTCCACTGTTCAAGTTGTGTTTGCTACTTCCACTAGATCGTAAGCTCCCTGAGGGCATTGCTGAATGCAAATAGGGATGTGTGTTGAGACAGTGTGACTGCACTGGGATACATTGGTATATGGGGGGGGGGGGCTGTTGCTAGTTCCTTTGGTGTTTCACTAGGGTTTTCTAGCAGGGGGTCCTATACTGTGAATTATTTCTCCTGTGTTGGGGGGGGTATGAAGTCAAACTCTTGAGAGGGCTGGGTTTCCAGATCTTTTGTGACCCACCGAGTGTTCAGCAAGTCTTTGGGAGGTGTGTCTCAAGGAACTTTCCCAGGTGCAGAGCCTAGAAGGCCTGAGTTCTGAGCTGTTGGTCCCACCCTTCACTGTCCCTGGAGTTGGAAAATCCCCGGCTGAGTTGGCTTGCATGGTCTGGTCTGATCCAGGTGCTCCATGACGCAGCTCCAGTTTTTCCCCTTTTAAGCTGGGTCACTGATGTTCTCTTTGGGTGCAGGTCTTTGGGACCTAGGTGTTCAAGCCCAGACCAATCATGGCGGGAAGACCCATCCGCATAGGAGACCAGCTGGTTCTGGAGGAAGACTATGATGAGACCTACATCCCCAGTGAGCAAGGTAAGAGGTCTGGGGTGCTCTGTAATAGTTCTTCGAGCGCAGGAATTATCTCTGATTGAGCTTTGTCCTTCTAATACGAAGTACGCTATGTGTGCAGGGCCTCTCCGTATATTTGGTTAGATCAGGGGTTGGAATACTGTAGTTCATGGACCTAACCTGGCCTGTTGCCTTCTTGTAAATAAAGTTTTATTAGAAAATAGCCATGCTTATTTGCTTATGTATTGTCTGTGGCTGCTTTCATGGCACAAGGGCAGTGTTGAGTGGTTGTGACAGAGCCATGTCACCCACGAAGCCTAAAATATTTACTGTCTGGCCCTTTACAGAAAAAGTTTGCTGACCTTGGGTTGGATCAGGGATTAATTTAATTTAATTTTTAAATTTTTATTTATTTATTAGAGAGAGAACGAGCAGGGGGAGAGGAAGAAGCTGAGTCCCCACTGAGCAAGTAGGCTGGTGTGGGGCTCTATCCCAGGACCCTGGGATCATGACCTGAGCCAAAGGCAGTTACTTGATCGACTGAGCCACGCAGGCGCCCTGATCAATGATTAATTTTAAATGAAAATATAGGGGTGCCTGGTTGACTCGGTAGAGCATGCGACTCTTGATCTCGGGGTTGTGAGTTCGAGCCCTACATTGGGCGTAGAGATTACTTAAAAATAAAACCTTAAAATAAATAAATAAATGAATGAATGAGTAAATAAATGAATAAGTAAATATTTTAAAATAGAAGTCCATCTTAAAAAATAAATGAAAACATAATAGGGGATACCATGAAATACAGTGTGTCCTGAAGCCAAGGGGGACCCAATTTCTTAAGAAGAAAACTAAAGCAGTGTTTTGTTTTTAACAGCAATAATAACAGAATTTACTGAGTGCTCCTCTGTGCCAGTCTCTGTGCTAAGAACTTTACATGTATTTCCTTTGCTTTTTTAAGGTTTTTTTTTTTTCTTTTTTTTTTACTTATTTAAGTGATCTCTATACCCCACGTGGGGCTTGAACTCACAAACCTGAGATCAGGAGTCGCATGCTTTTCCAACTGAGCCAGCCAGGAGCCCTACATGTACTTCCTTTTCAACCCTCGCAGCAGCTCCATCAGTTAGGTAGTGTTATCATTCCCATTTTACAGATGAGGAAATGAGGCACAGGAAGGTGAACTAACTTCCCTTCAGGCACAGGTCTGCTGAGCGGTGCAGCCGGGACCCGCAGCCAGGTGTCCTCAGGAAAGGGCCCGCATGTTAGCCTTCCTGTTTATGCTCTACCTTGCACCAGAGTGTTCTTACAGTGTAAAGCAGATCATATTAGGGCTCTGCTTTTAGTAATATTCTATTATATTTAGTATAGCCACTTGCCACAGGCCCTTTGCATCTGGTCTTCTGCCTGAGTGCTCTTTCCTCAGTGCTCTGCATGGCTAGCTCCCTTGTCTCCTACAGGTTTCAGTTGTGTTCCATTCTGAGAGGTTTCCCTTGACCCTTTCCAAAGGAGTGCCCCCTCCACCTTGACGTTCTCTATCTCATACCTCATTTACTTCCTTCATTACCTTTATCAGAAGATTTAATTCTTTGTGTATTTATTGATTTACTTCTTTAATGGTAGTTTCTTCTCCTAGAATATAGACTCCATAAGGGCAGAGACCATTTCTCTTATTCACAGCACATAGGAAGCACTCAAAAAATATTTGTGAGATCTGCGAATAAGTTAAGTCTCTGGCAAGCCAAATTCCAGCTGGTCCTTTGAAAAAGCGCTTTTTCTTCCCTAGTCCCCAGGTGTGTCAACCTCCACATTCCCCTGAGATGACCCAAACTGGTGATGCCTTTCTGGCCTGGGCTATTGTCATCTGAAGCATCGATGTATTTATTTCATTATTCCTGGGGCCTCTGGTGACGTATTCCAGTGGTTAGTTCATCTATCTTTTTCCCTGTAAGTAAGCTAGCTCTTAGCTCAGTACATACATCTCCCCTGTTCCTCCAGATCTCTGATGAAAGAGCTTTCTAAATGCTTTCCAAAGGCGTATAACGCAAGTCTCAGAGTCCATTCATACATAGCAAAATTGGAAAAGAAACAACTGCCTTCATGTCATGGGAGAGAGCATTCAGAGTGGAGAACAAGGCTGCTCAAGTATCATCCCACTTTCTCAGCGCAGATGTCCCCTGGCCCCACGCAGAAGTCACTGCTTTGTCTCTGCTCCCGTGGCACACACTGCATATCTCCATTCATGGTTTAGACTCCGTCGTGTGTCAGTAAGGTCCTCAAGGGGCTTCCTCTTCTCTAGTGCAGTCCATGCTAGTTAATTGAGTGATGAGCACTTTTGCAGCAAGATTTTGGAAATCTTGGGAGAGCTTGTGTCCCAGTAAGGCTGCCCTCATTCAGGACAGTTCTGGCTGTGGCTGGTGGGCTTCTTCCCCAGGCCCCTTGCCACACTGATGTCTTGGTCTTTTTTTTTTTTTTTTTAATTTTATTTATTTATTTGACAGAGAGAGACAGTGAGAGCGGGAACACAAGCAGGGGGAGTGGGAGAGGGAGAAGCAGGCTTCCGGCTGAGCAGGGAGCCCGATGCGGATCTGGATCCCAGGACCCTGGGATCATGACCTGAGCTGAAGGCAGACGCTTAACGATTGAGCCACCCAGGCGCCCCTGATGTCTTGGTCTTATTGTTTTGCCTTTGTCATCCTTGGCTTCAGATTACATTCTTGGAGTATGGCGATAGCATGCTTTGATTCAGGTGTACCATTTGTAATTTAGGAAGACAAAATTATATATGTTTATTATTTATATTTAGAGACATAACACCTGCTCACTTAAGAAAATTTAGAAAGTAAAGGTGAAGTAGAAAAAAGGTTGTCTAGGAAGAAACTCTGCTTTTCCTTTACTCTCACAGTCAAAATGCTGGCACCAGATGTGTGGGGATTTTCCTGACACCAGCTATAGGTCCTACAGTTCAGTTCAGTTCTGACACTGTCTGCCTGGAGAGAGCATCCGATCCCACAGGCTAAGGGCTCAGTCCCACAAGACTGCCCTTACTTCAGATGTCCGTAGCAAGTCCCAGGCGGTCCCTGGTACTTCTTTTTTTTTTTTAACAAGATTTTATTTATTTGACAGATAGTGAGAGTAGGAACACAAAGCAGGGGGAGTGGGAGAGGGAGAAGCAGGCTTTCCGCTGAGCAGGGAGCCTGATGCGGGGCTCGATCCCAGGACCCTGGGATCATGACCTGAGCCGAAGGCAGACGCTTAACGACTGAGCCACCCAGGCGCCCCTGTCCCTGGTACTTCTGACCAACAAGCTAGACACCAGAGTCCCATGCTCCCCTCCTTGGGTTAGATAATTTGCTAGAACAGGCCACAGAACTCAGGGAAACACTTAAAACTTCTATTTGCCAGTTTAATATATAATAAAGGATATCATAACAGATACAGATGAATAGCCAGATGAAGAGATACTTAGGGTGAGGTCTGAGAGGGTACCAAGTGCAGGAGCTTCTGTCTCTGTGGACTCGAGATGCGATATCCCCCTGGCACGTGGTTGTGTTCACCAACCCAGAGGCTTTCTGAGCCCCATAGTTTAGAGATTTTTATGGAAGCTTCTTCATCAAGTCATAATTGATCATTAACTCCTTTTCCAGCCCCTCTCCCCACTCCAGAGGATGGGAGTGAGGCTGAAAGTTCCAAGCATCGTCTTCTATTTTTTTTAAGGTTGATTTTATTTATTTATTTATTTATTTATTTATTTATTTATCACAAGCATACGAGCAGGGGGAGGGGCAGAGGGAGAAGTCGGTTCCCTGCTGAGCAGGGCTGACACAGGGCTCAATCCCAGGACCCCGTGGATCATGACCTGAGCCCAAGGCAGATGCTTAACTGACTGAGTCACCCAGGTGGGCCCCTCCCCCCTTTTTTCCAAGATTTTATTTTTAAGTAATTTCTACCCCCAGAGTGGGGCTTGAACTCACAACCCCGAGATCAAGAGTTGCATGCTCTACCGGCTAAGCCAGCCAGGCGCCGCTCTAAGTTCCAAGGTTTAATCATGGCTTGGTCTCTTTGGGGACCAGCCCCCATCCAGGAGCCTGCCCAGAGTCACCTCACTGGAAGAAAAGATGCTTCTGTTACTCAGGAAGTTCCAGGGGCTTTCGGAGCTCTGGGTCAGGAACTGGAGTCAAAGGCTAAATAGTAATAGGAACTGGGGGCAGAGACCAACATGTATATTTCTTATTATTGCACAAGGTTGACTGTGATTTTTTTTCTTGTTTCCATCCACATCCCCAACTTTCTTCCTTTCTCATCGTCCTGCCTCTTCTTGCAGAAATTCTTGAATTCGCCAGAGAGATTGGTATTGATCCCATCAAGGAACCGGAGCTGATGTGGCTGGCGCGGGAGGGCATTGTGGCCCCACTGCCTGTGGAGTGGAAGCCCTGGTAAGTTGGCACGCATGCGGCCTGCTGGCCTCGCCTCTCACGGTCACAGGGAGCCTGGCACTGGAGGTCAGCTTTCATTTGCCACCTTTCGAAGCCTGTCCTGCATAGAGTTGGGGACAGCGGTTGGGGACAATGGGGGCCATTCCTCCGTTGCGCTGCCTGATGCTTTGGGTCTGAGCTCAGGCCGACTTGCTCGTCCAGGGTCCCAGGAGCTGCTGCCTTGGGTCAGGTCCCACAACACCAGCATCTGTTTTCGACACCCTGGGGAAGTGTCATTGTTATTCTTTGCAGACTGCTGCTGAGAGTGACAATATGGAGAGCCCCTCAGCATGTCCACGGTGGATCCTGGTGCTAAGAGGCATTGTAGTGGGGCCAACAGACTGGCAGGGATTCTGTCTCCCTTGGCAAACTGTCCCTGACTTTGAGTCGTGGATTCGTTCATATTTTCAGTTTCGTTCTGAGCTCCCTGGATGGTGAGGAGCGGACTCACTCAGCTTGTCAGGAAACCAGGTTGATGGTGAGGAGGCTAACGGGGTCTCGCAGCTGTTGCCAGCACATCCTCGCCTGAAGACCTCATCCTGTCCCACTCTCGGGGACGGGGATGCGTGTTCTCCGTTTTGCAGGCCTGCTCTGTTCTCCTCCTTGTCACAGGCGCCCCGCGTGCCAGCTTGCCTCTTAAAGTGTGTGCTGAGTTTACTTCCTACCGCAGCCGGCCATTTGCCTGCCCTTGTCCCAGCTAGTGCCCAGGTGTCTTCTGGGGTCTTCCCTTCTGCTGGTCTTGTACGGTTTTGTGAGCAAGGTGTAATTATTTTGTTCTTATCCCTACCATTCGATGTGTTGGCCAAGCTTCAGAATGACTGCAACTGTGGCCTTATCATCCCTGCTGAAGAATCGTACGTAATCCTTTTAGCTTCTCCTCACGTGGCGGGCTCCCTGTTCTCTTGATCTTTTCAGCTGCGTTTCCTTGGATCTCCTCGTTTCATGACATCTTTCTTTTTTTTTTTTTTTTTTTTCCTGTTTTTT
>NC_138379.1:82946398-82961926 GCF_054177405.1 Leptonychotes weddellii | reverse complement strand
TTATGTTAATCCCCATACATTACATCATTAGTTCTAGATGAAGTGTTCCATGATTCATTGTTCGTGCACAACACCCAGTGCTCCATGCAGAACGTGCCCTCCTCAATACCCACCACCAGGCCAACCCATCCTCCCACCCCCCTCCCCTCTAGAACCCTCAGTTTGTTTTTCAGAGTCCATCGTCTCTCATGGTTCGTTCATGACATCTTTCTTATTAGAAATCCGTCAGCACTGTGCACAGTATTCCCGGTGCTGAGGATGCACAGTTGTGTTTGTAGGATAAGTTCATAGGATAGTGGTTTCTGTTTTGTTTCCAGTATCGGCCCTGATACCCACATTTGCCTTATCTATTTTTTTCAAAGATTGATTTATTTATTTCAGAGAGAGCGAGAGAGAGTACACGTATGGGGAGGGGCAGAGGGAGAGAATCTTCAAGCAGACTCCATGCCCAGCATGGAGCCTGCCTCGGGGGCTCGATCCCACGACCCATGAGATCATGACCTGAGCCGAAACCAAGAGTCAGACGCTTACCTGACTGAGCCCCTCAGGCGCCCCGACGTTTGCCTCACCGATTAATTTCTATCTTCTCTGTCTTTGTTTTTAAGTTTATACATATGTGTGCTGTTTTGCTTTTGGATCCTTTTTTCTAATGAGAAACCACATGAGAAATATAATCAGTATAGTAATACCTTAATGTACACACACCTAATAAATAAATAGCTGCAGTGTTTGTAAAAAGTAAAGCGGTGGGTGGAAGGAAGGAAACCGTCATTGGTTATGGGCCAGCCGTGCTTCGTGCCGGCCGCCTTCACGGTCCTGCTAGTGGTGGCCGGCGCTCCCTCAGCCTGTGAGGGAGCATGAACTCTTTCGCAATTTTTAAAATACCATAAGTCATTAAAATTTAATGGAACATGCCATCTTCTACCCTTTCAATTGCAAGAGTAACTACTGTTAATTGGTGAATTCCGTCCTGGCCTTGAAAACACACCCCACCCCCCACACACGGTTTTGTTTGTTACACATAAGTATGTCCTATCTACATTGTTGCTCTTCTCTGTCATTGTGTGGTCCACCTCAGCCTTGTAACAGCTACACACTTTTCCATATATATAGATGTGCCATAATTTTTAAAAATCCCGATTTATTTAACCACTCTTATATTGAAGGGTGTTTAGATTTTTTTCCAAATTGACCCTATGTGTGGGTCTACTTCTGGTTTCTCTGCTCTCTTCCACTGATCTGTTTGTCTACCTTAACACCAATACTGTAAGTACTGTTTTGATTACTGTAGTTTTACTATGTCTTGAAATCATTTAGGGTAAATCCTCCAGCTTTGTTCTCCATTTTCAGAGTTGTATTGTAGGTCCTCTGCATTTCCATATGAATTTTAGAATCAGCTTGTCATTTTCTACCAAAAAAAAAAATCCTGTTAAGATTTTGATTGGGAGCGCCTGAGTGGCTCAGTCGTTAAGCATCTGCCTTCAGCTCAGGTCATGATCCCAGGGTCCTGGGATCGAGCCCCGCATCGGGCTCCCTGCTCCGCGGGAAGCCTGCTTCTCCCTCTCCCACTCCCCCTGCTTGTGTTCCTGCTCTCACTATCTCTCTCTCTCTGTCAAATAAATAAATAAAATCTTTAAAAAAAAAAAAAAAGATTTTGATTGGAATTGCACCGAATCTATAAATCAGTTTAGGGAGAATTGACCTCTAAAATTATATGGAGTCTTTCAACCCCTGAGCAGGGTCTGTCTCCATTTATTTAAGTGGTTCTTTAAGAAATGTTTTATAGTTTTTAGTGTACATGTCTTGCCCATATTTTGTTAGATTTATTCCTAAGTGCGTATTTTTGATGTTTCTGTAAATGGTATATTTTAAAATTTCAGTTTCCTATTGCTTTTATATAGAAATAAAATTGGTTTTTGTATATTGATATTGTAGCTGGCAGCCTTGCTAAACTCACACGTGTCAGCTCTTTTTTTTAAGGTTTATTTATTTAAAAAAAAAAAAAAGGTTTATTTATTTATTTTATTTGAGAGAGCGAGAGAGAGAGAGAGAGAGAGAGAGAGTGCTCTTGGGTGCACAGGTGAGCTGGGGGAGTGGGGGGAGGGAGAGGGAGAAGGAAAGAACAGACTCCCTGGTGAGCATGGAGCCCAAAGCGGGGATGGGGGTGGGGGGTTTAATCCCATGACCCCAAGATCATGACCTGAGCCAAAATCAAGAGTCTGACACTCAACCGACTGAGCCACCCAGGTGCCCCATGTATGTCATTTCTAATATTTTTGTAGATTACATAGGATTTCCTACATACGTGATCACGTCTTTTGTGAAAAAGCCATTTTTACTTCTTCCTTTCCAATCTGGATGCCTTTTATTTTTATTTCTTTCCTTACTGCACTGACTAGAACCTCCAATAATAGAAGTGGTGACAATGGACATTTTTGCTTTGTTCCTGATCTTAAGGGATTGAGTATGATGTTAGCTGTAGGTTTTTGTAAATGTCCTTTGTCAGGGTGAGGAAGTTCCCTTCTATTCCTGCCTTGCTAAGAGTCTAAATCAGAAAGGATATTGGATTTTACCAAATGTTTTTTCTGCATCTATTGATAGGATCATGTGGGTTTTTTCTATTTCGGTCTTAATATGGTCAATGATATTGATTGATTTTCAAATGTTAAACTGACCTTACATTCCTGGGATAAAGTCCACCTGGTCATGATCATATACTATCAGATTTGATTTTCTAAAATTTTGTTAAGTATCTTTGTTCTAAAATAATAGTTTTTGTTTTTTTTTTTTAAAGATTTTATTTATTTGACAGAGAGAGACACAGCGAGAGAGGGAACACAAGCAGGGGGAGTGGGAGAGGGAGAAGCAGGTTCCCCGCAGAGCAGGGAGCCCGATGCGGGACTCGATCCCAGGACTCTGGGATCATGACCTGAGGCTGAAGGCAGTCGCTTAACCAACTGAGCCACCCAGGCGCCCAGTTTTTGTTTTTTTTTTAAAGAAAGATTTTATTTATTCATTTGAGAGAGAGACAGAGAGAGAGAGAACATGAGCAGAGGGAGCGGCAGGCAGAGGGAGAAGCAGGCTCCCTGCCGAGCCAAGAGCCCGATGCGGGGCCTGATCCCAGGACCCCGGGATCATGACCTGAGCCAAAGGCAGACGCTCAACCATCTGAGCCACCCAGACGCCCCCTAAAATAATAGTTTGAAGGGGATGAGGTAGGTAGAGTTTGGGTATTTTTTTTATTACCGATTACCAATTTTATTTATTCATTTTTTGTTACAAGTTGAGACCTCTTTTCTGGCTCAGAAAGTGATTCTGTTTATGTAAATGTTCTAGGTGTTCTCGATAAGAATGTAGTATCTCATTTTCCAACATAGGGTTCTATAAATACCCATTATATCAAGCATGCTAGGTATGTTTATGTCTTCCTGTATCCCTAGGCACTTTTGTCTGGTCTCAATCTGAGTAACAGTTTAGTTGAGTACAGAATTGTCTGTTGAATTTGACCAGCCCTTGGCCAATATTATGTACCATGATCTTCTGGTTTTCCTTGATAAGACCTATTTTCTTAGTCTCATTTGTTGTTCCTTTGTGGGTAGTAAATCTTTCCCCCCTCTGGTTGTTTTTATAATTTTATTTTTATCTTTGGAGTCCTGTAATGTCACTGCAGTGTATCAGGTATGTATTTATTTTTATTTCCTCAGTTTAGGATTTGGGTGCTTTCTTTCTTTGAGGACTCCTGTCTCTCTTCATCCCCCTTTCCTCCCCTGATTTAATGATTCTTCAAATTCCCACAAGTTCTCTTATGTTCTTTTCAGTATGTCTGGTTTTTGTTTTGTTTTTTTTTTTTTTTTAGAGTTCTGTTCTTTCATTATGGATTCTACTCTTTTTATCCCTACAGTAATTTTAGATGTAGTTAATTTTAGTCTTCTTTTGATTATTCTGCTATGCCAAGTTTACTAATGCTTCTCTTCACTGGTGCTGATTCCCTTTTACCGTGAACTGTCTTCCCATGGGGCTTGTTAATTATTTATTGTGAGTTTTGTGAATCCATCTTCTATAGAGTTATTTTCTGTGTTTTATTCCTAGGTTGTTGAGTGGCTTTATGATAGCTTGTGCCAAGGATTTTTTCAGTGGGCGTTAGGACTAAATTTTTACATTAATTTTCCGATTTGGGATTTTCTTACCACAATTTGGACTCTATGTGTACATGTGTCTTGGGGTTTTAATTTTTCATGGAATTTGATTTTGCCCGCCGAGACCTGGATTGGGTGACATGCTTCCTCGCTCCACTAGGTTCTTCTATTCATGGAATGAGCAGCTTTACGGGCCCAGCAATATGCAAGGGTCTCATTCCTAGTTTCCAGATTCGTGAAGGCCTAAGGCCATCTTCTCAGTCTGTCACTTGGCATTAAAACCCAGGTTTGAAGGGTCTCTATCCAGGTCAGACACCAGCCTTGACCTGTCACTTCTCACACGTACTAATCAGGCTTCACGTTTTCTTTCTGTTTCTGGCTGCTGAGAATTTGGCACCAGGTGAGGAGAGGTCAGATGTTTCCTTCAGTTTGGTTAAGCATGTTGCCTGAGATTTTGTATGTGTGTCTAGAGAAAAAAATTTTAGAATTTGAATCAATGTGTTAAGACATGCAAAATTTAAATATTGTTAGTTAATCCCAAATTACTTTCCATTGCAGTTTAACCATCCCTCCAGTAACAGTAGATATGGTTCATTTAAAAATATTATCAGTTAAAACACTGTTAACCCCCCAAAAATGATCAGTACAAAAAAATTGTCAATCCAGGGACAGGAGATTATACCTGATTGTTTGAATTTGCATTTCTCAAATTGTTCATTGAGTTGAGCTGGCCATCTGTTGGCCATTTGCTTATTTATACCCTTTGCCATTTTGTCTGCTGGGACGCTTATTTTTTTTATTTTGGAGAAGGTGAAACTCTGATTTTTCTGTGTATTAATCTTATACTACTGCTTCTATTATTTTCTTCCAGTCTCCTGTCTTTTAATTTCTTTACTCTTTCTCTTACCACACTGAAATTATACATTTTTTTAAAGTTTTTTTTTTTCCAGGTAAAACATACATAACATAAAATGTCCTGTTGTAACCATTTTTAGATAGACAGTTCAGTGGCATGAAGTAACATTCACAGTGTTGTGCAAGCATCCCCACCACCCAGTTCCAGAACTTTTTCAGCTTCCTAAACTGAAAGTCTGTGCCCACTCTCCCCTCCCCCAGCTCCGGGTAACCTCTGATCTACTTTCCGTCTGTTTATTAACCTCTTCTAGATCGTATACCCACAGTATTGGTCCTTTTGTGTCTGGCTTATTTTACTTAGTCTCGTGTCTGGGGGCTTCATCCATGCTGTCGTCCGTGTTAGTACCTCATTCCTTTTCAAGGTGGAATAAAATTCTCGTTGTATGTCTGTGCTGCATTTTGGTTATTCATTTGTTTGTCAGTGGACATCTGGGCTGTTTGCACCCTTCTGCTATTTTGCGTAATGCTGCTGTGAACATGGGCTTACAAATATCTGCTCGAATCCCTGCTTTCAGTTCTTTTGGGTGGAATTGCTGGGTCATATGGTAGTTCTATTTTTTAATTTTTAGGGAACCGCCATACTGTTTTTCATGGTGGCTGCACCCCCTTCCGTCCCCACCAGCAGTACACAAGGGTCCGGCGTCTCCACATCCTCGCCAACACCTGTTCTTTCCTGCTTGTTTGGTAGCAGCCATGCTAGTGGGCGTGAAGCGGTATCTCGCTGTGCTTGTAATTCTCACTTTCCCTGACGGTCACTGATGTTGTGCATCTTCTCATGTTGCTTATCTGTCATTTGTTATCTTTCTATCTGTCATTCCTGATATTTTTCTGCTTATTTCTGCATGTTTTCTCTTTTATTGGAATTGAGTTGAGCTTGTCAAGTTTTATAAGGAGCCTGATTGGGATTCTACTGGGATTGTATTGGATTTATACATTAATTTGAAGATTATCAGCATGTTTATAGACTTTTTTTTTAAAGTGGTCTCTGCACCCATTGTGGGGCTTGAACTCAGAACCCCAAGATCAAGAATTGTGTGCTCTGCCAACTGAGCCAGTCAGGCACCCCCAGACTTGAGTCTTCGTATTCAGGAACATGGACTGTCTCGCCAAATGCTTTTTCTTTTTTCCTTTTTCCTGACTTTTCAGTAAAGCTTTATAAAGATTTTGCACACTTTGGATTTATTCCTGGGTATTGTGTCTTTTTATATTGCTATTGTGAATCTGTGGTTTGTTTTTTGTTTTTCTAATAGCTGTCCCAATGGATTATTAATAGATCCTTTTTTTTTTTGAGATTTTATTTATTTGACAGAGAGAGAGCACAAGTAGGCGGAGCAGTAGGGAGAGGGAGAAGCAGGCTCCCCGCCGAGCAGGGAGCCCGATGCAGGGCTCGATCCCAGGACCGTGGGACCATGATATGAGCTGAAGGCAGCTGCCCAACCGACTGAGCCACCCAGGCAGCCCTGAAACACAGATTCTTGAAATGCACCTTTTACATTATTTTCTTTTTCTTCTTTTTGAAAGAATGTGGGGGGGTGGGCAGAGGGAGAGAGAGAATCTTAAGCAGTCTCCATGACCCTGAGATCATGACTTGAGCCGAAGTCAAGAGTTGGATGCTCAACCGACTGTGCCACCCAGGCGCCCCTACGTTATTTTCTTCTGTTGTTGATCCCCACTGGCTTGGATTGTCACCTCTTGTGAGTTCAGGGTCTTCTGCAAAACCAGGGTTTTCACAATGCCTCTTCTTCCTTACACCATTTATAAAAATATTAAGCAAGTTCAAGCCTAGAATATATCTCCAAGATCCCATGGCATCTGTACTTATCCATCTAAAACCAAATTTATTCCTACTCCAGTCTAGCATGAATTCCCAGGAACCCCAATGATTATACGTCTTCTTCTAGAGAAGTCCTTAGGTATCCCAATCCTTTGTTCCTATCTAAGTTAGCTCCTGTCTTAGCCACACGGTACCCTTCCATTCTGTGTTAATTCTCCCCGTGTCCTCCTGTCCTCCCCTCTTCTCTCTCCTGCCCCTCTCATGCCGTCTTTCTTCTCCATCTTTCTTTTTTCCCCTAAGTAGCTGTGGGCCTGAGCAGGGACTAACTCCTGACCTCTGCTCTCCACAGCCAGGACATCACAGGTGATATTTACTATTTCAACTTTGCCAACGGTCAGTCCATGTGGGACCATCCATGTGATGAGCACTATCGGAACTTGGTGATCCAAGAGCGGGGGAAGCTGTCAGCTCCTGGAACCATTAAGAAGAAAGACAAGAAAAAGAAAAAGGAAAAGAAAGACAAGAAGGACAAAGAGACCCCCAAAAGTCTGCTGGTGAGTTCGTGGCTGCCAGCTCCCAGAGAGGCCAGGGCTGAGACCTCAGGGGATGTTCGAAGCCTCTAGGTGTTTCCAGCTGGGAAGTTAAGAACAGCACCAGTGATTTCTTCATAGTACATCACCTTCATTCTGCCTGTCTCTGGCAAATTTTCCTTTTAGCTTCTAGAAATTCTTACTGCCTCTAAACAATTCCTTTTATCCCCCTTGGGAAGCACATGCTATGTAGTAGGATTAGTGAGCGAGAGCAGTCTGCTGAACATGGTGCTTTGCAGCAGTCCAGGAAGTGGGGTCATCCGCCCCTCTGGAGAGTGGGGGGCCAGGGGCACTTGACGGAGAACTCAGATGAGTGGAGTGTCTTCCCTCTCCTTTCAGAGCCAGGCCTTCCCAGTGTGGTGCAAATTCCTAGATGTCAGATGTAGCCCTAATTCAGTTGTCAGAACGCCAGTGCCTTCCAAATTCAACGAGAAAAGCTCTGGGCTTTATCTGCTCCTGTGGATTGTCTTTTTTGCCGGTGTCCTCGGTTAGTGGTGCATAATTGAAATTTGACGGCAGCATGATTACCTTGGTCTCGAGTAGCTTTTTTTACTTGGAGTTGAAAGCGCTTATTGTTTTATTTGTCCCTCCAGTGTGTCTGAACTTCAGAGACAGAGTTATGGCCCTGAATTTATAGGTAGAGAAGCAAAGACTTGGAGCCATCCTGACGTGAGGCCCAGGGATTCTTCACCCAGATGGGGGGCAGGCGTGGGGCAGGCGGGGCACGTTGAGGAGAAGGAGGCCCCATAGGAACCCAGGCCAGCCAGGTGGGGAGCATTGAGAATATCTTTTCAACCCTCTCATTTGTCCAGTTGATTTGCTTGCTGTCTGTAGTCTGTTTCCCGCCATGCTTAGTGCTTGCTTCTCAGTGAAGGTTTCGTCCATCTTCCTTCCTTCCCCAAGGCATCAGTTCTGCCATTGGATGGTTGCTGGTGAATTGGTCTTTTTCAGCATTTCCAAGTTCTACAGATACTCTTCCCTCCTTCCTCCCTGTGCACCCCCCTCCCCCACCGTGTATTGCTACTCACGATCCCAAGAAATAAGATAACAAGCCCATCCCTCCAGAGAGAGAAAAGAGGACGGGTAATTTCCAAATTGGTTGAATTTTCTGATGTTACGTGTTTGAAAGGCCAAAGATGGATAATGGGCTTTTCATTAGCACAGGACCACTTTAAATGATAATCAGTCTGGGTAGACTCTGGCATGACTAGGTGAGAGAGGGAACGAGGCGAGGGTTCTGGGGTAGAGGGTTGGGTGACAGAGTTCTGGGTGTGTGAGCAAGTGCTTGGAGCTCCCCGTTAAAAAGGATTCCTTTGTGGTTTCAGGAGCTGAGGATGATTGGATAGCCCTGGGCTGCCAGTCTGGATCTCAGGGCTCAGGACAGTGCCTCAGACCTGGGTTTTTCCAGAGGGCAGACCTGAGCCAGGTGGGTGACCTGGGCTCATGTGGCTTGGGCTCTCTGGTGGTGTGCATGCATAGGCCAGCTGGAGCTTAGTGTGAATGTTTGCAGGATGAGGTCTATCTTTTAGGGTTTCTTTGAGACCCAAGATTCTCTGACTGGTGTGGACCTCTCTTGAGCAGTACCAACTCGCGTC
The DNA here is from genome assembly GCF_054177405.1 of Leptonychotes weddellii. NCBI lineage: Eukaryota > Metazoa > Chordata > Mammalia > Carnivora > Phocidae > Leptonychotes > Leptonychotes weddellii. The sequence goes on along the minus strand of NC_138379.1, from coordinate 82,952,916 downwards.
TCTGCTGGAAGACCTAGATGGAATTCCCAGGGCTCAGCTCACTGGCCATGTTTCCCTTCTCTCCCTTCTTAGACAATTTCTGGTGGTCTTTGGTAAGGCAGGTGGATTTTATGAAATTCACCAGTCACAGAACTGAGAGCCTGATGATACCTTAGGGATAATCTGGTTGGTGATTCAGACCTTTGTGATTGGTGAAGCCCTGTCTTCCAGTCAATTCCTCCATGGAGGTCCAGCATATCAAGAAAAAGTGAACCTTGGGGAGTAGGTCCTGGTGACGCCCCTTCCCCATTACCTGTATGCTACAGTGGCCTCCGGGGTACCCTGTGGAACCAACCGGCAGGTTCCGTGAAGCAGGGGGGTAAACCATTGATCTAGTCTAGCCTCCGCTTTATAGATAGGGAAACTAGGGCCCAGAAAACAATGAAGCCTAAGGGAGTTTTTAGCTTTTTTTTTTTTTCCCCCTCTTGGTTTGTGTTTTCCTTTAAATGGAGGGTGGGTTTCTGCTAAGGGCTTGCCAAGGGCTGAGGTAGCAAGTATAAATCAGAAGTGCTTTGTCTTCGTTTTCTCTGCATGTTTATGTACCCATCTAGGAAACACAGCCCGAGCAGGGACTTCTGCCTTCTTCCTCCCTTCTCCGTGGCCCATCCCCTCTCCCAGCACCCGGGCTTGCTGATCTGGACCCAGACCAAGAGATGCAGGCTAGAAGTGAGGGCTCCTTTAAGAAAGGGAGGAGCCCCTGCATGCTGGGTGACACCCCCTGGCCTCTCCTGGGCACCCTGCCCAGCAAGCTACAGCCACTCTCCAAAGGCCAAGCTTCTCGCAACCACCAGATCTTTGCTGACGTGGAGAAAATCTTAGGCAGGGCCCCAGCCCAGTGCAGGACAGAATTGGGTGATCAGCAGGGTCTGGGGAAACCCCAGAAGCCGACAGAGAAAATCTATCTGGGGTTTTCAGACCCTGAAATAGAAGAGCTGGAACTGAGGACCAGACAGCAGAAGCTTAGCGCTCTGGGCCCTGAGAACACCAGGCCCCTCCAGAATGGACAGGATGTGCTGGAAGGCAGGAGCCAGGCCTCTGTCCACTCAAAGCTTTCTGAAACCATCACCGGCCTACAGCTAAAAGGGGAGCAGCATGACCACCACATCTCCAAACGGGGCTCCACTGGCCCCAGGGGAGACAAGAGCCAGAGCCCCATTCCCTCACCGTCCCCTGAGGAGGACCGTTCCCGGTCCCTGTGTTCCTCTGACCACATGCCGCCTACCAGGAAGAGCCGGCTGCTCTTGTTAGATAGCGGCCCAGCCGACGGCCTGAGCCGACAGGGCATGCCTGGGGAAGGTGGGAGCGTGGGCAAGGGGAAGAGGAGGAAAGAGCCCCCGGGACTGTGGATGAGACAGGTCTCCAAGCTTGTCAACAAGGACACCCCCAGGAGCTGCCAGGAGGCAGGACCCGATGACCCCGAGATTCCAGGGGCCACAGCTAAAGACCCGCCTCAGGAGCTCTTCCTAATGCCGCCTGATCCTCTGGCGTCAGAGCTGGCCCAGAATGGCCCTTCAGGGAGTGCCCCTGGACGCTCCCCTGCCGGTGAGGAGAGACAACCCCCCGGGTCTCTAGAGCCCTCCGAAGAAGACAGGAGGCCTAGTGGGTCTGAGCCTGACTTGGAAAGCAGCAGCCTAGCTTCTTGCCTTGGCTCTCAGATCCTGGGTGAGGTGAACCACTTCCCTTGGGACCTGCAGAGCTCTCCGGGGTCTGAGCAGGGTGTGGGGGGTCAGTCAGGTCCCAGAGCCAGAGAGCAGCACTCCAGCCCCTTCCTGGGGCTCCAGTTGTCCCACATGCAGAGCTCTGCCGATGAGCAGTCAGAGAGTGAAGACTACTCTGAAGATCAGAGATTCTACCAGCACATCCTGCAGATGGTCAAGATCTCCAGGCGGCTGGAGGTCCTGGGTCTGCCTGAGAGCATGCAGGAGACGCCATGTAAAGGTATCGCCAGCATGGTCTGTTGCGTGGCGGCCGAGTCTTCCAGGATGTCTAGTGAGGGTGAGCACGAGGCCGTCAGAGCCATGGAGAGGGACTCAAGGTTTCTGGCTTGGGGGCCAGAGATGCTGGAGCATCCTCAGGAGGTGGCTCTTGCCCCTGCTGGGCAGGAGGTCTCTCAGCAAGCCTGTTTCCAGCCAAGCAGCAGCCCCCTCAGGCAGGGGCTAATCGAGCTGAGTTCCAGCAGAGGGCTTGCTGCAGAGCCAGGCAAGATGCAGCTTCTCAACCAGGTAGGCTTCCTAGCAAGTATGGCCTGTGGGCCTCCGTGAACTTGGCAGGGAGGGAGCAGGTTGAGCTGACGTCTTTACTCAGCCATCAGGCCTGCTTTCCTATTGTTTGCTCTCCCCTGGTAACTACTGATCCCTTAACTACCCAGGCTGGCCATCTTGTGGGCTGACGTATATTTCGTGTTTCTTGTACCTGTCACCTGCTGGACAGTGGCTGAGGGGATCTAGCCTTCCCTTCCCTGGAGCTGACTTAGTTCACGGGTGGGTCACAGGCTTGGCAGATGATCAGTTTTGAAGGTGAGCAAGGTGGCGCCGATCCTGGCACTCAGGCAGGATTTGGTACCTTCCCAGGATTTGGGAAGCCTTTCCCATTAGCTGATTATGGACAGAGGCTTCCCAAGTAGACACCCTCCCTACAAGCTCTCAATTTAGTCCCTTCTTGGAATCACATAGAACTGGAAAGTTAATACAGTCATGGCAGGGGGTGGGGGGCAGGGTGCTGGAGCCCAGAATCTCTCTACCATCCAGTGAGCTGCTTCTGCTCCTTGCTTCCCAGGGGGTCCCAGGAACCACGTGACTACCCTGCGTCAGGCTTGTTCAGACCTTGTTTGTACCTTTACTTCCTCCACTGCGGGGATTTGACATTGGATTGTGCTTTCCCTGTCATTCTGACCCTTTGTCCCTTTAACGAGTCACACCATATTCTTCATTCAGAAGAAGTCAAGTTGGAGCAGAGACCACGGGGGTCAATCTGAATTTCCCCAGCTATTCTGCTGTCACCCAGTTGTGGCTTTACCCAGTTGTTCCCTCTGGTTTCTAATTGCTGGAGTGTCCTGGTTCTCTGTTAGCTTTAATAACTACTGTAGCACGATAAATACCAGATAAGGGGCAGATGATCCTGAAAGTTTTAATTAGTCCAATGGCAGCAAGTTTATCCCCCCTGAAGGACAAGACCATGCACAGCCCATAGAGTTAATGGCCAGCTCTAGAAGATGACCAGCTAGGAGCCAGGGATGTGTCATTTCCCTGCCAACCACTGATTTGGTAAAGGCCTGGGAGAACGGAGCTCTCAGCATGCCTGTCTCCCTCCCTCAAGCCCCCGGCACGCCCGCAAATTAGCCATGTGAGGAGTCCGTACTTTTCTGTAAATAGTGTGGGAGGAATTTTGGTTGCTGATAGACTGGGGCTGGTTGGGAGGGCTGAAGTCAAGAGGAGCAGACCCATTTGCTCCCAGTTGACCTCAGAGAAGCTTTCCTGGGCTCCTTTTTGGCCACAACCAAGAGGTGGTGTAAAGTACTGGTTTGGAGATTGCCCTGGGTCCAGTCCCGTGTTTGTGCTCCCCGCCACCCCCCCCCCAGCCCCCCAGATGACCCTGTGACTGTGAGTAGAGGTCTTCATCTCCACCATCTCCATTTGTAGGGACTCTGGCCCGGGTTGTCGTGAGAACAGGAGAGATGGCATGTAAGGGCTGAGCCTAGCACCTGATGCTGGGTTATGTGGGCCAGTCTGATTGTTTCTGCCCACCGGAAGTACTCTACAGCAGGCCAGATGGTTAGGCAGTGATTTGGGAGTTTAAAAGCTCGGGAGTGGTTCTTATCCCCCTTTCAGGTGAGCATCTGCTGCCCTTCCCACACAGGAAGGGGCCCTGGTCAGAACCTGCCCAATGGTCTGGGCCCTTCAGCCCAGGTTGTAGAGGAGATGATGGGCCGCCTGCACGTTCTCAGCCTGACCTCCTCTGGGTTCCCCTTTCTCTCTTCAGTCCCCTTGGGATTAGAGAGGAGTGGTTTTGTGTTGTTTTATACATTTTAAGTTTGAGCAATGAATTTTAAAGAGCTTTTTGTAAATTGTCCCCAGAATGCTCTCCTTGCCCCTGCTGCTCAGCCCGATCTATAGGAATGTGAATCCCTCTAATGGCCATTCCACGTTGGGTAGCCCTGAACCACTCCCACGTGCTCCTCACGTTCATTGTCTCTTTTGAACTTCCCAACAGACCTTAAGTGGTAAGACACCCATCATCTCTGTCTTGCAGACGAGTAAACTGAGTACAGGATTCTGTGAATGAGCTGAGGTCTTGCAAACTCTGACTCCCAGGTGGTTTTTCCCATCCTCCCTAGCCAGAAGCCTTCATCTGGCTGGCGTGAGAATAGGGAAACTGGTCAGTCCTTTGAGCAAGGCTTCATTCAGCTACCTTCCTTGTCAGTGGAAGAGGGGAAGGAGAGTTCTTTCGTCATTCATGTATATTTTTTTAAAAGATTTTATTTATTTATTTGAGAGAGGAAAGAGGGAGAGAGAGAGCATGAGCAGTGGAGAGGGGCCGACGGAGAGGGAGAAACAGATTCCCCACTGAGCCCGAACCCCAATGCAGAGCTTGATCCCAGGACCCCGAGATCATGACCTGAGCCGAAGGCAGATGCTTAACTAACTGAGCCACCCGGGCGCCCCCATGTATTTTTTCCGTAGTTGGTATGTATTTTAATTAAAGTAATACATGCCCATATTGAACAAAGTCAAATAGTACCAAAAGGCGTATAACGAAATACAGTTCTCTGGTGTGTGTACCCCTCCCCAGAGGCAACTGCTTTCTTCTGCTGTGTACTTCCACATTTGTAAATAATATGCTTAGACTGCTTTTTCTTGGTTCATCAGTTTTAAACTTCTTCTATTGAGACTTCTCATTCTGGTAGATGAGGCTTTTGTCTCTGCCCTCCGTGTCCCCCCACTTCCTATGTGGCTTCTGAAAGGGGAGCAGAACCCGCTGCGGCATCTGCCAGATGTGAGCAAACCATTCGCTGTGCACCAGCAGCGGAGTTAGAAGAATCAGCAAGCCAGCCTGTGATTTATCACACAGTTGGCACAATGGTAATTTCTGGATGTTGTGTTTCATTAACAGTCTCTGAACGGAGGTGGTTTAAATTTGAGCGGGCAGGATTTAGATGTTTTATTTTTATATCTGTCTCTGGCACTCTGAGAGCCATGTGGTTTCTTGGGTTTGTAACAAGATGTTTTGTGTTGTCCAGGCCCTCGGCTCCTCATTAGCCCCAGTCCATGTCCCTCCTGGGGGCCTGGCTCCCTTGAGAGGCCTTGTGGATGCCCCGGCCTCCGCTCTTCGTGGATCGCAAAGTGTGGGCCTAGGGAGCTCAGTGGAGTCTGGTCCGCTTGGAGAACTCATGCTGGTAAATGATTTCTCTCGCATTCAGTGTATTTAGTGACCCTGGGGTCTTTGTGCGCCATGCTAGGAACGGTGGCGCATAGATAAGAAAGAGAGGGCATGGACCGAGTCCTCAAGAGTTCATGGGCAAATTGGGAAGCTGGGAAGGCAAATCACACTTGTGTGATGCTAGACGTGGACTCTGGGCTGCAGAGGATAGACCCACCGGGGCGGGGGGGAGGGGGAGGGATTGCAGTGCTCATTTCCCAGTTCTTACAGCTGGGGCAGTCAGAGTCAGGAAGGGATCCATGTGAGCTGGGGTTGCTGGGGTCAGCTTCCTGGGCTTGGCCGACTTGTGCTGGGAGACATACAAAGAGAGTGGGGAGAGCATTCTGCAGGTCCTTAGCACGCCCCTTGACTTTCCTTCTCTGCTTTGGAGCCTTCACAGGGTCTCAAGACTTCTGCTTATACAAAGGGTCTCTTGGGCTCCATCCATGAGGACAAGAATGCTCTCAGCCTCTTGGCTTTAGGGGAGGAGACCAACGAGGAGGATGAGGTGGAGAGTGACAACCAGGTAATGATGAATCCTCTTTCTGCCTTGGAAACCCTTTGTGCTATTTAAAAAAGAATTTATTGTAGTCAAATATATATCACGTGCAAGTTACCATTGTAACCACTTTTAAGCATGCAATTCAGTGGCCCTAATTACCTTTACAATGTTAGACAGTCGTCACCACTCTCCGTCTCCAGAACTTGCTTGCAATCCCAAACAGAAACTCTGTACCCATTAATGAGGTATACCCCATCCCTCCCACCCCCCACCACTCCAGCAACCCTCAGTTTGTTCCTGAGATTAAGAATTCCTCATATCAGTGAGATCATATGATACATGTCTTTCTCTGATTGACTTATTTCACTCAGCATAATACCCTCCAGTTCCATCCACATCATTGCAAATGGCAAGATTTCATTCCTTTTGAGGGCTGCATAATATTCCATTGTATATATATACCACATCTTCTTTATCCATTCATCTGTTGATGGACATCTTGGCTCTTTCCATAGTTTGGCTGTTGTGGACATTGCTGCTATAAACATCAGGGTGCACGTAC
>NC_138379.1:82912540-82945898 GCF_054177405.1 Leptonychotes weddellii | reverse complement strand
AGACATGTATCATATGACCTCACTGATATGAGGAATTCTTAATCTCAGGAAACAAACTGAGGGTTGCTGGAGTGGGGGGTGGGGTGGGAGGGATGGGGTGACTGGGTGATAGACACTGGGGAGGGTATGTGCTCTGGTAAGCGCTGTGAATTGTGCAAGGCTACTGAATCTCAGATCTGTACCTCTGAAACAAATAATGCAATATATGTTAAGAAAAAAAAAAAAGATAGCAGGAGGGGAAGGATGAAGGGGGGGAAATCAGAGGGTTAGACGAACCATGAGAGACGATGGACTCTGAAAAACAAACTGAGGGTTCTAGAGGGGAGGGTGGTGGGAGGATGGGTTAGCCTGGTGATGGATATTGAGGAGGGCACGTTCTGCATGGAGCACTGGGTGTTATGCACAAACAATGAATCGTGGAACACTTCATCTAAAACTAATGATGTATGGGGATTAACATAACAATAAAAAAATTAAAAAAAAAAAAAGATGGAGTCTCCTGCCCTACCTCTCCCGTTAACTCTGATGTCCCAGAACAGACGGGGCTCCCGTCAGCGTGACAGAGGGAGCGTGGGTCCTCGGATGGGGACTGGCCCTGGTAGAGCTGGGTTTTTGTGCCTTAGGCTAGGGAGAGGGGAGGAGCAGGAACAGGGGGGCTGGCATTTGTGGGACGCCTTCTCTGGGCCAGGAGCCGGGCTTTATGTACATGAGCTAACATAATCCTCACCATTAGCCCTGTGAGCTGCAGGTTACTGTCCCAGTTTATAGTGGAGGAGACAGACTCCCCAGCTAGAAAGTGATAGAGCAAGAGCTCGAGTCCAGGCCGACAACACTGCCATCCCCCTGAGGCCCCACCCCTGCAGGAAATATTTGAACTTCTCAACAATAGCCCTCTTTTTCACCAGCTTGCTAGATTTGCCTAGACACCCAAGCTTTAAAATGAGATTTTTGGGGGGCGAGGCACCTGGGTGGCTCAGTTGGTTAAGTGTCTGACTCTTGATTTTGGCTCAGGTCATGATCTCAGGGTTGTGAGATCGAGCCCTGTGTTGGGATTCACGCTGTGTATGGAGTCTGCTTGAGATTCTCTCTCTCCCTTTGCCCCCCGCCCCCATGAGATTTTGTTTTTTTGGGTTGCGGTTTTTTTTTTTGGATACATGGTGTAATCAGTGCCTGACTGGGAAGGGGGCATCGTTGGCTACTGATGGGACCTGGGTACTTTGGGGGGTCCCGGAGTGAAGCAGTGGAGCACCTTATCTTCCTCCCTTCGGGTGCCCAGATGATATCTTTTCTGTCTGGAATATAGCGCTCTCTCCTTTCACCACGTCCCCATCTCTCCAGGGTCCTTCCTCTTCCACACATGCTTGGCTGCTGCCTCAGTCACTTCTGCCCATCATCGCAGTGTCTCTGTCACTGGTGCTGCAGGGCTGGGCCTCTGTGCATTTGAGGGTTCACGGATGTCTCAGCTTTCTCTTTGCAACTGCCAGTGAAGGCTTCCGATGACAGGAGGCAGGATTTTCTTTTTTGTATGTTTTCTCCTGTAGTCTCTGGCTTCTGGCTCTGCAGACCGTGGCTGTGGCCTCTGGCTCTTCCTCCCTAGGCCAGCCAGGCCAGCCCTGGCAGCAGCTGTGAGCCTGGGGACTTAGCCAAAGCCCTAGGGGGGCCCATAATACAGTAGAGGGGCCTTCTCTTCTGTGTCCCGAGTGGTCATCCTACTCAAGAGCCACCTCTCAGTACTTCCTCCTAGGTGCAAGAATTGGTTGGAGAATTAAGGCACTCAAATGCTGACCTCCCCAGTATGCATTTTCCCCTGCTCCTTGCCTACAGGCCCAGAGGCTGGGAAGAGAAGACAAGGATGGCAGCCAGTCCAGCCAAGATGAGCTGCAGAGCAAGCAGTCCAGAGGCTCGGAGAGGTACAGTACGTGGGAGGCCACCCTCAGGGACCTTGGGGATGGGGTGGACTTGGGCAGAATGCCTGGCTCAGTGCGCTCCCGCCTGAAGGCAGATGGTGAGCTGACCGGATGGCCTCACAGAGTCTGTGTGCGTGCGCGCACGCGTGTACACGAGCGTACCCTCGGATTCTGCACCGAGACAGGATGTGGGTACATTGGGTGGGACTTTGTGCGGCGCTGTGGGCCCGGGCTGGAGGAACTGGCTGGAGGGTCAGTACCGCAGCTCGGAGCTGTTGCCCTGCCACATCAGAAATGGCTGCAGCCAACTGTGTGTGCGTGTGCGTGCACGTGCAAGAGACACACAGACAAACCGGGAGGGAGAGCGGAAAGACTGGGAGAGAGAGACAGGGCCTTCCAGCTTCTGAGGCTGGAGCCACAGTGAGAGGAGAACTACCACCCTGGACGAGGAGGTGGGGCAGTCATTCTGCTTTTTGAGCCTGGAGGAGCTAGCAGCCTTCCTACGAGCTGCAAGCTACAGCTTCGTGCATTTTCTGTAGTCTGACCATTCCAGTCTGGCTTCTCTCTTTCTCCCTATTTTCTGCTCAGTTCTTCCATCCCTGCCTGGCCTCAGTGATCGTGAGCGCTGGGAGTGGATACAGCCGTGAGAGGGCCCAGCTCTCACCCCGGGACGGGCAGATGCAGCACAGGGACCCGGGAGGGCAAAGGGAGAGCTCAGTGGGGAGGTTCCCTTTCCTGCTTTTCTGGCTGCTTTGCCTTCCATGGCTCCCTGTGGATGTAGGGCCGGGGCTGGGGCCCTGTCTGGGAGGAGGAATGGACCCAGATCCACATACCACACTCTCCAGTTCTCTCCCTGCTCTTCAAACAGCAGGCCTTACTCTGCTGCTCTGGCTGGTCTGACCAGGTTGTCTCCTCCACTTGTGCCTGGGAGGTGGCACCAGAGTCCCCTTCACAGCCAGGCCACCGAAGAAGGGCCTCCGCAGGCCTCTGAGGGGCAGCCCAGGCAGGAGCATGCAGAAGAGCCTGGGGAGGACTTTGCAGTCAGCCCCATCCCGCCTGGTTCCCTGCGGAGGTAAGGGGGAGCTGGAAGCCTTCCAGGCGTGTAGTTGTGGGTGCAGGGGCTGAGAGAGGCTGCTGGGGGTGCCTGGAGAGGTGGGGAGCTGGGGTGGGTTCGCAGGTTTCCACTGAGTGCCCCACGTGAGCTGGGGAATGAGGAAACCTGCTTCTTCCTAGTTCTTAGTCTATAGCTAAAATTGGGGTGCACCATCTGATTAGGGGAGCCTAGAAACTCTTGGAAGCATCTCCTGTGATCCAGCTGTCTTCCTGCTAGGGGCTCGGGCAAGACTATCTCCCATCTGGGCTGTGCTGTCAGGGGGGCATTTGTTCCAGTCCCCACCTGCCCGTGCTCCCCACCCCTTAGCAGTCATCCCACTTCTAGTCCTACAGCAAACCGAAGGAGAGCCCCATTTTGTGCTGGGCCCCTGGGGGAGGGAGGTGCAGAGTCCTAGGCTTCCCTGAGGCTAGCTGAGGGGACCTTTGTGCCCCAGCCTGGCCCAGAGCCTGGCTTGCATTTGCTAGTTCTTCTGTTCCCCTGGTGAGAGGAAGATGCTGGTTTTAGAGCACATTCAGTTGGAGTGAGTCACTGGGGGAAGCCGAGCAGCAGTGATATTCGATGTTCGGTGCACAGCATCCACTGACTACCTGCTGTGTGCAGAGTCTCTCCTTGGGCGCCGTAACCCTTCCGCAGCCCACATGGACGTGTCTGTGGCCTTCAGTGTAAATAGCTGGGGAAGAGGCGGGGGAGGGGGGGAGAGTGAGGCCCGAGATAGGGACACTTAGTTGGGGCTGATTTCCCTTGTCCTCAGGGCTCTCTGACCCTGAATGGGTGCATCTAGAGCCTCTTGCCTTCCCACCAGCTTTAATACAGTTGCTTCCTTATTGCTATCAAGGGAGGAGACCCCAGACCCACCTGCCGCCCACGAGAGGGGCAAGGAGCAGCGCTCCCAGGTCACGGAGCTGGGCCTTGGGCAGGAAGAGGCCAAGGAGCCCGAGGAGAAGGTGGCGGCCAGCCCTGCCCCGCCAGTCTCTCCAGAGGCGTAAGGGCCAGTGTTAATGTCTGTCCCCGTCCTCCCTTGTGTGTGCTTTGCTTTAGTGCCCACCACTCTTGGGTGGTAGGGAGGGGGTGGAGTCGGGGGAGACTGAGTGTGCCCTTTGTTCTGTGTGCCGCTTTGAGACCCCAGGCAGCTGTGAATGAAGGTGGACGTGAGGGCTAGCAGAAACCCGGTAATCCTGTTTTCCCCTCTACCAAGCACTATTTTTCGCTTTCTTAGCAACATTTTATTGAGGTATTTACATGAAAGTACATAAATCTGAACTGTACGAATCAACAACGCACGCCTACACGCAGATCAGAGGTAGAACATTTCCGTCCCTTCAGAAAGTTTCCTCATGCCCCTTTCCTCCCCGCGCACCGCCCCAGGTCACCACGCTTCTGGCTTCTGTCCCCTAGGTTTGCCTTTCCAGTTCTCCAGCCTGACATAAATGGAATTATACCGTATCCGGATAGGCGTTTTGGGCCTGGGTCCAAGGTTCACCTCCGTTGTTACCCACGCCCTTCTAAAACTTAGAGACCATTGAACTTTCCTCCTCCCATTGTCTCCTTCCCCTCTACTGCTTTCACAGCTGAGGAGACTGAGGCTCGCAGTGAGGGATTTGCCCAATATCACATCGCTGGTGGGGTGTCTAACCAGGACGAGGCTCTGGTCGCTGGAGCCCTCGACCTCCTACTCAGTGTGCGGCCACTGGTCCTTTTTTCTGCGTGGAGAGACAGGAGCCAGGGTTATGGGTTTGTTGCGTCTGCGAACCGAGTGCCGCAAAAGGATTAGGAACCGGAGCTGACTGTTGAGTAGGGACATGTTACTCACAGCTGGCAGGGCGCATGAGCTCCTGACTCTTGTCCTCGCCTCCACACTGCGCAGTGACGCAGGGAAGGGGCAGCCCCGCGTTCCAGGTGGTGACAGCTCTGACACTGAGGAGTGACAGGGCTTTCCCAAGCCTCCTTGGTGGCTGTGGACACCGGGGCAGGGTGCTTTCTATGAGGACAGGAGACAGGACCCTCTGGGCAGAGGTCAGAGGGCGTCTTCCTGGCAGCTTGGGGATGGAAGCTGGGCGGCCAGGCCCCTCCTGAGCTGTCTGGGTTGATGAGATGCGCCCCCTTACTTTGTGTTTCTTCTCCCAAACTGGTGAGGCCGCCCCTGCTGGGTCTCAGAGACACATTCCTCCACCACACAGTTTCACTTTACTAGCATGCTTAGGGAATGTCTTCTGTTCCTTTCCTGAGTCTTTTCAGGTCCCATAACTTCCCTGTTACTTGTCTTCACAGCTCCGTTTCTGTGTGTTGTGAGGAGTAGCTCTGTGTCTGGGTCTCATTTGTACCTGTGGGATTTTAATTTATGGAGGTGACTGAGTGACAACACAGGCCAATGCCATTAAGGAAGAATTTATTACTTATGTTTCCAGAGAGAAAAGGGTGTGCCATGCCATGCTAGGCCACAAGGGGAAGGAGCAGGATGTGTCAGGAGGCAGAAGAGGCGAAAAGGGAGAGCATGGCCCAGAGCCTTTATTGGGGTTTCCGTGGGAAGGAATGGGCAAGGCAGGGTAAGTACCTCGAGTGAGTGTGGGATTGGATAGTTTGAACAATGTTGGCGGGCTTTGGGCTATGGGGGTGGCCCGCCAGTTGCCTGGTTCCCGGCCCAACCCTGCAACCCTGCGACCCTGCTTGATTTGTGATTTGGTGTGAGTTCTGGAAGAAGATGCTTCTTGTGTGGCGCCCTGGGGGATTGGTTGGTTTGCATATGAAAGACACGTTCCCTGCCATCAGTAAGAGCAGGCTAGTCCTGGGACCCGCCTTCTCTCCTCTACCAGCAAACTTACACAGATATCAAAACATCATAAAATAACAAAAAACCAAAACCATGATTCATGCAGTCTGTCGCCTTTCACAGATGTTATCAAGCTGGATCAGAAGGAGTTAGGGGCAGAGGTCGGGCCAGCAAGCAGCCGCCCCTGTGTGTGCTCTCTGCGGCCTAAAGGCCTGGGTCCGAGAGTCAGGAATAGCCTCCCCTTGGTGATCCCGGCACCTCTCATGTGGTGTTTGTAAAAAGGGGGTAAACGAATTTAAACCACTGGGCCGAACGTGAAAAGGATGGGATCTCTTTAATTGCAATTTTAGGGGCGGTGCAGCCAGTCGAGAATGTCCTGGGCACCACCGCCTCCTCCCTCCCCACCGCCTGCCCTCCCCACTCCTTCCCTTCCTCGGTGGCCAGCCTGAAATGATGATGCCCCTACGGAGCGTCCTCTTGGCCGCTGCCTGTTGGAAACTGGGTCTGTCTGATGCTGACACCTGAGGAGTGGCCTCGAAATCAGACCCGCCTCTTCCTCTGGAGGCTTCATCTTCCCTGTTGTCTCCTCAATCAGTCGGGCCATCGTTGACGGCCTTGGACCAAAGCGGGGCGTTAGGGACACTTAGAGCTCTAAAACGGGGACAAGGGGAAGAGCCTGCTGGAAAGCAGCCCCCCTCGCCTGGGTGCTCGCCCGTGCGCGTCGCCTGGGCGCACACTGCTGCGCCATCTGAGGTCCCGTCTTTCCGCAGCATCTGTTCCTCGGGCTCCACATAGCTACGCAGCCCACAGGGGAGACAGACATTCAGAGGTACCATCTCAGGGAAAAAAAAGATGTTTTCAGCCAAGGCTGGAAATGAGTTGGAGGGTTGATGAGGCGGAGAGCTGTGGGGGGAGTTTCTCTCGGAGAGCAAGACTCTCAGAAGAGGTGGTGACAGTGTCTCTTAGATCCGCATCAGTTGGGCTGGGTCAGGGGACCTGGAGGAGAGCCAGGAATGGGAAGGGGGATGGAGATGGGGTTGAGAGCAGAAGAGAACTGAAGGCCTGGCCCAAGGCTGTTTCCGGTCTGAGTTAATGATTTTAGGAAAGGGGGAAGGAAAGATCTTAATGGTATTTCAGAGACGTCAGGAGCCTTTTATGTCTTCCTTCTCTCTCTGGGCTCAAGGGGCCCAGACGGAATTCCAAAGCCCTTGTTTTCTTTGCTCTTCTAGTCTGATCCCGGCCACCGCCTTCCATCTGCTGCAGTGAGGGGAAGGCGGTCCTGCGTCCCCTCTTCCACTCTTGCTCCAGTGCTCCTTGGTGTGGACCGTGCCCATGCTGCTCCTTGGTGTGGACCGTGCCCATGCCGCTGACGGGGCTAGCGTGCCTGGCCGGCCGTGCCTGCGCACTCTCGGGGAAGGGTGGTGGTTGTGTGGCGAGACCAATTTCTAACAGAAGATGAGGGACCTGGGAATGCACACAGGCGCTGGCCTTTAGGAAAGCTGCTCCCAGAGGCGAAGTACTTTATCCCTCTTACGCTTTCGTGCCTCCAAATGTTCTTGGGTTTCTTTCTGGGCATTTCCTTCAAGAACCCTCATTACTTCATAGACATCTTTTCCACCAGGACCATTATTCCTTATCTTACCACCCACCTTATGCATCCAGGTTAGCACTGAATTTCTTTTACCCATTTCTAAGCATGGAGTTAACTCTGAGCAGATGAAAACGTGGCATCATCAAGGAGAGATGGAGCAGGACATTCTTGGTGCACTCTTGCTACTGGCTTTGGCTGAGGGAACAGTCTCCTGCCTGGCTCCCTTGGCCTTCCTGTGCTGGACCTCCATGGACTCTTCTGGGTGTCAGGGCTAGGAGACTTGCTGCTGCTTCTGCCTGTGTTCAGTTTGGGAGGCAGAGAGCAGCCTCTGGGGACTCCCCGAACTGCTGGTGGGAGCCTCGAGTAGCAGGCAGAGCCCTAGTGGGGACACAGGAACAGGGCCATGAACCATCCTGGGGAGGACTCCATTATGGGCAGAGCTTCAGTCTCTCCCTGTGGCTGCCAGGTCTTGAGCCACATCTTCAGGTTTTCACATTCGGCTACAACCTGCCAGGTCCCCCAGAGCCTAGTATGGGCTACCCTTCTCTCTTGGCCCCTGGGGCCGTAGCCACAGTGGGGCTTGCCCTGTGAACAGACACTGCCTATATCTTTGAGGGGCTAGCCTTCCCACCGGCCCGGGGGTGGCCTGATTTGCATATGTGATTCCTGACCCCTGGGCCCTCCATGCGGATTCCTTGTGTGTTGTTCTGGATCTGTATAACAGGTGGATGTTAAATCTGGTGAAATGCTGTCCCCCACCCTTGGCAGGCGATCTACGGAGCCTGCAGCTCCCCCAAAGCAGGCTTCATTGAAGGCCATGGAAGAGGCCATGGCCCAGGACCTGGAGCAAGACCAGAGGCAGCTCCTGGAATCGAAGCAGGAGAAGATGCAGCAGCTGCGGGAGAAGCTGTGGCAGGAGGAGGAAGAGGAGATCCTCCAGCTTCACCAGCAGAAAGAGAAGTCTCTCAGGTCCTGCCCCTCCCCTTCGGCAAGCTGCCGGGGCCTCGCAGTGACATGGGGAGCAAGCGACCCCCCGTCTCCCGCCCCGGAGACCCGAGGCCCCACCGAGACTCCTCCTCCTCCATGGCCTGTGCGGAGGAAGGGGCTCCCTGGTTCGTCTTTTCGGGAGGGAGTTGGGAGGCGTGATAATAGTGCAAGTAGCTAACACTTTTTGAGAGATGGCCCTGGTCCCTGTGCTTTATATCTGGTAATTGGTTTAGTCCTGAGAGTGGCTCTTACGAGGTACTGCTGTCAGCCCAGTCCTACAGGATCTGTGATACAGATGAAGAGACTGAGGCATGGACAGGCTAGGTGCCTTGTCCAAGGTGTCGAAGTTACTGAGCAGTGGAGCCAGGTTAGCCCAGGCAGCTGGTCCCTGGAGCCCGTTTTCCTAACCACTATGTTGTCCTCTCTCTCAGGAGTCAGGGCCCTGTTGGGACCCAGTGAGATTGGTGGGGACCACATAGTACAGTCTGAGGTGCTATTTCCCAGAACCCAGAAGTTTCTATTTGGGTTCCTGCTCTTTATGTAGCTGGCTGGGACGCCCTCAACGAGTAAGACACTTAAGGCTGGGCTGGGTCTGTGTGGATGAGATGATGTGTACACATCTGTAAACAAGCTAGAGGTTATTTTTACAGGAAAAGGCCATCCAGGGCTGGCATGGCAGCTCCAGAGTCACCAGGTCCCTGGCGGTCCTTTAATCTCTCTGCTGCCTTTAAGTGCTGTCTACTCTCAGG
The DNA here is from genome assembly GCF_054177405.1 of Leptonychotes weddellii. Lineage (NCBI taxonomy): Eukaryota > Metazoa > Chordata > Mammalia > Carnivora > Phocidae > Leptonychotes > Leptonychotes weddellii. The sequence continues at coordinate 82,936,783 of NC_138379.1, read as the reverse complement.
GTCTCTTCAGAGTCCAGCGTGGCTTCTGGATCCCCAGCCATTGTGTCTGGGCCTCAGGCGGGAAGGATAGGGACAGAGTACAAAAGGGGTACCTTCCAGCTCATTTGGTCCATTTTAAGGTACGTTCTTGGAAACTTCACCCAGTAACTTCTGTTTATTCTTAAAGAAGTTCTCTTGGAAAGTTTACTCAATAATTTCCATGCGTATCTGATGAGTTACCCCTGGCCACAAAGAAAACTGGGAAATGTAGTCCTTGAGTTGGGTCTCTTTACCTGACCGAATAAAAATCAGTGCCCCTATAGGAAGGGAGCATGGGAGAGTGGCTATTGAGAACGTAGTCAGCAGTCTGTCGCAGGCCCAGGGCGGGACAGAGGCTACAACAAGGTGTTAATATATTTTTCACTTACTTGGCAACTTAACTAAAGGCTAAATCTTTTCCTCTTGGACAGAACATCCAAAAGTGGTAGACTTATTTTTATATCATACATAGCAAAGAGTGCATAGAATGTTTATGCTTAACTTCGACTAATGGAAAACCAACACCCAGCTACCCAGAGGACCGGGGACAGTCTCTCTCATTAGCCCAACACAGGATCTGCTGACCCAGGGCCCATCCTTCTATCACCCCTCCCGGATCCCCTGCCAGGCAGCACCTTCCTCTTCCAGCCAAATGAAAATTGGGGCAGGGGCCTGCCTAAACAGGGTATGACTTAGCTGATCTTAACAGGCAGAGCCTAGGAGGAAATCCTGGTAGTGTCTCCCTGCCAGCCCACCAGGCTCTTCCTCTCTTCCTGGCCACCCTGGGCACGACTGACTGTGCTTTCTGTCCCTCGCCAAACCCCCAGCTCCAGAAGGCCGCCAAGAACTCTCTTAGGTTGTGGTGAAGGCTAGCATGCCAAAAGTATCTGACTCAGGGCCTGAAACATGGTAGTTGCTCAGTAAATGGTAGCTCTTGATTTTATTTCCAGTTGAAGTCATTGGTTTCAGTGGCCTTCAGGAAGTGATTTTTCTGTAGGCAGTGCCTTGTCAGACTCGCTATGAAATAGTTTATTGCAAGAACCCTGTTTCTGCTTACACATGAGCCTTTCTGAGGCCTGGGGCCATCTGTGCTGGGCAACTTCCACTTGGTAGAAATTTCTGGAAGCCACAGCTGACCTTGTAGCGGATACTTCTTGAATGAGAAGGCAGGCAGGAAGGCAGGAAGGCAGGAAGGCTGACCCTTAGTTTCTTTAGTTATAAAACGAAGAAATTGAATTTAGTTGTGAGATGAAGAGAGACGGTTGTAAATGAAGGATATAACCTCTCAGGGCCCTCCCAGCTCTGACATCCTGTGGTGATGTGTGGAAAATGGAGCCATAGAACAAGGAGAAAGGGTTTCCGGGGAATCTAGGAGAGAGGATTTTTATTTAACTCAAATTTTCTATCACAATGGAAGAGAGTAGTGGTGCAGGTAACTTGAAATAGAAAATGACCCTAAATCTTTTTTGGCTTTGGAATTCACCAGGAAGCTTTTCAAAGACATTGTCTTCTGAATCGTGTTTTTCTTAGGCTTGAATTCCTGAGCGCACAACACACAGCCCCAGGTCCTGTGGGGGCTGCGTGGGCAGGGGGATATCTGCCTGGGATGAAATGTTCACCGTCGTTTGTCCGTAAATAAGATGTCCCTTATGGATCATCGGCGCTTACTTATAGTTTGGGGCTGGGTGATGCTGTTCAAATTCCACAAACATTTATGGAGCACCTACTTCACGTCAGCTACTGTGTTCAGCACCTCGGATATAAGACTTTAAGACACGATTCTTTCTCTGGAGAAGCTCCCAGACTTGTAAGGAAAAGAGACACACAAAAGATGAAATGACTATGTGTGGTACAGAGCGGCCTGGGATTAGGAAGGGCCTCGCAGAAAGGGTAAAAGGAACAGAAGGGCTAATTTATGAACTTGGAGAGACTTGGGAGACTTCTCTGAGAGGAGGAAGCTGGGTGTTGAGCGGTGAATATGGCTTTGTCAAATAAGGGAATTCTCGGGGGAGGCACCAGCAAGAACAAGGGCCAAGAGGCGCGGAGGAGTGTGGTGGGGTTGAGAGGCGGTGGCTGGAACCGTTGATCAGGTTGTAAGTGAGAGGACGCGGCACCAGAGCTGGGTTGGGGTCAGACTGTCTCTGTCCTCGAGTGAATGCCATGCCGCGGTGTACCTGTGGGCAGAGGGGAGCCTCTGGCAGAAATGCTGTTCTGGGATCAAGCAGCCTGTTGTCCTCTTGGCTGCTGCCAAGAGCAGGAAGCGTTCGTGGCCCCCTCTTACCCTGGAAGGTGTTAGAGGGAGGCAGCAGGACCCAGATTTAGGAAACTTCGCAGGCGAGCTACAGGCTTTTGGAGGCCGAGAGTTGGAGATTACAAATAGAAGAGTGGTTCCTCCAACAAACTTGCCTTTCTTTTCCATCCCAGTTACCTGAAGGAGCAGCTGCGGAAGGCCACCGAGGAGGAGGAGACTCAGATGAGAGAGGAGGAGAGCCGGAGGCTGTCCCAGCTCCGGGCCCAGGTGCAGTCCAGTGCGGAAGCAGATGAGGGCCGCATCAGGTGAGCGCACGGTGGGCTGGCCGCCCCTGGCAGTGCCCCGAGTGCACAGGCCCGTCCCATTCCGTCTGTCTGTCCGCTCAGGGCTGAGCAGGAGGCTTCCTTGCAGCGGCTGAGAGAAGAGTTGGAGTCTCTCCAGAAGGCTGAGAGGGCCAGCTTGGAACAGTGGAGCAGACAGATGCTGGAACAGCTCAAGGAAGAGGTGGAGGCCTCGGAGAAGAGAGAGCACGCTGCCTTGAATGCCGAGAAGGAGGCGGCTTTGCAGCAGCTCAGGAAGCAGCTGGAGGGGGAGAGGAAAGAGGTGAGCCCACAGCGTGGAGCCTCCCGTTGGACGCGCCCCTGGGCTGCCTGGAGAGGGGCCAGGCGCCAAGCTGGGCGGGGGGGCCAGGCACAGAGGAGGTGTCCCCACAGCTGGCATGGGACTTGGAGACAGTGGGTGGGCCGACTGGGCCCGCCACCTCCGCGTGGGCCCCGCTGTCTCCGGGCAGGTGCTAGCCCGGGTCTGCATGGCACAGGGGAGGGGATGGCAGGTGTCCAGGGGCTCTGTCCAGGGCCGGCACTAGCTGGGTGCTGTCCGTGGCAGTGAGGAGGGTGGAGGGGGAATGGCGTATGGATCTGGGAAGATTTTGTGACTGAAAGAACTTAGATCAGACCAGAGGTTCTGAGAAAAAGGTGGCCTGTCCCCATCCCTGTCCCCAAGGGGCATCTGCGATGACCTTTCGTCTCTCCGGCTGTAGAGAGATTGCACACTCAGAGGAGGGTTTTCTTCTTTGTCTGTACTCCCCATGTCTCCAATCCTTTCTGTCTCCTGATGGTCTGTCTCTAGGTAAGAGTAGGAAGTAAGGAACAGTCAGGCCACGTGGAACTTTTTTCCTTGGGTGAAGGTGAGCTTCAGCTTTTAGATAAGGAGAGACTACAGGAGGTGGGGGAGGGCGTCCCTGTCTCACAGGTGTTCAGGCCAATTGTGCCAGACCTCCAGCCTTCATAGCCTCGGGCCCTATTCATAGGCAGGAGCGTGACCTGTGTACCTGGGGCCTAGCCCAGAGGGGCAGGGGGATGGGAGCGGTGACCGCTCCACTCTGGCCTTCATTTCCTACTCATTTGCTAGTAGCAGCCTTTAGGGACGGAGTTATTTTGGGGGAACAAAGATGTGTCTCTGCGGTTCCCCTCGGTCCTTTAGCTGGAAGGGAGTCAGGCATGGTCTCCCTTCCTCCGGGTCAGTGTCCGGCCAGCCTTCCCTGCCCCCCGGCTGTCACAGGCCCCTTGTTGCTCCCCAGGCCGTGGAAGCGCTGGAGAGGGAGCACCAGGCCGAGCTGGAGCAGCTCTCTTCCTCGCTGGAGGCCAAGCACAGGGAGGTGAGGTGCAGCCGGCCCTGGGCTGCCAGGCAGAGACTGCGTCCTCCTCCCTCAGCGAGAGCCTCAAGGCCCCTTCGCTGCCGGTGGGCAGAACTCGGCCCCATGCCTGCCCCTGGGGCAGGAGCCTCCCTCCCACTGAAGCCCCCTGGGGATGGGTGCTGGGCCCCTGGCGAGTCCCTGAGGTTGCTCTGCAGCGCTAAGTGGCCCGTTCCCTGTGCTGGGGCCTCCTCAGGTTGTCTCCAGCCTCCAGAAGAAGATGAAGGAAGCTCAGCAGAAAGAGGAGGCCCGGCTGCAGGAGAGCCTCAGTCGGGCAGAGCAGAGGGCTCATCAGAAGGTTCACCAAGTGCTTGAATATGAGCAAGAGGTAAATGCTGGTGGGCTCCTTCGACCTTACGTGTACCTGTCCTGGGCGCTCCGTCCTGGCCCAGGGGCCCCTGCTTTGCTTTGGAAGGCTCAGCTGGGGCTAGAGTTCTGGTTGCATTTCTATGCCTCCGTTCCCTTGAGGTTGGCGCTTCTCCACCCCCGCGCCCCTGTACGTAAGCGGGGAGGGGTGCTGGGATGTGGTGCCTGCACGTCACGAGTCATGCGTGTAGGGCACTGGGGAGGCGTGCGTGTACTCCACCTTCGAGTGCCTCAGTCCCCATGCGCTGGTCCACCCTCGGGCCTGCATGTCACATCCCCGCTGCCTACCCTGCAGCTCAGTGACCTCCTGCGAGAGAAGCGCCAGGAGGTGGAAAGGGACCATGAGAGGAGGATGGACAAGATGAAGGAGGAGCACCAACAAGTGGTAGCTGAGGCCAGAGAGCAGTACGAAGCCGAGGTGACTTGCCCCTTCCCCTGTGCACACATTCGGCGCGTGCGGGCACGCGCAGCTGGCAGTCCTTGGCAGCTGGGTGATGCCCTGCCCTGTTGCAGCCCTGGTTCCCGGTTTACTCCAGCAGCAGCAGGCGGCTGCCTTCCCTCCCCGAGCGGCTGCGGCTCACAGATAACCGAGTTCGTACCCCGTGCTAGCACTGTTCTCAGCTCCCGATGTGTGCGGACTCATTTAGTCCCCCCAACACCCCGAAGAGGTGCGGACTATCGTGACCTCCAGTTGGAAAGTGAAACGGAGACTCAGGAGCGCAAGCACCTTTCCCAAGGGCTCTGGGCTAGTAAGTCGAGGAGCTGAGCTTCAAGCCCCGACTGTCTGGCTCCCAAGCCTTCAACTTTAACCACCCCAGCACCATGCCATCAGGGTTAACCAAAATTCCAGGACATCATAGACTGGCAAGAGGCAAACACTCCTTAGAGCTGATCCGTCCATGTTCAGCCTTCCCCCCCGTAGGTGAGAATGTGGCACCACACCAGCTTGGCTGGCTCACACTGGGGGTGAACAGGGGTGGCGGTGGGGCCTGACTTTAGCTCCCAGCTGGGCCTCTGCCCGGGATGTCTAGGCTCCTGTTCCGGTAACTGGAAACTGTGTCCCGGCCTGTCTGTACGGTCTTTCCCACACAAAAATAGCCGGCCTGTGATAAAACGTAGCTGGTTCCCTTCCCAAACCAATGCGGACCTTGCTGAAGAGCAGTGCTAATTTATTAGTGACCTCTCTTCCCTCGAGGAAGGACGCTGTGCACAGTGGACAGCAGGACAGGCAGATTTCCACGGCAGGGGGGTGTCTCATGGCATCTGAGCAGTGTCTGCTTCCGCGGCAGAGAGGGGTGCAGGCTTTCTGTGGGGGGAGGCCTGGGCGCTCCTCCGTGCTCTCCTCCTCGAAGAGCTGGCCCTCGGGAGCCGCTGGGGTCCCCAGCCTTACTGACTCGAGGCTGCCGGGAGGGGCCGTGGCTTTAGGGGTGTGAGGGCCGCTGCAGCTTCCCCGCCAGCAGCCTCCCCTTCTGGGCAGGAGAGGAAGCAGCGGGCGCAGCTGCTGGGCCACCTGACCGGGGAGCTGGAGCGCCTGCGCAGGTCACACGAGCGAGAATTGGAGGCCGTGAGGCAGATGCAGGACAGGCAGCTCGAGGACTTGCGGCGTCGGCACCGGGAGCAGGTGGGGGCTCCGGGCGGTCCCGGGGCACCAGGGTGGGTGAGCCCCCTCTGGCACCTCCATGCAGGAGAAGTGCTGGGGGCAGGCAGCTGGGGCAGCCGCAGATCTGAGCCTTGATAGCTTCAGGTGCGGGGGTCTCTCACAGGCCAGGGCACGCATGGTCCTTTGTTTTCTGGGCCAGCGAACAGCCCCGGGCTTAGAGGAGGTCAGCCCCCACAGGACCCTGGGTTTGGCGCCTTTGTCTCTCCTTGCCCCCATTGGGAAGACACAAGGTGGTACTTTCCCGGCGGCCTGCAAGGGCAAGTGGGATGAGGCTGAGCCTTAGCTTGGAGGCTGTGCTATGGAAGGGTGGGTCCAGATCTCCCTCCTGCCCCCTCAGCTCATGCCTTGCACTCTTCCTACACTTACATCTTTCACTCTACCTATTTCTGTGCAGGAAAGGAAACTACAAGATTTAGAGGTGGAACTTGAAACCAGAACCAAAGATGTCAAGGCCAAATTGGCTCAACTGGATCTCCAGGTGAGAGAGCAGGAGTTGAGGATAGCATCTCCAGGGGCCCTGGACCTTGGAGTGGTAGCGCCCCAGGGAGAGCTTGGGGCCTCCTGCTCCTTAGACCCAGGGCGTCTGGAGCTGGCCAGACAGCCCCATTTCTTCCCCACCCCCGCAGGAGGAGACCGCCCGAAAGGAGCATCAGCAGCTCCTTGATGTGCAGAGGCAGGTGGCGCTGCAGAGTGAGGTTTGGCTGGCTCCCTGTCCTCCCTCGTCTCTGCCCCGTTCCCTTTACCTTCCCTCCCTCTCCCCGCAACATCCCACCTTTTGCTCACCCGATCTGTCCCGGGCTTTAGGGTTCCAGATGCTGTTGGCAGGATGCCACAGATAGCCCAGCTGGGGAGCCCCAGGGGGTGGGGCTGTGGAGGGCGGCAGAGGCCACACACCTCCTACCCTCGGCGCAGTGACTTCAGGGTGCTTGAGTTCCACGCTCGCTCCCATGCTCCTCGGGGTCCCTGTGCTGCTGCTGCCTGCCTTGGTCCCGCATGTCTCCAGGTGCTTCTATCTTTTCAGGAAGTCACAGCCAGCTATCAGCACTTGGAGGAGTCAAAGAAGGAGCACACCCACCTGTTGGAGTCAAACCGACAGCTCCAAAGACTCCTGGATGAGCTTCGGGCCCGCAAGGTGGAGCTGGAGTCCCAGGTGGATGCGCTGCAGACCCAGAGTCGGAGGCTGCAGAAGCACATCAGGTGGTGTGGGCACCCTGCACTTGGCCTCCCCTGCTATATGCCCTCTGACATACCTGGGCCCTGGCTGCTCACGGCCCAACTATCAGGCAGGGGTGGAGCCAGGCAGAGGGGCTTAGCTGCATTTGTAGGGAGTATGGGGTGAGAGGTATGAACAGCTGGGGGTCTCTGGTTCTACCGGTCATGCCCCAGTCCTGCTGTCTCCCTAAGATCAGGGCTTGAAGCCCACCCCAGCAGGCATGATGGTGTGCTGCCCGCCCTGCTTCATCATGTGAGCCTGTCTCCCCCCTGCCCCCCAAACCCCACCTCTACCCCCATCACAGCGACCTGGAGGCTGAAGCTCAGAGGAAGCAGGACACACTGAAAGAGCTAGTAGCTAAGGAGAGTAACGCCTCCCCAAGTTCTGAGCCAGATCTCCACATTGAGGACCTGAGGAAATCCCTTGGGACAGTGAGTTTCTCTGTGCTGTGGAAGGGACAGGGTGGTGGGACTGGGGCGGTGCTCCAGGAGGGGTCCTGGCTTTGCTTCAAAAACGACCTTAGCCTCCTGTCCTTAATAGTCCCAGTTCCCCATCTCCATCACTCAAATGATATCTATACACGAATGGTGCCCAGCAGCTCCCCCAGAGCCATTTCTGTATTTAGGCCCCTGGGAGGGGCTTTGGGGGGGTCCTTTGAGCCGGCAGTGTATCTGATATTCAGTGGGCCTTTTCTACTGTGTGTCCTTAGAACCAGACCAAAGAGGTATCCTCTTCTCTCTCCCAGAGCAAGGAGGAGACCAACTTGTCCTTGGACAGGTGAGTTCTGATAGCCTTAGTTTGGGTCCAGGATTCCATGAAGGGGTGAGTGCCTGCATCACAGACCTGGGGTGATCACCAGTGGGGCTTGGTTCGGGGACGAGGACCTGAGGGACGGAGGGGATTTCTTTAGCAAGCCAGGAAGGTTGACCCATTGTGACCACTGACACAGCATGCTGGGGCCTGCTGCCCTCTGGTTGAGGATCAAGCTGATGGGAGTGTCTGGCCATTTATCTGGAGGCCCCAGGCCCAATCCCTTTAGAGGCAGGGTGGGAGGACTCTGCAGCATGCTGCGCACTAGAGTGTGAATACTTGTGTATTCATGCCCAGCCTCGTAGTCTGTGCTCAGGCTGGGCATCTGTCGGGGAAGTGCTCAAGTGACCCAGAGCAGTTCTCAGAGCGTGTGTGCTTTCCCTTTCCAACCCCTCTGCCCTGCCCTCCCACAGCATCCAGCACTACCTCTCCGCCGAGGGGATGGCTCTCCGCAGTGCCAAGGAGTTCCTGGTGCGGCAGACCCGCTCCATGCGGAGACGGCAGACGGCTCTGAAGGCCGCCCAGCAGCACTGGTGCCGGGAGCTGGCCAGTGCTCAGGAGGATGCCGACGATCCCCCAGGCACCAAGGCCCTGGAAGATGCGCGCAAGGACCTGGAGGAGGTCAGGGGCCTTGAGGAGAGTCTGCCGGTCCTGCGGGGGCTGGGGTGGGGGGCTGCTGGGGGCAGCCAGGGCAGCCGTGGCTTCTGGTAATTCTGGGTTCCCCGCAGCGTGGTCACATCGGCCCGGGGCCACTGGACAGGTGCTGCAGGTTATTGATCTCCGTGAGGATGAAAGCACCTGACATTTACATGTCAATGCTCAGTGTACAATGCTTTCTTCGTCCTCACAATGTGCAAGGCAGTGGTGGGACTCTCACTTTCTAGGTGAAGAGTACAAGTAAGGTTTTTAAAATTTCACATCCAGTGCTTTTCTGGCCCGTCACCCTAAAGATGTGGTTTATAAGTGAATCTTCTGAGCACACTGGGCATAAGGCTGAAGTACTTGTCTGATAGCCTAATTTCCAGGGAAAAGGAAGAGACTTCATGGTGCCATCTGAGGGCCTTGGCCAGCAGCTCAGGCCTGCTCCCTTAGAATTCTGTTGGTGCCCGCAGGCTTACCAGGGGCATTTGCATGCTGCCCTCAGGCCCTCATTGCTCTGCTGCATGCTGAGAGGGAGGGCGGTGGGGGCAGGGACAGTAATAACCCTAGGGTAGCATGTTGTAACTCTTTGAGAATGTGTTAGGTGCGGGCCCAGGGCTCAGCATGTAACTACCTCATTGAATCCTCATGACCCTAGAAAACTAGTATTTCGGGACGCCTGGGTGGCTCAGTCAGTTAAGGGTCTGCCTTCGGCTCAGGTCATGATCCCAGGGTCCTGGGATCGAGTCCCACATCGGGCTCCCTGCTCCGCGGGGAGCCTGCTTCTCCCTCTGCCTCTGTCTCTCATGAATAAATAAATAAAAAATCTTTAAAAAAAAACCAAACTAGTATTTCTCTTCTTGAGAGGACAGTCCAGAGAGGTGATTTGTCCAGGGTCACCCAGCCAACAACCACACACAGAGCTGGGACTCTAGCACCTGCGCTGAGACCCCGTGTCTGTCCTCCCCTTTCTCTCTGGCGGCAGGAGACCAGGCACCTGGATGAGATGAAGTCGGCCATGCGGAAGGGCCACGACCTGCTGAGGAAGAAAGAGGAGAAGCTGAATCAGCTAGAGTCATCTCTTCGGGAGGAGGTACAGCATGGTGGCCAGGGCCTCCCTCTTCCTTTCCTGGGCTGCTGTTGGGTTCTTTGGTCCCGTGGTGGGGGGAGCTGAGCCTCTGGGGCTCCTGGGCTGGGTTGCTGAATACATCTGTGCGGAATAGTTCTGAGCAGACCCGGAGCCTCTTGCTGCAGGCTCTTGAGAGGCACTGGCCCTGCCCTGCGGGGGTTCCTGAGGAGAGCTGGGCCCCGGGGTTTGGGAATGGACACACCTAGGCTTCCCTCCTTTTCCTGCGGCCTCCTCCAGGGTCCTCTGGACGCTCGAGGCGTGGGTGTGGCAGGAGGGAAGCCTAGGTGGAGCCATCCTGCAGGGGGAGTTTGCTGGGGGCACGGGCTCTGGTCCTGGGGCCCTGCTGCCTATGTGTCAGCCCACTGTGTCCTCCCAACCCCTGCTTCCCTCCTCCCATGCGGCAAGGCAGCCCGTAGGGTGTCCCTCTCCCAGAATTTTGGGTCCCAGAGAGTCCGGGGCCGTCACACGGACAGTGGGCAGAACACAGAGGGCAGGCACCAGTACTCACTGCTGCTCGTACCCATCAGGCTTCAGATGAGGACACGCTGAGACGAGCTTCCACCAAGAAGGTGGTGACATTTGACCTCAGCGACACGGAAGACATGAGCAGTTCAAGCTCCGAATCCCACCCCCTGCCTCACTGTGAGTGGCAGTGCCGGCAGGGGGAGGACCATGGTATCCGTGGAGAGAGGGGGACTTGGGGGGGGCCTACTAGGAGCCAGTGTCTGGAGCAGGCACTCAGTAACGCTTGGGAGGAGTGACCCCATTGGGGTTTGCCAGCACACAGGGCAGAAAGGGTCAGGGGCCACCTGAACATGCAGAGACCTTCTGGTGCCTTCTGCGAGGTGTTCTCCCTCTGCCACTCTGGTCTGCAATGGGGCAGAGGGCCATCTCCTCTCCCTTCCTTGCCCGCTCCCTGGAGAGGCTTTTTCCCCCTCAGCCAGCTTCCAGTCTGCACCCTCTGGCCCCCATCAGCCGAGGGGCTATGGCCCACAGACCAGGAGGGCAGCCAGGGCGCTGCCGTGCCTGGGGCCGTCCTAGGCCCTGAAGCTGAGTCCTTCCCTTTTAGTCAACCTGACTGCAAGTGCCACCTTCCCCTACAAGTTCCAGTACTTGAGCAGCTCCCTGCAGCGGATCAGCAGCCAGCTGAACGGTGTCCTCAGCATGCTGGGCAGTCTCAACCCGCAGCCGCCACCACCCCTCTTCGCTTCCACACCAGCGCCCACCCTGCCCCGGGACCGCAGGAGCACCTCCATACCCGCCTGCCCCTCCCTGGCCCGGGTCTCAGCCTGGCCGCCGGCGGTGCCCACATCCACCCAGTGGGCCTGGGACCCCGGGCTGGGCTCCACGCTCTCCTCCTCCGTGGCTCAAACAGTGGACGACTTCCTGTTGGAGAAGTGGCGCAAGTATTTTCCAAGTAAGCCTCCCTCCCTTCTGCCTCCTCTGCCGGCCCCTTGCCGCCCCCAGCTTTGGCATGGCCCATCCCATTATGGGAGGAAGATTTGCTGGTGACCCTGAAGCCACAGGCTCTGTGAGTCATGACGGTTGACCTGGAGCTTGGGCTGACTGCAGCCTTTCTGATGGGAGCTGGAGCTCAGCAGAACCTAAAAGGTCATCCCTGTCCTCATTGTGATAGCTGCCATCTTGTGCCTTGTGTGAGGGGCCACACATGAGTCCTTCTAACAACCCTCTGAGGTAGTAATATTTATCCCCCCCTTACAGATGAGAAAACTGAGACTCAGGTTAAGGGATATGCTCCAGGGTACCCAGGGAGTAAGTAACACACTGGGTTTTGGCCCCCCGTCTCTATGACTTCAAGATTCTGCTCATAACCCCTTGGCCATACAGCTTTGCCCTGGTTCTGGGCGAGGGGGCCTCTCCTGGTCTCTTAGTCCTGATGAAGAAGGTGAAAAGCCATAAAAACACAGTTACTTTGGGGAAAAAGTTACATATCTGTCTTAACCCAAATAGAAAAGTAGATTAAATTTTACAAATAAACAGGACAATTCCCGTCTCTCATCTGTCTCTCACCTCCAACCACTGAAACTTGCCCTGTTGTTGTGTGTCTGTGGGAGGCGGGAGGTGCACTGGTGAGCTGGGAGGTGGCCTGCTGGGACTGGCTTCCGTGACCCATTTCTGGATGATTTCCTCCTTTTCCAGCTGGAGTCCCGTTCCTCAGCAGCGGCCCTGCCCCACTGGAGAACAGGCTGGGTTATGTGTCTGCCAGGTAAGCCTCCCTGGGCAGGCGGCACCTCCCAGGGGAGCAGAACTCTGGTTACGTTGCCCAGAGAGCTTGGACAGGTCCCCAGGCCACAAAGTTGCGTGCCTGGGTCTGAGGTGCCTCTACCACCACCAGAGAAAAGTCTTACTCACTGAGGTCCCAGTGGCGGCCGGCCGGTCTCACCTGGCCCAGCTCTGGGAGGAAGCTGCCTGCTAGCCCCTGCAGGGAGAAATCAGCCTTGGCAGGACCCTGTTCCTTCCCCTGGCCCTTCCTGTCCTTGAGCATGGCTTTTGTCTTTGCCATTGAGCTTGTTGTCTGTTCCCGCAGTCCTGCTGAGCAACATCTGGAGTGAGAAGGGGCACCCTGGGGGAGAGACAGATGGGCAATTACTTAAACCTGTTGTTAATTTCCCATTCATCTTCTTCCTTGCCAAATATATCCCCTGCCCCCCCTCCACAGGCCCCCAACCATAAGCACCCCCACTTACCCTTTGGCCCACTCAGGAGCTGATGCTGGGCAGGTATTGGAGTCAACAGAGGGGAAAGCTTTTGCTGGTCAGATTGGCTGGGACTAGGCCGATGTGGGAGCCCTGACGTCAGGAGTGTTCACCCAGGGGAGGGGCCGGGGGGGGGGGCACCACCTTGTCTTTGGGGAACTGATGCTCATCATTCCAGAAGGGCATTCTTGCCAGCAAAGGAAGCTTGGAGTTGCTAAAGCCACCCCGCGAAGGCCCTGGCTGGTGTATGGGGTGTGTGGAGAGGAGGGAGAAGCGGGTCGACTGTCCCCTTCCTCCAGTCCTCTTGCCTCCTCTCTCCCTCTCCTCACGCCGGCCTCCGCCTTCCCAGTGAGCAGCTGCGCCTCCTGCGGCGGGCCCATTCCCACGGCTCCAGCCCTGAGGCAGGCAGCACAGACTTCCAGAGCATGATCGAGGCCAACCGAAAGTGGCTAGAACATTACAGGAATGACCCCAAGTTGTATCCTTTGGTCCCCAAGTCTTGGCCCCTTCCTGCTGTCATTGCTGGGATGGCTGAGGTGGGCTACAGAGCTTGTGTTTGTGCCCTGGGTGGTGGTGGTGGTGGGGTGGGGTGGGGGGCGGGGCGGCGGTCCAAGGAGGACCCTGTTTGGGCCTTGGCCTTTCCCTGGACCTGAATAGCTGACTTGACTGCAGAGTTTTCCTTCACCTCGTGGCCAGACAGCTCTTCTCTTCAGTGCCCAAGCCGGCAGCTACCTCGGGCCTTCTGCAGCTGGGCCTGGATGAGACCAGTAGCCTGAGGGTGTATCGCTGCTGAGGCCCCGAGCCTCTCCTGCACCCAGACCAAGTGCCTGAGGAGCTGCCTGCGCTCTAGTCCTTCTGAGAAAGCTTTCTCCTGCCCTATTTGCTGCTGCCTGCCCCACTCAGAGGAACCCGGCGGCGGGGCCGGAAAGGATGGTACCACTGGAATACCGTAAGCCTCCCCCCTGAGACCACGCATCTCAGGGTGAAGAGTGTGGACTTCTGTGAGCTCCTGCCTGGACAAGGCAACACCGATGTGGGGCCATCAGAGCCCGGGCACCTGCAGGAGGAGGTATTAGGAATTGTCTTCTGAGGCCAAGGGGCCTGCAGGGCACTCTGTGCTCGGGACTCCTGCGGTTATGTGTGTATGGTCCTTAATTCACCAGAACGAAGCCCCCCAGCATGTCTGTACCCTGGGACCAGGCTCTAATACCTCAGCCTCAGAGAGATCAGACCCTTTTCTTTTTGGTAAGTCTCCTTTCTTGAGCACTCTATCTCAGGATTGGGCCCAGAGCCCTGCCAGAGGTTGCTGGAAGTTGGCCCCCAGACGTTCTGCTGCCTGTCCTCCCTCTACTGGCTCTGTGCTTTCCTCAGGGGCGCTCCCTTCCCTTCCCTCGGGCTCCTTCCCCCCAGCTCGATTCTCAGGTCACAAGCACACAACTTTCAAGAAGCCACAGGAAAAGTCTGGGATGGCTTTGGGTTTGCATCTTGGTTTTCTCTTTCTGGGCCACTATGGGGAGAGTTGTGGGTTCTTGTTTCCACGCCCCTGGCAGCCCTCCTCCGGGCTGGGCTGCACTGGGCCTGGCTCCCTGCGGTCCCACCTCCCGTCAGAGGGCTCCTTGGCGGGGGGCGGCTGTAGCGGATGTTCTTGGACATCTGTCCTGTCGTTTAAATAAAATGCCCCCGTGTTTGTCTTGAAAGCTCTGGGGTTGCCCCTGCCTCTCCACGGCACAGACACCAAGTCTCTGCCAGGGACTAAGAAACTTTCTACCCCACCCCAGACACACTTTGTAGGCATCAGTCTGCCATAGAGAAAAAAAAGTCCATTTTGCTCTTTGGCTCATCCCGTGTGCATTGGGGCTAGCGCACGTATTACAACCAACTCCGGTGACAAGCCTGTGTTTTCTACATCAGTTAAATCCCTGCAGGTCCATTTGCCACAAGGCAGTTTTGTGAATGCGTCTCCTCTTTGAAGGCCTTAGACACCTAGGAGGTGTTCTTAAGAGGGAGGAGGCAAATTTACTCATGACAACAAGCCTGTAAGCTAGGTGTATGGATGAAAACCCAGAGGCTCGGAGACCCGGAAGGGCCTGAGGTCCTGAAGGAAGTCAGTTGCTGCCCAGCGCCGAGCCCCCGGCCCCATCTGTGCTCCCTGTCCCTGTTGAGTGGAAGCCTTGGGAAGTGCTGATGTGCTCCATCTCTCCCTCCCCCCACCCCTACTGGACCACCTACCAGCTGGAGACTCGTGCCATCTCCCAAAGGCCATTTGGCATTGTTTGCTGCATGCACACAAATGAAAGCTAAGCCCCCTGATGTCCTAAGCTGGCAAAGTTAGGTGGGTTTTGTTTTCTGCTCCAGTGGTGTGAGCAGCCAACATAGTTTTGGGTTTGCAGCAACAAAATTGCTGGGAGAATCAACCGAGAAGGCCGTGTTTCATGGATTTGCATAAGAAAACCAACTACAAATTAACCCAGCCTCCTCTGTGTCCTAGCTGCTCTGTTGGAGGGAGGGAGGAAAGATGCTACGTGTGTCCAGTACCTTCCGTGTGCAGGTGCTTTTCAGATATCTCATTTAACCCTCTTAACCTGTGAAGCTGGTATTATCTTATAGATGGGGAACTTCAGGCTCAGAGTGGTTAAATGACTACAGCTCAGGTTTGCCCAGGATTTGAACCTAGATCTACACCTCTCTAAAAGCTGAGTTGTGTTGAGCCTGCTCCCCTAGGTCAGCACCTTCTGTCGTCCTGACTCACAGAACAGTCCTGGCCAGCTTGCTCTGAAGACCTGGGTCCCAGGGAGGGAGTGGCTTCTAGCAGGGTGAACAACCCCCCACCCCCGCCGGGCCAAGCTTGACAAGGGAGACTTTTTCCAAAGACTCCAAAACTGCCCCATCTCTCCCTTTAGAGACTGTAAAATCTAGCTGGGGAGTCTAGAATCCTAGACCTGGTAGCTGAATGGAACCTTGCAGATGATGTTCAGCTCACTCATGTTTATAGCAGCAGGAACAGCCTAAAGAGATAAGGTGAGTTACCCAAAGTTACAGTCAGGGCATGGCAGAAGCAGGACCAGAACCTAGGAGTCCTGCCTCCCAGCCTGGGGCTTCAGGAAAGAGTGTTTTTAAAAAGATGCTCATTTTGAACAGGCTACATGTTCACATGGCTCCATATTCAAATGACACAAAAGTCAGTCCATCCATGGGCCAGGCTTCTCCTTGAAGGTTCCTTCTGGAGATTTTATGCAAATACAAGAAAAGAAGGGGCAGTGTTTTTATCTTCTTCCCTTTTACTGGTGGGGTAAGAGTCTTTCCTAACCTAGGATCAGACAACCTCCCAAAGCTCTTTTGTGAGATGTCCACTGACTATTTTCTTAGGGGAGCAGTGTTGGGAATGGCAGCCCCCCAGCCATGCCAACTTCCACACCAAGTGGCAGCCTGGGGAAAGGATATAACCCTGGCCTTAGGACACCTGGGTGTACCTTAGGCTGGAACACCTACAACCTGAACAAGTCCTCTCCAGGTCTGTGTCTCCCCTGGTTAAAAGCTCAAAGCCTAAACCCACATTCTAGGGATGAAGCAGGGTGGCTGCCTTGGGTGGGGAGCTGCTCTTATCCAGAGGGAGGCTGGAAAGCCCTCAGTGGCCTAAGAGAGGCTCTGGTGGGGAGGGTAACCGGTGGGGGTTTCCAATCCCACCACCAACTTTTTTGCGGGGGGGGAGGTGGAGAAGTGAGGATTAAAAAATAGAGCCCCTGGCATCACCAGTGTCCTGAAGAACGGGAAAGTCCCTTTGTTGCTCCTTTCCACTTGCATCTCCTGCCTCCCCCATTGAATCTGCCATCTCTAGCAGATATGTTCCCCAGAGGGCCCAGCAAAGGGCCATGGAGCACTGCTGGCCATGGTGGAGGAGAGGGGTGCCTGCTCTTGGGAGGTAGGGACAGTGTGATGAGTTCCACTCTCACAATTAAAAGCAGAAGGGGCATGAGTCAAACAAGAGTTCCCACTTTATCCTCAGTTTTCCTATCTGTAAAATGGGGTGACCTATCCCATAAAGTGGTTGGGAGGATTAAAGAAGTTAATCCATATAAAGTCCTCAAAACCATGTTCAACACGTAGTAAGGGCAGTGACCTCCCCAAGATAGCAACATAGGTCATTCCTGACTTCACGCCCCTTCATAAGAACAACTAGCAACTATTCACAGACAAGACACCACTGAGAATCCTAGAGCACAATGCCGAGGCTGAAGCACCCCTCAGCACAGAGACCAAGACAGACTGCACTGGAGGAGTAGGAGAAGCGGCTTTACTGCCCCTCCCCTAGGCCAGGGTAGCACCACGCTGAGAGGTCCCCCTGAACCTACGGTTCCTCCAAGGGAGAAGAGTTCAGGTTAGATATCCAGTTCCCCCAGCATTGCGGGTCACTTTGTGGGAGCACCTACTGTGGTTTCACCCCATGGGGATTGCAGGGGCATCTGTGACGTAAGTGGGGAAGGACTTCCAACAACCAGCACTTAGATCTCAGCCAACCAAGTTCATACTTGCAGGGCCCAAGTAGTAATCGCAACCAGTGGCTTTATTCAACTGCAGAACCAAGTTAGCAGTGCAGTCTGACCGGGGAACTAGGCAGGGGGCAGGTCTGCCTGATTCGGGTCCTCCTCCTCCTCAAAGAGGAGTGTGTAGGCGCTGTAGCCTGGTCTGCCTGTGCCCAGGCAGTAGGGCTGGGGAGAGCCCTAGCAGTTGTGGGATGTGGCTCCCGGCCCCTCCTGACCAGAAAGCCTGGTTTGGGATAATTTGAGAGTTGCCTGAAGAGGGCTCTCCAAGTCCCACTGAGGCTGGAGAAGCTGAATCATGGCCGCACTTGCTATGGAGCACGGTCCTTGGCCCCATCTGAGAGGAAGGGCTGGCAAGAACACCTGGAATCTTCTGCATAACCCAGCCACACTTGAGCCAAGAGGCAAGTGTGCAGAACTGACCACCCCTAGAGCAAAGCTAGTGGCCCGGTTTGGTCAGGGAAGCATGGGTCAGCTTTAGTCAAGACCGCAAAGAGCCTTAACGGCCTTGGAGCTGCTTCTCCCACTGCACCTCGGCAGGGAAACTAAATTCATAGTTCCACTTACAGCTGAATACAGCCTTCAGCCCACATGACTAAGGAGCCTTACCAGAACACAGAGGAAGCTGCACGGCCCACCCAACAGCCCTGTTTACAGTGGCACTTGAACAGAGAACATACATAGCCTGTGGCTTTCCCCATCTGCAGAACAAAATTGGTGACCTCATCTGACCAGGGTATTCAGTGCACACTCTTGCCCGATTTGGGCCCCAAGGCTGTGAACCATGCAGACTCTGGGTTTTGTCCTGCTGCCTGGCCAGGGCAAGGAAGCAAATTCATAGCCTCACCTGCTGCTAAGTATAGTACCCAGTCTTAGAAAGCCTGGACACAGAATTTAGGCAACCATGGAGCTCATCCTATAGCCTCACTTGGGCAGGGAAGCAAGCCAACAGTCCTATCCAGCTGTTTTCAGCCAGTGGTATACCCAACACCCTTATCTCAGAGCTTAAACAGTTGCCTTGTCCAAATAATAGACCCTAATAGCAGGCTTCACCTACCCAAGACATTACCAGCAGACTTGTCCAGAAGCCCAAATTGAGCTGACCTTTGAAATACTATCTCTGCCAAAGCAAACCTGCAAAGTCTGGAAGAGAAGACCACTTACTCAAATGCAGATACCAACATAAGGAATCAAGGATCATGAAAAATCAGACAAATTTGATACAACCAAAGGAAACAGATAAAGCTTAATAAGTTACTCTAAAGAAATGTCAATCTAGGGGCGCCTGGGTGGCTCACTTGTTAAGCATCTGCCTTCGGCTCAGGTCAGGATCCCGGGGTCCTGGGATCGAGCCCCACGTCGGGCTCTCTGCTCAGCAGGAAGCCTGCTTCTCCCTCTCCCACTCTCCCTGCTTGTGTTCCCTCTCTCACTATGTCTCTCTCTGTCAAATAAATAAAATCTTTTAAAAAAAAGAGATGTAGATCTAGGATCAAAGAATTCTGAAGAATCCTTTTAAAGTAGTTTAATCTACAAGAACACATGGACAACTAAATAAAATTAGATTAACAGTTCATGAACAAAACAAGAAGTTCAACAAAGAAACAAACCATCAAAAAAACCCAAACAGAAATCTTAGGGCTGAAAAAATACAATAACCACACTGAAGAACTCAGTCAAAACTTCAAAAGTAGACCCACACAGGCAGAAGAATCAGCAACTTGGAAGACAGGAGGTTTGAAATTATCCAGTCAGAGGAGCAAAAAGAAAAAAAGGGGCGCCTGGGTGGCTCAGTCGTTAAGTGTTGCCTTCGGTTCAGGTCATGAGCCCAGAGTCCTGGGATCGAGCCCCACATCGGGCTCCCTGCTCGGTGGGAAGCCTGCGTCTCCCTCTCCCACTCCCCCTGCTTGTGTTCCCTCTCTCGCTGTGTCTCTGTCAAATAAATAAATAAAATCTTAAAAAAAAAAATAATAAAAAAGACTGAAGAAAGCCAGTGGGGCTTATAGGATACAATGAAAGGAAACAATATTCATATTATGGGAATCCCAGAAGAAAAGAAAGGGACAGAAACTATATTTAAAGCAATAATAGCTGAAAAGTTCCTAAACTTGGGGAAAGAAATAGGCATCCAGGTTGAAGACACCCAAAGGACCCCAAAGAGGAACCCAAATAGGGTTACAGTGGACACATTAAATTACTAAAAGCTAAACACAGAATTTTATTTATTTTTAAAAAATATTTGGGAGAGAGAGAGAGAGAGCACGTGTGCATGTGCTCCTGTAGGGGGAGGGGCAGAGGGAAAGAGAGAAAGCAAGCATCCCAAGCAGACTCCCTGCCAAACACAGAATTTTAAAAGCAGCAAGAGAAAAGTATACACAAGTGACCTTCCATAAGACTTTTTGGCAGACTGCGCAGCAGAAAATTTTCAGGCCAGAAGAGAACAGGATGACATGTTTAAAACTTGAAAAGGAAAAAACTGTCAACCAAAAATACTATACCCAGTAAAGCTCTTCTGCACAAATGAACTAGGGATGAAGACTTTCCCAAACAAAAGTTGAGGGAATTCACCAATACATGTGCCTTCCAAGAAATGATAGAGGGAGTTCTTTGAGTGGAAATAAAAGGACACTAATTAACATCATAAAAACATAAGGCATTGTAAAATTCAGTGATAATGGTAAATATATAGTCAAAGTTAGATTCTGTAATATGGTAAAGGTGGTAGATAATTCACTTACAACTAGGGTTTAAAAGTTACCAACAAGGTTCTGGTCTAGGATGGCAATGTTGGAAGACCCTGAACTCACCTGCTCCATGGACACACCAAATCTACACCTATTTATAGAGCAGTTCCTTTTGAAGAACTGAGGGCTGACTGAACAGCTTCTGCACAACAAAAGATAAACCATATAGAGAATGGCAAGAGAGAAGAGACACAATTACAAAGGGAGCCCCCACTCCCTATGTTGTGAACTGCTGTGGGGAGGGATAGGACTGAGGGACCTGGAACAGATTCTTCTGCCCTGGGGCACAGAAAAAAAAAAGCCACAGTTTAAAAGGGCAACTAGAATAAAGGAACCACCCCTAGGACCTTGCCAAATGGCTGCGGAGCTGTTGGAGCTCTCTGGGTGGGGAGGGGCTTATGAACACCATTGTCCATGTTTCCCCTTAGTCTTGTAGCATAGACAGGAGCAAAGTCTGGGCACCCTAGCTGGCCTACCACCTTAGCAAGCACCAGGGCCCTAGCCCACACCAGCCCCAACCATCCCACCAAGGTGGCCCCAGTGCAGCACACATAGGACACCTCCAGTCAGTGCTCACTACAGCTCTAGTCATTGTATCAAGGTTATATAGGCACAAAGAACCTCAGAAGACTCCAGGCCTGTACCATTTCAGCTCCAGTTGCCCTGTCAGGTTACCCCCTATGATGAGCACCTTGGGAAATCCTGCCTTGCACCCATTTTAGCTTCAGCTGTCCTCCCAGGGTCCCCTCTATGCAGAGAGCCCCAGGACCTCCCTGACCTGTACCTACTTCAACTACAGTTGTCCTGTCAGGGCTCTTGCCCAGAGAGCCCTGGGACTGCCCTAGCCTATGCCCACTTCAGCTCTGACCATCCCACTAGTGCAGTCCCAGCACAAGTGCCCAGGATCCCCAACCTATACCAGCCTCAGTTCCAGCCAGCCAGCCAGCCAAAGTCACCGTGCACAGTCTACACAGGGATGACCATACAATAAGACTATTTCTTCAAGTTTAGGAGAAGTGGCTATTCCACCTGATTCAGAAAGAAGAACAGAAAAGCAAAATGAGGAGACAGGAATATGCTCCACATGAAAGAATAAGACAAAACCTTAGGAAAAAACCCTAAATGAAACAGAGATAATATGCTTGATAAAGAGTTTAAAGTAATGATCATAAAGATGCATATCAGACTGAAGAGTGGAATAACTCAGTGAGAACTTTAACAACAAGATAGACAATATAAAAAAGAATCAGAGTTGAAGAATACAATCACAGAAATAAAAAGTACATTGGGGGAATCAATGTTAGATTAGTGGAGGCACAAGGAATGGATCAGTGATCTGGAAGACAGGATAATGGAAAGCACCCAAGCTGAACAGCGCAAAGAAAAAAAAATTGATGAGGATAGGTTAAGGGATGTCTTGGACAACACCAAGCAAACAAACATTTGCATTATCAGGGTCCCAGAAAAAGAGAGAGAGAAAGGGGCAGAAAACTTATTGAAGAAAGGTGAAAATTTCCATAACCTGGGGAAGGAAAGAGACATCCAGTTTCAGGAAGAACATAGTTCCAGACAAGATAAATCCAAGGAGGGCCACACCATGACATATAATAATTAAAATGTAAAAGGTTAAAGATGAATTTTAAAAGCAAGAGAGAAGCAAACATTTACATAAAGGGAAACCCCATAAGGCTATCAGCTGATTTTACAGCAGAAAGTTTGCAGGCCAAAAGGGAGTAGTATGTTATTTTCAAAGTGCTGAATGGAAAAAACCTGCAACCAAGAATACTCTACTTAGCAAGGTTATCATTTAAAATTGAAGGAGAGTGAGTTTCCCAGAAAAGTTAAAGGAGTTCATCATCACTAAACTGGCCTTAAAAGAAATATTAAAGGGATTTCGTTAAGTGGAAAAGAAAAGGCCGTAATTAGAAGAAAATTATGAATAAAAAGATGTAAAATATGACAATAAATGCATACAACGTGGAGGGGTGAATAAAGTTTTTTTAGAATGTGTTCAAACTTAAGTGACCATCAACTTAATACAGACTGCTATATACTTAGGATGTTATATATGCACATCATGGTAACCACAAACCAAAAACCATAATAGTTAAACAAGAAAGAGAAAGGAATTCAAGCATAAAACCAAAGAAAAGAACCAATCACAAGGAAAGAGAGCAAGAGGGGAAAAAAAAAAAAAGGAACAGAGAAAAACTACAAAAACAAGAAGCAATTAACAAGATGACAATAAGTACATATCTATCAATAACTTTAAATGTAAATGGTCTAAATGTTCCAATCAAAAGACATAGGGTAGCAGAATGGATTAAAAAAAAACAAGTCCCATGTATATGCTGCCTGCAAGCATTTCAGACCTAAAGACACATACAGACTGAAAGCAAAAGTATGGAAAAAGATATTCCATGCAAATGGAAATGAGAATAAAAAAGCTGGGTAGCATTCTTATATCAGACAAAATAATCTTTAAAACAAAGACTGTAACAGACATAGAAGGGCACTGCATAAAGATAAAGGGTCGATCCAACAAGATCTAAAAATTGTAAACA
The DNA here is from genome assembly GCF_054177405.1 of Leptonychotes weddellii. Taxonomy (NCBI): domain Eukaryota; kingdom Metazoa; phylum Chordata; class Mammalia; order Carnivora; family Phocidae; genus Leptonychotes; species Leptonychotes weddellii. The sequence goes on along the minus strand of NC_138379.1, from coordinate 82,914,444 downwards.
TCGATGTACCCAAAATTGGAGTACCTAAATACATAAAGCAAATATTCACAGACAAAAAGGGAGAAATTGACACTAATACAATAATAGTAGGAAACTTTAACACTCCACTTATATCAATGGCTAGATCATCCATGCAGAAAACCAATAAAGCAACAGCGTCTTTGAATGACACAATAGACCGGATGGACTTAACAGAAGATATACAAATGGCCAACAGACACATGAAAAAAAGGTCAATGTCACTAAACATCAGGAAAGTGCAAATCAAAACCACAATGAGATATTACCTTACACCTGTCAGAATAGCTTGAATCAAAAAGATAAGAAATAATAAGTGTTGGCAAGGATGTGGAGAAAGGAAACCCTGTGTACTGTTGGTAAGAAGGCAAATTGGTGCAGTCACTGTGGAAAAGAGTATGGAGGTTCCTCAAAAAATTAAAAATAGAAATGCAATGTGATCTAGTACTCCCACTACTGGGTATTTACTCAAAGAAAACACAAACACTAATTCAAAAAGATATGTGCACCCCTCTGTTTATTATAGCATTATTTAAAATAGCCAAGATATGGGAGCAATCCAAGTGTCCATCGATAGAGGTATGGATAAAGAACATGTGGTCTTATATACAATGAAATATTACTCAGTCATAAAAAAGAATGAAATCTTGCCATTTGTGACATGGGTAGACCTAGAGGGTATTATGTTAAGCGGAATAAGTCAAAGATAAATACCGTATGATTTCATTTGTGGAATCTAAGCAACAAGACAAATGAATAAACAAACAAAAAGCAGAAAAAGACCCAGAAATACAGAGAACACACTGATGGTTGCCAGAAGGGAGGGTGGTGGTGGGGGGTGGGCAAAATGGGTGGACTGAGAGTTACAGACTTCCATTTATGGAATAAGTCACAAGGATAAAATGTATATCCTAGGGAATATAGTTAGTGGTATTGGAGTAGTGTTGTATGGTGATAGACAGTAGCTACACTTGTGGTGAGCATAGCATAACATATAGACTTGTTGAATTACTATGTTGTACACCTGGAACTAATGTAACATTGTGTGTCAACTATACTTCAACAAAAAATAAAAGAAACAAATGTAGTAAAAACCATAACTATAATAATCTATTAGTTACACAATGTAAAGAATATATAAATTGTAACATCAATAACCTAAAATGTGAGAAGAAGAGATAAAAGTGTAAAGCTTAGAAATTCTATTGAAGTTATCATTAGTTTAGGGTGTTATAATTTTAAGAGAGTTTATGTAAGCCTTATGGTACCCACAAGGGAAAACCTATAATTACACAAAAGAACATGACAAAGAAGTCAAAACATATTGATATAAGACATAAAAACATCAAAACAAACTAAAAAGCAGGATAAAAAAACAATGAACAAAATGGCAATAGTAAGTCCTTACTGTTAATGATTACTTTAAATGAAAACAGATAAAGTTCTGCAGAATGGCTGACTAGATAAATAGACAAACAAAAAACAAGGTCCAATGATATGCTGCCTACAAGAAACCCACTTTAGCTTTAAAGACACAGAGACTGAGAGTGAAGGGATGGAAAGATTTCAAGCAAACTTACTGTCCAAAAGGCAAGGGTAGCTATATGTATATCAGATGAAATAGACTTTAAAAATGGTCAAAAGTGGGAGGGATGGGGTGGCTGGGTGATAGACACTGGGGAGGGTATGTGCTATGGTGAGGGCTGTAAATTGTGTTAGACTATTGAATCACAGACCTGTACCTCTGAAACAAATAATACATTATATGTTTTTTTAAAAAAGAAGAAGATAGCAGGAAGGGAAGAATGAAGGGGAATCAGAGGGGGAGACGAACCATGAGAGACTATGGACTCTGAGAAACAAACTGAGGGTTCTAGAGGGGAGGG
>NC_138379.1:82888639-82912440 GCF_054177405.1 Leptonychotes weddellii | reverse complement strand
TAGCCTGGTGATGGGTATTGAGGAGGGCACGTTCTGCATGGAGCACTGGGTGTTATGCACAAACTATGAATCATGGAGCACTACATCAAAAACTAATGATGTAATGTATGGTGATTAACATAATAATAAAAACAAACAAACAAAAGAAATACAGATCTGCTGTCTAAACAAACCTCTAACATTTCAAGAAATCCCATGGAGGCACAAATAAAATCCCTGGAATAATGAAGCAGCACAATAACTTACTTTAATAAAATCAGCCTCTGAAAATAAAAAATAAAAATAAAAATGGTCAAAAGTGACAAGATCATTATATAATGACAAAGGAGTCAATGTATCAACAAAATACAATAAATGTGCCCAACACCAGAGTATTTCAATACATAAAGCAAAAACTAAGAGCTACAAGGAGAAATAAAGAGCAACACAGTAATAAATGGGGACCCTAATGCCCCACTCTCAACAATGGATAAATCATCCAGACAGAGAATCAATAAAGACACAGCAGATTGAACAATACTATATACCAAATGGATCTAGCAGACATACACACAACATTCTATCCAACAGCAAAATACACATTCTTCTCCAGTGCACAGGGAACATTTTCCAGGACAAATGATATGTTGGGCTGCAAAATGAGTCTTAGCAAATTCAAGGAGACAAATCATACCAATATCTTCTCTTACCACAGTGGTATAAAACTAGAAATCAATAACAAGAGAAAAAGTGTAAAATTCATGAATACGTGGAAATTAAACAACACTCTTCCTGAACAACCAATGGGTCAAAGAAGAAATTAAATGGGAAATAAAAAAATATCTTAAGACAAAAATGTAAATAACATACCAAAACTTATAGGATGCAGCAAAAGCAGGTTTATGAGAGAAGTTCATAGCAGTAAGTTCCTACATTAAGAAGAAAACTCATACACAAACAACCTAGATCTACACCCTTTAGTTAAGAAACTAAACAAAGAACAAACTGAGCCCAAAGTTAGCAAAAAGAAGATAATATATAAAGATTAGAGTAGAAATAAACGAAACAGAAACAGAAAAACAATAGAAAAGATTAACCAAACTAGGAGTTAGTTGTTGAGAAGATAAACAAAATTGACACTCCTTTAGCTAGACTACCTAAGGAGAGAAACCTAATTAACAGAATTATAAATGAAACAGGACACATTACAACTGACACCACAGAAATACAAGGATCATAAGAGGCAACTATGAACAACTATATACCAACAGTCTGGGCAACCAAAAAGAAATGGAAAAATTCTAGAAATGTACAAACTGCCAAGACTGAATCAGGAAGAAATAAAAGTCTGCACAGCTAATCACTAGTAAGGAGATTAAATCAGTAATAAAAAAAATTTCTCAATGATGAAAAGCCAAGGCTGGGTGGCTTCACTGGTGAATTTTATCAAATATTTAAAGAATTAATGCTAGGGTGTGCCTGGGTGGCTCAGTCAGTTAAGTGGCTGCCTTTGCCTGAGGTTATGACCTTGGGGTCCCAGGAATGAGCCCTGCATCAGGCTCCCTGCTCAGGGGTGAGTCTGCTTCTCCCTCTCCCTCTCCCCCCAACTCATGCACATGTGCACTCTCTCTCTCTCAAATAAATAAATAAAATCTTTAGAAAATAATTAATGCCAATCCTTCTCAAACTCTTTAAAAAAACTGAAAAGTTGGGTACACTTCCAAGCTCAGCTTGTGAGGTCAGCATTAACTTGATACCAAAGAAAAAGATACTATCAGAAAAGAAAACTATAGGTCAATATCCCTGCTGAATATAAATGTAAAAATTCTCAATAAAATACTAGCAAACAGAATTCATAGAACACTAAAAGGATTACTCACCCAAGTGCGATTTATGCCTGGGATGCAAGATGGTTCAACATATGCATATCAATGTGATACATCACATTAATAAAGAAAAAAAAGTCATGCAATAATCTTATTAGATGCAGAAAAAGCATTTGACAAAATTTAACATCCATTCATGATAAATCAGGTAGGGAAGGAATGTACCTAAGTATATTAAAGGCTGTATATGGTAAGTCCATAGCTAACATCATGCTCAATGGTGAAAGGTTCAAAGCTTTTCCTCTAAGATCAGGAATAAGACAAGGGTGTCCACTCCCACCACTCCTATTCAATATAGTACTGGAAGTCCTTGTTAGAGCCATCAGGCATGAAAGAGAAAAGGCTCAGCATTGTTAAGGAAGAGGTAAAACTGTCTCTATTTGCAGATGACACGATTTTATATAGAGAAAATCCTAAAGACTCCACCAAAAAAACTGTTAGATCTAACCAATAAATTCAGAAAAGTTTCAGGATACAAAATTAACATACAAAAATCAGTAGCATGTCTATACACTACCAACAAATTCTGTGAAAAATAAAGAAAATGATCCATTTACAATAGCATTGAAACAATAAAATACTTAACAATAAACTTAATCAAGGAGGTGAAAAATCTCTACTCTGAATACTGTAAGACATTGATGAAAGAAATTGAAGAAGACACAAATAGATGGAAAGGTATTCCATGTTTATGAATTGGAAGAATTAATGTTAAAATTTCAATACTACCCAAAGCCATCTGTAGATTCATTGTAATCCCTATCAAGATTTCAATAACATTTTTTACAGAAGTAGAAAAAACAATCTTAAAATTTATATGGAACCACAAAAACCCCTGAATAGCCAATGCCATCCTGATAAAGAACAAAGCAGGAGGTATCATACTTCTTGATTTCAAGATATACTATAAAGCCATAGCAATCAAATCATCAAGTGAGATTTATTGTGGGGATTACAAGGATAGTTCAATATTTGCAAGTCTGCCAAAGTGATGCACCACATTAACAAAATGAAGGGTAAAAATCATATGATCATCTCAATAGATGCATAAAAAGCATTTGGCAAAATTCAACATCCTTTCTTGACCAAATCTCTCAACAAAGTGGGTTTAGAGGGAACATACCTCAACATAATAAAGGCCATACATGAAAACCCACAGCTAACATCATACTCAATGGGGAAAAACTGAGCGCTTTCCTTTAAGATCAGGAACAAGACGAGGATATCCACTCTAGCCCCTTTTATCGAACATAGCACTAGAAGTCCTGGCCACAGCAATCAGACAAGAAATCAAAGGCATCTAAATTGGTAAGAAAGAAGAAAAACTTTCACTATTTGCAGATGACATGATACTATACATAGAAAACCCTAAAACTCCACCAAAATACTATTAGAACTGGTAAATGAATTCAGTAGGGTTGAAGCATACAAAATTAATATACAGAAATCCATTGCATTTCTATACACTAATAATGAAATAGCAGAAAGAGAAATTAAGAAAAATAATCCTATTTATAACTGCACCAATAATAATAAAATATACAGGAAAAAACTTAACCAAGGAGGGGAAACAAGTGTACTCTGAAAACTATAAAACCTTGATGCAGGAAACTGAAGAAAACACAAACAAATGGAAAGATATTCTATGCTCATAGATTGGAAGAATATTGTTAAAATGTCCATACTACCCAGAGCAATCTACAGATTTAATGCAATCTCTATCAAAATACCAACAGCATTTCCCACAGAACTAGAACAAATAATCTTAAAAATTTTATGGAACCACAAAAGAGCACAAATAGCCAAAGCAATCTTGAAAAAGAACAAAACTGGAGGCATCATGATCCCAGATGTCAAGATATACTACAAAGCTGTAGTAATCTGTATGGTACTGGCATAACAATAGACACATAGATTAATGGAACAGAGAGCCCAGAAAGAAACCCACAATTATATGGTCAATTAATCTTTGACAAGGAGGCAAGAATATGCAAAGGGAAAAAGACAGTCTCTTCAACAAATGCTGCTGGGAAAACTGGACAGCCACATGCAAAGAATGAAACTGGGTCCCTTTCTCACACCACACACAAGATAAACTCAAGATGGATTAAAGACCTAAATGTGAGACCTGAAACCACAAAAATCCTAGAAGAGAACACAGGCAGTAATTTCTTTGACATCGGCTATAGCAACATTTTTGTAGATAGGTCTTCTGAGGCAAGGGAAATAAAAGCAAAAATAAACCCCTAAAAATAAGACGTGGCTCCCCACGGGCACCAGTAAGAAAAACCCAAACTCTGGGTGCCTGGGTGGCTCAGTTGGTTAAGCGACTGCCTTTGGCTCAGGTCATGATCCTGGAGTCCCTGGATCGAGTCCCGCATCGAGCTCCCTGCTCGGCGGGGAGTCTGCTTCTCCCTCTGACCCTCCCCCCTCTCATATGCTCTCTCTCATTCTCTCTCTCTCAAATAAATAAATAAAATCTTTAAAAAAAAAAAGCATCTTTACCTGCATTATGGCCTTCCGGTCTCTCCAACCTGGCAGCTCACGGACTCATTTCCCATTTCACAGAAAAGAAAATGGAGGCCCATGAGGGTGAAGCCACTTTTCCAGAGTTAAAGAGTTGGAAAAGGAGCAGTGAGCGTGGATTCCCCATTCCTCGCTTTTCCCTCACAGGGCTCAGCACAATTCCTGCCACATAGAGTGCAACACCTGCTGCCTTCCAGGGGTTCCCTGGGTTTCTGTAGAGTCCCAAGAGGCTTGGTGAAAGCTGGCTTTGGAATTCAAACCTGGCTGTGCCTCTTGCTAGCTGAATGACCTTGCGCAACAAACCCAACCTCTTTGGCTTTTTTCTTAGCCAACAAAATGGAGACACCTCTTTAGGGCAAAAATTATGAACACATTTGTTTTGAGCCCCTTCTCACTACCCCCCAAAAAGGATTCCTGCCTTGCTTGCAGCTTCTCCCACCTCTCGTTGCCGCTGGGCCCAGCCTTTGCTGTTTTGTAACGCAGCGTTGGGAGAAAGGAGAGTGCAGGGAGAAGACCACTGAGAGAAATGGAGCCAGAAGGTCAGAGGTAGTGAGCGCTGTGAGTGCAGGGGTGTGAGGACCTGGACAGAAGAGCAGGGTTACTGTCTCTTTCCACTCACACTTCTGACACCAAACATTTGGGGTTTTCCTATACCAACAACCAGTTCTCCAACTCGGGACACCAACTGGGTGTCCCAATGGTTTCATTCAATTCTGATGCTCTCTGGAGTTAACAGACCTTCCAAGTTGAAAGCTCAGTCCCACAGGACTCAGCTCAGTCCAACTGCCTTCTGATGCAACCACCAGGTCTCCTGTACTTCTGATTGATCAACTATCAATCAGGGGTTTCCTCTTTAGGTTAGAAAACTTGCCAGAACAGTTCATGGAACTCAGGGAAAACACTTAACAATGTCCTTTCCAACACACCATAATAGTAAAGGATACAAATGAATACCAGATGAAGAATGACAAAGGGTGAGGTCTGGAAGGGTCCTGAGCATAGGAGCTTCTGTCCCTGTGGAGTTGAGGTGCACCATCTTCCCTGAACGCAGATGGATTTACCAACCCGGAAGCTTTTGGAACTCTGTTGTTTAGGGTTTTTATGGGGGTTCTACCACATGGGCATAACTGATTAAATCATTGTTTACTAGTGACTTACTCAATCTCCAGCTCCTCTCTCTTCCCTGGATGTAGGGGGTTGGGGTGAAAATTCCAACCCTCTGATCACGTGATTGGTTTCTTTGGCAACCAGCCCTCATCCTGAAGCTATCTAGGAACGTACCAAGAGTCACCTCCTTAGCACAAACTCAGCAGTGGTTGAAAGGGGCTTATAATAGAATAACAAAAGATGCTCCTCTCACACCTATCACTCAGGAAACTTCAAGGGTTTTTGGAGCTCTGTGCCTACAACTGAAGACAGAGACCAAATAAATATTTATCATATCACAATATTACAAAGGTGTTAATGGGTGTTACTCTCAACTATTCATTTGGATCCTTTCAGGGTCATAAAACAAAAGCAGATAACTAGTTATTTAAAACTTTACTTTTGGTTCCTGGGCTAGTTCTTTGACCAGCTCCACTTCTCTGAGACTGAACCATATGGGTTTTTGTGTTCACAGGAGTTACGCTTTCTTACAGGGTCATTGTAAAGGTATGAGAGTATCCATGTTAAGTGGTTAACAGAGTGCCTAACACATAAAGTCTCAACAAAGCAGCAGTTATTACTATATTCTATCGTATTGTGTTTAAGATTTATTTATTTAGAGAGGGCAAGCACAAGTGGGGGGAGGGGCAGAAGGAGAGAATCCCAAGCAGACTTCCCATGGAACATGGAGCCCCATGAAGGGCTTGATCTCAGGACACTGAGATCATGATCCAAGCCAAAACCAAGAGTCAGATGCTTAACTGACTGAGCCACCCAGGTGCCCCTGGATTGTTTTCGTCTAGCCTGGGACAGCATGCTAGGAGAATCAACATTTCATGAAACTTCTGTATCTACTGATCCTCCACTCCCTGCCCATTTTGCCCCTTTTTACCCTTCATGCATCTCTCTAACACATGTCTGCTCCTTTAAGTAGGGCACAATCCTGGGTGCAGCTGGGAAGTAATGGGACCATCCTCTGCTCTTGCGGAGCTTGTCAGCTAGGAACAATGTTTGAGTACCACATGTGGACAGCTTCCATGTTGAGGAGGAATAAGACTTGTTCTGTGCCCTCCCGCAAGGGGTGGCACCGAGGCCATTGGGTGAAAGTCGGAGGGGCAGATTGAGCTTAGTGTGAGGGAAGCTTTGCTAGCAGAGATTTCCAAAGCTGAAGTGTGCTGGCTTGGGAAGTGAGGTGTCCTCTATCAGGAGGTATACAAGTGAAGGACAGATGACCCTTGTTGACTGCAGAAAGGATTCAAAATTAGCATGGAAGCCTGGACTTAGTGACCTTGAAGGCCTTGGCTCCTAAGATTCTCTGATTCCTAGAGATACTACAACCAAATGTGGATCACCTCCAGGGTAATGCAGAGTTCACAGCTGCTCCCCCTTCTGCCTGGGAGCATTGTGGCTCCAGCCCAGAAGATGTGGATTCCGGGAGGAAGGACAGAGCCCTGACTGGTCCTCCCAGCCTCCTGTCCTATGCACACAGCTGCCCTCCCCTTCTCTGAGCTCACCAGCTGCTGTTCCCCAACCCATTACCTGCACAGATATAGGGGGAAGGGAAGGAGACACAGGGAAGGAGGTTTGCCCTGCATCTAGGTTGTGGAGGGAGGGTTTCCATGGGGAGCCAATTTCCCTCTCATCTCCTGCATAAGGTAAGATGATGCTAGCTGTTGTAAAGATAAACCCCCAAATCTCGATGGCTTAATTCATTGGAAGTTTATTTCTTGCTCATCTAAAATACAATTGACATTAGTGGGGTAAAGGAGCCTCTGATCTGCACAGACGTACAGGAACCCAGGCTGACAGAAGCTCTGGCATCTTCAGTCAGTGACTTCCAAGCTCACCTCGGGCACGGACATCCAGGTGGAGAGAGAGGAGGGTGGTCAGGGAGATTTTCATAAGCCAGGCCTGAAAGTAGTGTCCATCACTTCTACCCCATTCCAAGTCAGAACTTCATCTTAGGGCCATATCTAGAAGTCAAGGGGCTAGGGACTGTAGTCACAGGCAGGGCAGCCACTTCCTGGCAACAAGTGCTCTGGGAGGGGGAGCCTGAGGCATTGGCAGGCCGCTACCTGTCCCTGACATATCCTCTTACCATAAGCCTCCCTCCTCAGGCCTCTGCCAATTGGCGCACACATCCGATAATGAGCCCCTTGAGCTCAAGGACAGCCTTGGCATCCCCAGTGCTTAGCTCAGTGGCAGGTTATAGGCAGAGCTTTGGATTATCTGGTGGGTGAACAAAGGCTTGGGTATCATCTTGCTTGTTAAGAATACAGATGCCTGATAGAAAACACTTTGGCAGTCCCTCAAAAAGTTAAACCTAAGTTATATCCTCTTGTTGGATTGACCCCTTTATCATTATGATGCCCTTGTCTATTACAGTCTTTGTGTTAAAGCCTATTTTATCTGATAGAAGTACCGCCATCCCAGCTTTCTTTTGGTTTCCATTTGCATGGGTCATCTTTTTCATCCCTTCACTTATAGTTGGTGTGTGTCCTTACATCTGAAGTGAGTCACTTGTAGGCAGCCTATCGATGGGTCTTTTGTTTTTTTTTATCTATTCAGCTACTCTGTCTTTTGATTGGAGAATTTAGTCCACTTACATTAAAAGTGATTATTGATAGGTATGTACTTAATGTCCCTTTGTTCATTGTTTTCTGGCTTTGCAGTTTTTCTCGGTTCTTTTCTTCTTTTGCACTCTTTCTTTGTGGTTTGAGGAATTTCTTTAGTTGTGTGCTTAGGTTTCATTCCAATTATCTTCTTTGTATCTGCTATAAGTTTTTGCCTTTTGGTCATGAGGTTTACATATAACAACCTATGTTTATAACTCTATTTTAAATTGATAACAACTTAAGTTTGAATACATTCTAAAGCTCTACATTTTTACTCTTCCCCCACATTTTGTTTTTGATGTCACATTTTACATTTTTATCTTGTGTATCCCTTAACTAATTCTTGTAGTTATTTTTGCTACATTTGTCTTTTAACCTTCATACTAGCATATTTATGCACTGAACATAGCTGCACGTAAACACAGAAAGCAATGTGATATACCACATAACAAATAGTTAAAAATCATAGGATCATTTCAATAGGTAAAGTAGCAAAGAAAGCAAATACTAATAGACCTGAAAGAAAGACAGCAATACAATAATAGTGGGGGACTTTAATACCTCATTTACATCAATGGACAGACCATCCAGATAGAAAATCGAAAAGGAAACACCCACCTTCAACAACATTAGACCAGAAGAACTTAACAGATATCTACAGAACATTCCATCCCAAAGCAGCAGAATAAGCAACCTTCTTAAGTATATTCTGGAATATTCTCCAGGATAGATCACATGTTAGGCCACAAACGAGTCTTAATAAGTTTAAGAAGACTGAAGTCATACCAAGCATTTTTTCCAACCATAATAATATGAAACTAGAAATCAGTTATGTGAAGAAAATTCACAAATATGTGGAGATTAAACAAATGGTTATTAAACAGCCAGTTCGGTCAATAAATAAAAAAAATTGAGACAAGTGAAAATGGAAATACAACATACTAAAATTTATGGAATGCAGCAAAAGCAGTTCTTAGAGGGAAGTTCATAGTGACAAATATCTACCTCAAGAAACAAGAAAAACCTCAAACAGCCTAACTTTATTCCTCAGGGAACTAGAGAAAGAAGAACAAATGAAGCCCAGTTAGTAGAAGGAAGGAAATAACAAATATCAGAGTGAAAAATAAATGTAATAAAGACAATAGAAAAGATCAGTGAAACTAAGAACTGGTTCTTTGAGAAGATAAAATTGACATACTTTATTTTTTTAAAGATTTAATTTACTTATGCATTTATTTGAGACAGAGAGAGAACGCCAGTGGGGAGAGGGTGAGGGAGAGAATCCCAAGCAGACTTTGCACTGAGCACAGAGCCGTGGCATGGGGCTTGATCCCACGACCCTGAGATCATGACCTGAGCCAAAACCAAGAGTCAGTTGCTCAACTGACTGAGCCACCCTGGCATCCCTAAAATTGACATACTTTAGATTCACCAAGAAAAAAAAAGAGGGCTCAAAAAATAAAATCAGAAATGAAGGAGGTATTAAACTGATACTAAAGAAATACAAAGGATCGTAAGAGACTGCTATGAACAATTATACCAACAAATTGGACAATTGGTAAGAAATGGATAAAGTCCTAGAAACATACAACCTTCCCAGACTAAATCATGAAGAAACAGAAAATCTGAACAGACCAGTTTCTAGTAAGGAGATTGAATCAGTAATCAAAAACCTCCCCAGACACAGTGGTCCAGGACCAGATGGTTTCACTGGTTAATTCTACCAAACATTTGAAGAATTAACACCAATCCTTCTCAAACTCTTCCAAAAAATAGAAGAGTAGGGAACACTTCCAAAATCATTTTGTAAGGCTAGCATTATCCTGATTCCAAAACCAAACAAGGACACTGCAAAAAAAACAAAAAACAAAATAAAAAAAAAAACAACCCAAAAACTACAGGCCAATATCACTGATGAAAATAGATGCTAAAATCTTCAACAAAATATTAACAAACCAAATTCAATGATATGTTAAAAGAATGATCAATCAGTAATTTGATTTGATCAAATCAATGTTGATTTGATCAATCAATCAATAAATGGGATTTATTCCAAGGATGCAAGGATGGTTCAACATTCACAAAGTCAATGTGATATACCACATTAACAAATAGTTAAAAATCATAGGATCATTTCAACAGGTAAAGAAGCATCTGAAAAAATTCAACATCCATTTATGAAAAAAGCATCCAACAAAGTAGGTATAGAAGGAACATACCTCAACATAATAAAGGTCATGTATGCCAAGCCCATAGTTAACATCATCCTCAAAGGTGAAAACCTGGAAGCTTTTTCTCTAATATCAGGAACAAGACAGGATGCTCACTCACTCTTGCGACTTTTACTCAGCATGGTAGTGGAAGTCCTAATCAGAGCAATTAGGCAAGAATTAAAAGGCAGTGTATGAAACCACAAAAGACCCTGAATAGCAAGCAATCTTGAAAGAGCAAAACTGGAGGGGTCACAATCTCAGATGTCAAGATACACTACAAAGCTCTAGTAATCAAAACTGTATGGTCCTGGCACAAAAATACATACATAGGGACGCCTGGGTGGCTCAGTTGGTTAAGCGACTGCCTTCAGCTCAGGTCATGATCCTGGAGTCCCGGGATCGAGTCCCACATCGGGCTCCCGGCTCAGCGGGGAGCCTGCTTCTCCCTCTGACCCTCTCCCCTCTCATGCTGTTTCTCTCCTGCTCACTCTCTAATAAATAAATAAATAATCTTTAAAAAAAATACATACATAGATCAATAGAACAGAATAGAGCCCAGAAATAAACCCACAATTAAATGGTCAATCTTCGGGCGCCTGGGTGTCTCAGATGGTTAAGCGTCTGCCTTCGGCTCAGGTCATGATCCTGGAGTCCCGGGATCGAGTCCCGCATCGGGCTCCCTGCTCGGCGGGGAGTCTGCTTCTCCTCCCTCTGACCCTCCTCCCTCTCCTGCTCTCTGTCTCTCGTCTCTCTCTCTCAAATAAATAAATAAAATCTTTAAAAAAAAATAAATAAATGGTCAATCTTTGACAAAAGAGACAAGAATATTCAGTATAGAAAAGACAGTCTCTTCAACAATTTGTGTTGGGAAAACTGGACAGCTACATGCAAAGAATGAAACTGGGTCACTTTCTCACACCACACACAAAATAAACTCAAGATGGATTAAAGGCCTAAATGTGAGACCTGAAACCACAAAAATCCTAGAAGAGAGCACAGGCAGTAATTTCTTTGACATTGGCTATAGCAACATTTTTGGAAATAGGTCTTCTGAGGCAAGGGAAACAAAAGCAAAAATTAACTATTGGGGCTACATCAAAATAGGACACTAGCAATGGAAACGATCAAAACTAAAAGACAACATACTGAATGGGAGAAGATATTTGCAAATGATACATCTGATAAAGGTTTGGTATCCAAAATATACAAAGAACTTATACAAGTCAACACCCCAAAAAACCAAATAGTCCAATTAAAAATGGGCAGAAGACATGAACAGTATTTCTCCAAAGAGAAATACACATGAAAAGATGCTCAACATCCCTCATCACCAGGGAAATGCAAATCAAAATCACCATGAGATATCATGTCACACCTGTCAGAATGGCTAAAATTAAAAACAAAAGAAACAAGTATTGGTGAGGATGTGGAGAAAAGGAACCGCCATGCACTGTTGGTGGGAATGTAAACTGGCATGGTTCCTGTGAAAAACAGTATGAAGGTTCCTCAGAAAATTAAAAATAGAATTACCTTATGATCTAGTAATTCTACTAGTAGGTATTTACCCAAAGAATATGAAAACACTAATTCAAAAAGAGATAAGAGATATGGATACACATCCATTATGTGTATTGTAGCATTATTTACAATAGCCAAACTGTGGAAGCAGCTCAAGTGTTTGATAGATGAATGGATAAAGACGATGTGATATATATATGTAGAATGGAATATTACTCAGCCATAAAAAAGAATGAAATCTTGCCATTTGCAAGGATGTGGATGGATCTAGAGAGTATAATCCTAAGTGAAATAAGTCAGAGAAAGACAAATGCCATATGATTTCATTCACCTGTGGAATGTAAGAAACAAAACAAACGAACAAAGAAAAAAAAGAGACAAATAAAAAACAGGCTCTTAACTCTAGAGAACAAACTGGTGGCTGCCAGAGGGAAGGTGGGTGGAGGGATGGGTGAACTAGGTGAAGGGGATTAAGAGTGCACTTATGGGGGCGCCTGGGTGGCTCAGTCGTTAAGCGTCTGCCTTCGGCTCAGGTCACGATCCCAGGGTCCTGGGATCGAGCCCCGCATCGGGCTCCCTGCTCAGCCAGGAGCCTGCTTCTCCCTCTCCCACTCCCCCTGCTTGTGTTCCCTCTCTCGCTGTGTTTCTGTCAGATAAATAAATAAAATCTTTAAAAAAAAAAAAAAAAAAAAGAGTGCACTTATGGTGATGAGCAGTAAGTCATGTATAGAATTGTTGAATGACTATATTATACACTTGAAACTAATATAACACTATATATTATATAGGAACAAAAACCAAAACAAAAGTAATAAAAGACATCCAATTGTTAAAGAAAAACCTGTCACTTTAGCAGATGTATTATATACAAAAAACCTTAAAGACTCTACCAAAAAACTGTTAGAACTCACCAAAGAATTTGATAAAATTGACATACAGAAATCTTTTGTGTTTCTATACACTAATATTAGGAAGAGAAATTAAGAAAGCAATCCCATTTACAACCGCATCAGAGAGAATAAAATATCCAGGAATAAATTTAATCAAGGAGGTGAAAGACTTGTACACTGAAAATTGTAACACTGATGAAAGAAATTGAAGAGGACACAAATAAATGGAAAGACGTACCATTGTTCATGGAAGAATTAATATTGTTAAAATGTCCCCATTACCCAAAGCAATCTAAAGACTCAATGCAACCCTATTCAAAATTCCAATGGCATTTTCACAGAAATAGAACAATCCTGACATTGGAATTGAATTACAAATGATCTGGAACAGTCAAAGCAATCTCGAGAAAGAAGTACAAAGCTGGAGGCGTCATGGTCCCTGATTCCAAACTATATCACAAAGCTATAGTAATCCAAACAGTATGGTATTGGCAAAAAAACATACATAGATCAATGGAACAGAATAGAGAACCTAGAAATAAACCCACACATATATGGTCAATTAATTTACAACAAAGGAGGCACACATATAAAATGGGGACACAGTAGTCTCTTCAATAAATGGTGTTGGGAAAACTGGACAGCCACACACAAAACAAGGAAACTAGGCCACTATCTTATGCCCTCCACTACTGCATGATCCAGAAATTCCACTTCTGGGTATCGATTCAAAGAAAATGAATACATTAATTTGGAAAGACTTAGGCACCTCTATGTTCACTGCAGCATTTATAATAGCCAAGATAATGGAAACAAGTGTCCATTGATGGATGAATGGATAAAGAAGATGAGGTACAATGCCCAGTGGAATTCTATTGGAATACAGTGCAATACTATTTAGCCCTGCAATAGAATGAAATCTTGCCATTTGCGACAACCTGGATAGACCTTGACGGCTAAGATAGACCTGTGTGCTAAGCAAATAAGTCAAAGACAAATACTGTAGGACTTTACTTCTATGTGGAATCTAAACAAACAAAAAACCGAGCTCATAGGTACAGAGAACAGATTGGTGGTTGCCAGAGGTGGGGTTTGGGGTAGGTGACATGAGTGAAGGGGATCAAAAGGAAAAACACTTCCAGTTATAAAATAGTTAAGTTACGGGGACGTCATGTGCATGGTGACTATCGTTCATACTACTGTGTTGCATACTTGAAAGGTGCTCAGAGAGTAAATCTTGGAAGTTCTCATTACAGTAAGAAAAATTTGTAACTATGTATGGTGACAGATGTTAACTAGACTTATTGTGATCATTTTGCAATGTATACAAATATCGGATCATTATGTTGTACGCCTGAAACCAGTATGTTATAGGTCAATTATACCTCAATAAAAATATATTTTCTTCATAAAAACAGTAAACATAAAAAATTTTTAAATTTTATTTATGAGAGAGAGAATAAGCAGAGGGAGAAGGAGAAGCAGGCTCCCCACTGAGCAGGGAGCCTGACTCGAGGCTCAATCCCAGGACCCTGAGATCATGACCTGAGCTGAAGGCAGATGACTGAGCCACCCAGGCACCCCATAAAATTATCATTTTATCCAGAAATTCCACTCCTAGTTATATACCCAAAGAATGGAAAGCAGGGATTTGAACAGGAACTTATATACTGATGTTTATGCAGTAGTATTCATAATGGCCAAAAGAAACAACCTAAGTGTCCAATAATGGGATTAAAAATGTGGTCTATACATATAATGGAATATTATTCAGGCTTAAAAAGGAGTGAAACTCTCAGACATGCTACAATATGGATTATACTTGCAAACATACCAAGTGAAATAAGCCCATAGAAAGGACAAGTATCGTATTGATTCCACTGATAGGAAATCCCTGGGGTAGTCCACTTCACAGACACAGAGTAGCATGGTGTGGCCAGGGGCTGGGGGGAAGGGGACATGGCAGTGAGTGCTTAATGAATATAGTTTTTGTTCCAGAAAGTGACAATGTTCTGGAACTGGGTCATGGTTGTGGTGAATGGACTCAGTGCCACGGAACTGTCAGCTTAAAAATGGATAAAAGGGAAATTTTATTGTGTATCTTTTACTGCAATAAAAAAATACAAATGCTCGGAGTACAGGCCCACAAACGGTGATTCAGTCGGACCTGAGCAAGCTCTTCAGGTGAATCTGATGCATGACTAAAGTTTGAGACCCACTAGTCTAGCTCTGGTTGTTGGCAGAAGGAGAGGGCAGGGGAGTGGTCTCTCTGAAGGCCTTCTAGAACTCTAGTGTGCATGCGCATCCTCTGGGGATTCTGCTAAACTGCAGATTTTGATCCAGTGGATCTGGGGTGAGGCTAAGAATATGCATTTCTGACAAGTTCCTGGGGATGCTGATGCTGTGGACCGTGGTTTGAGGATCAGTGGCCTCATCTGGGGTGGACAAAGGAGAGGTCTGGAAAGGGGCAGGCAAGTGTGTAGGATGATTGCTCCAGGTGCAGAGTTTAGCAGTGACTAAACGCGGAGCGAGCGGGTGGGGGTTTGGCTGACTTGGGAACTAGCTTTCCGGTTTGGTTTAGACAGGTGGGCTTGCAGTTTAGCTAAAGGGCATACAGAAGTCAGAGATCAGCACACAAAACTGTGTGGATTCTCCACAAGTCTGTGGAGTTTTATAGTTAGGGGTCCAGCTTAGTGGACTGCAAGTTAAACTGGCTCGTTCACCTTTCATTCTCTGCTGCTTCTCCGAATCCATCTCATCCTGCCTGGTCCACCGCAGCCCCCAGAGCGGAGTCCGTCCGTCTGTCCGTCCGTCTGTCCCTCCCTCTCACTGTCTCTCAGCAGAATGAAGTTCTCAGGCTCCCCAGTCCATCCAGCCCAGCGTATTGGCTCACCTCTCTGTCACTCACAGTTCTGCATGGACTGCCTTTGGACAGTAAGTCCAGCTGCTCCCCCTGGTCCTGGCAGACAGCTCATCTGTCCTAGGGATGGAACTGAAACTCGGCCTCCGAGCAGAACACGGGGCAGTGTGGCTCTGGGGTTAAGGAACCAGACAGCCTTGGGCTTGGATCGGAGTTCACCTCTTCCTGCTCCTCTAACCTTGGGTGAGTTACTTAACTCCCTGGAGCTCCTAGTTTCCCCCTGGGCGGATGGAGCCTGTGACGCCTACCTCCCAAAGCTGCAGTGAGGTTACACGGGCCAATTCGAGGAAAGTGTTTGGCTCAGTACCTGGCACATCATGTAGGGTCGGGCTCCGTAAGGTATTGTCTTGATAGGGGTCCCCTCTGCAACCTCAGGCAGGTGGCTCCATTCTACTCTAGCCTCTGGGGATCTGTTCACTCCCTCATGCTGGTCCGAGTTGGGTCTGATTCGTGTTTCCTCAGTGTCCAGCGCAAGTGTGTGTGGGGGCACGGGAGTGGGGCTCTCAACCAAGTTCTAGGAAGAACGCCGGGGCTGGATCACTGTGCTTGCAGTTTGGGAGGTGACCTGCAGATGGCGCGCGCAGCCCTGGGAGGAGTCCTGTCCTCCCACAGATGGAATGTGGCTGGGCTGTCACCAGGCGTCTGGAATGCAGGCCCTTCTCACTATCATTACCGCTGTTAGCCGGTTCTCCCAGCTGGGTCCTTGGCGCAGGGCCTGAGATGGAGTTTCCCCTTGGGCCTAGCAGTCACCAAGGAGCACAAGGCCTCTGCCCTCTGCCCTCTCACGGCGCCCACCGCCTTACCGTGCACTGGAAACAGGAGCAGGGCTCCTCTGTATCCCGCACGCCCTGGGTGCTCCAGAGTGTGTGAGGAGTGAGTCGCTTTTTGGAAAGTGCTTCTATTAAAGGTCGTGCATCCCAGGCAGGGTCTCACTGCGGCCCAGAGGGATAGGGACAGCCCACCAGCATCCTGCACAAACCCCTCCCTCCCTCTCCAGCCCTCCGGCCCCCTTCCCAGTACCTCCTCTCAGCTCCAGAAGGACAGCAGGTCCCAGACTCACCTTCCTTCCAGATGCCCGATCCACAACCCAGCCTTGACTTGGGGCACTGAACCCCCTTTGTACTTCTTAGGCGCAAGTTCTTTTCAGCCGGGGGTTCTGGCCATGGTGGAGGGAGGAGGGAGACCGTGACCTGGGGTCTTTCCCTTGCCTCTGCCTACTCTAACCTTCATGTCCTTGGAGGCCCGGCCCACACACCCTCTCGTGCCTTTCATCAGATACGGCCCCTCCGCACACCTGCCTGTGTGCACGTTTCCTTGCACCTGGCAGCCGGATTGCCATCTCTTCCAAGAGCGGGCAAGGTACCTGGTGGGCCTGCTGGCCCGATACTCTTTGGTGGAGCTCCATTTCCCTCCTCCATGAGCCCCTTTCACGTCTCCAACCTCTGACGACCTCACTCCTGCTCTTTGGCCTCGTCTCACGCTAACAGCCTAGAACTTCAGGATCTGGGGTGCCTGGGTGGCTCAGTTGGTTAAGCGACTGCCTTCGGCTCAGGTCATGATCCTGGAGTCCCGGGATCGAGTCCCGCATCGGGCTCTTTGCTCGGCATTTCCCTCCTCCCTCTCATGCTCTCTGTCTCTCATTCTCTCTGTCTCAAATAAATAAAAAAACAACAACAACAAAAAACAAAAAAAAAACTTCAGGATCTGGCCCGACCCCCAGGGTATATAGAATCTCTTCCTCCCCCTCCCATAACTTAAGGGCGCACGTGTGGTTTGCCTACATTTGCTTCCCTGGTACACTGCGTTCTCCTGGAGGAGAGAAGCCGGCAGACACCTGCCCTCCCTCGCCCCCGGACCACGCTCCCCAGAGCTCTCCACAAGGTTGCTTCAATTTTATAGATAACGAAACTGGCTCAGAGGGGTTCAGGAGCTTGCTCAGATTCACACAGCTGGCCCCCTTTAGGCCCCGGCACAGATCTGAGAACAGGTGCTCAAGGATGCACGTTGGCTAATTGAAAACCTTTAAAAAAGTTTAACCTGCTGAGCTAAAGCCTGAACTTCTCAAAGTCTCTCCACGAGAGATGGACGGGCCGGTATAGGGGCCTTTCCTTCCTCCCTCCCTCCCCACTGGCCCTCGCCAGATGGGAAAAAAGCTACCACGTAGAAACATAACCTTTATTGCACACGGCGCTGGGTTTTTTTTCATAGAAAAAGGTATTAACACATAAGCATCTGCAAATTGAAGCAACTCCTGGTTTTCTTGGAACAGTAAAATCGCATGCAGTGTCTCTGAGTTGGGATTTTGGTCTTTGTCAAAACCACCTAGATTGAAGGGAGGGTGAGTGAGTCGGAGGGAAAAATTGCTGAGTCTTTGTGCCTCTGTCTCAAAATAAGGTGAGAGAAATATATAGATATATAGCTTGTCGATGCGCTCCTATCTCCCTATATATGTATATATAGCTCTCCACGCGTATTTTGTGCGGTCGGGGGGTGGGGGTTGATTTGTACTGTCAAATTCTTTGTGCCCTGGCTTCATGGAGAAGAAAATAGTTTCATTTGTACAAAAGAGTTCTATGTACAAGCGTTCACAACTCGGGGGCTTTTCTTTTCGTTGTTGGTTGGTTTCTGTCAGTTAATATAAATAATGCAGGAAAACAGCCAAGTTGGTGTGTGAGGGCTGGAGGTGCAGACAGGTCCGAGCGTAGGGCTGCTTTTCTCGCTGTGCCCCTACACCAGGGTATAGGATTTGGAGTAGGCCCCTGCGCCCTGCTTCTGAGACCTCCCTACCCCCGACGTGCTCATCTCGAGAAGTGAGTCCCTGGAGCCCCCCATTTTGGTGTGTGGGCCCCCGGCCCGCGGAGGCTCGGTGCTGGGGGCCGGAGGGGCAGCGCTGGGGGCGGCTGGGGGCTCGGCAGGGGTGGGGCCGGGAGCTGGCGGGGCCGTGCCGGCTGGGGGTGCAGGCATGGCCAGAGTCCTCTGAGGTAAAGTGGCTGTGGCTGCAGCAGCAGGGCCCCCTGGGTGCGGGAGGCCCAGGGGCTTGCTGGCAGGGTCCAAGGTCAGGTGGCGAGCCTGGGTGTGGTAGGTTCGAGCCAGGTTCCGGACGGAAGCCTCTCGGGGTGGGACCACCGGACAGGGCTCACGGCCATCTGCCTTTCGGAAGAAGGCCTCCGACTTGGCGTACAGGGGCAGGTTACAGTAGTCACCTGGAACCAGAAGCAGAAAATGCTGGCGGCAGAGGCCTCTGGGCACCCGCTTGCTCACCCACCCCCGCCTCCCCAGTCTTGTCCCTGATCTGACCTAGGAGCCCCTCCACAGGCTCGGCAACGAAGCATCCAGAAGGGATCAGTTATTTGACCTCTCCGAGCCTGTTTCCTTATCTGGGAGAGGCAGCCCATCACACTTCCCGACGGGATTACTGGGAGCGGTGAGTGAGATAAAGTGAGGGAAGCGTGTCAACACGGTGGTTGGCACGGACAGTAGCTGCTCACTAAACCGGTGGCTTCTCGCTGAATGGCCCCTACCGGCTGCTCAGCTTCAGCCGGTGGACAGCTCCACTTCGCAGCCCGACTTCCTGGGAGCGAGGGCTGTCAGAACAGTTTTCCTTACCCCGAGGAGGGGATGCTCGTCACTCCCCACATGGAGCCCCATTCTGCCTTCTGAGGACCCGCACAGCATGGGCCCCCGCCACCCCCACAGCAGCCTGCCAGATGTCTGGAGTCAGCTACCTTTCCCCATCCCTCTCCTGCTTTCCAGGCGGAGCGTTCCTGATTTCTTAAACCGCCTCCATATGACAGGCTCCCGGGACATCCATGTCCTGATCCCTCTGCTCTGTAAGCATCCCCACCTATAAATGTGCCTCTAAGCTGTTGACCGTGCCAGGAACTTTCTCTACATGATCTCATTCAGTCCCCACAGACCCCTGGATAGCTTAATACCGGCCCACAGTTGGCAAGTGAGAAAACTGAGCTTCAGAAAGATTAAGTAATTTGCCCCAGTCCACCCAGGCAGAAGGGGCGGGGGCGTCATTCAGGGCGGCTGATCTCCAAAGTCCTTGTACTTAGTTACCCTCGGCTCTTCTCTAGATGACCCCGAGCGCCCCCTGATTAGCATGGCCACTACGCGAGACCAGACCCCGCATGGTCTGACATGGTACGGTGTGGTCCCAGTGTCTGCTGATGGACCCCCATCCCCACGCCCTCAGTGTTCCTACAGCTGTCCCACCAACCCTGAAGGGCATATGCTCTGGCCAGGCCCCTGGCGTCAGACAGCCCCCAGTCAGGCGAGGTCACTGCCCACGGTGAGGTTTGGCCCCCGTGGATCAATGTTGAATGGCATTGAGACCAGTGGCCATTGGGCGGCAGAGCCCCGAAAGGCTGTCTCTCCATACTGGCGCAGCCTCAGAGTGAAGGGAATGATTGCTACGTACCGAGGGCCTGCTGCGCGCCAGGCCCCTGTAGCATTTCTGGTGCCAGCTACGACAGTGCGGAGTACATGCGGTCATTTGCATTTTACCACTGGAGAAAATGATCAGAGAGGCTAACTGACTTCCCAAGGCCACGGAGGTATTAAGAGGCTGAGCCAGGAATATGGATCCTGATCCAGACTCTCCCGGGTACTTGCTCTGCATTGCCCACACTGTCAAGGAGCCCTGCCAGGCTGGGGATGCCAGGGGAGGCAGGGGGAGGCAGGGGGGAGGCGGGCCGGGCACTCACTCTTGTTGGCCCGGTGCGGGATGGGCACTGCCACGTTCTTGCCTCGGTCGGCATCCTGGGGCTTGGGCGGGGAGGCGGTGAAGCGACAGATGCCGGGCTCCGAGGGTGTGCTCATGGACGTCATGCTGTCGGCGTTCTCGTTGGTGCCTGTGGTCATCTGGTCGGAGGAGCTGTCCGAGATGAAGCATTCGGTGATCTCGAACTTGGCATGCTGCAGCTGCTCCTCCAGCTTGGCATGCTCATAGGCCCGGGCCAGCTCCTCATAGGTGGACGAGGCGCTCTCAGTGGACACCATGCTGTTCCGTCCTTTGTCTGGAGAGACAGAAGGCGCGGAGTGAAGAAGAAATGAGGGGGTTGTGGGGAGAAGGGGGTCTCGTTTACAAATGAGACCAGACTGAGCCATTCCCCTGCCCTTGAGCCTGGCAGTCCTCTCGGAAGACCCTACTCCCACCCTGGGAAGGCGGCTTTGGGGGCAGAAGCAGGGTTTTTGGCAAACAAAGCGCAGAACATCTTCCACTCTTGAAAACAAGACCCACCCCCTGGAACCCTGGGCTCTTTCTCCAACGAACATCACATGTATTCTGACATCTCTCGGGAGAGCAGAAGGAAATCCTTGACTAAGCAGAGCTCAGCGAGGTCAGGTATGTTTGTGCCGGCCACACGGTAAGCCAGTGGCCAGCTGGAAGCAACACTGACTGGTGCCTTGGACCCCATGAGCTGGTGGGTGGAGGTTGGGACAGCAGAGGGGGAGCTGCAGGAGAGAGAGCAGGATGCAGGCCCGGCCCCGGGCTCACCTGTGTCCTGGGACAGGCTGGCACTGTAGCTGTCACTCTCCGTGACAGTGACCCCGTGCTGGGACCCCACAGTGCGCCAGTCAGAGGCGAGGGTGCGGGCAGGGGTGGAGGCCTGGCACTTGGTCAGAGTCCACTGGCTCGAGTACCGGTTCCGGGTGCTGTGGGCTGCCTTCACACTCTTCCTGGACACTGGGTCTGCACGGAGAAAGCCAGAGCTGGCACCCCCACGGAGGGCACTCAGCCTCGGGCTCCTGGCACGTACCCGAAAGGCAGTGGGGAGCAAGGGAGGGGGCAGAGGCAGCCGCAGAAGCACCCGGGGGATGCTGAGCATCCTGCCTTTCCTGACCGCACAGCTGGCCCCGCAGGGGAAGAGCAACGGTGGTGAGGCGTGGGGGCAGTGGGGGGCCTCCTGGTCCTCTCCCCCACCCCATCTTTCCCTTCAGCTTGGGGAGGAATGTCAGCCCCTCTCCTGCTGCCTCCTGTGCATTCACTCCCTACAGCCCTTGATGCGTTCTATCCTTATGTCCAGAGTCACAGTGCTAGAGGCAGAAGGCCCTTGGAGAGCAAGAACTCCCAACCCTCTCTCAAAATGTGTAGGTAAGGACACGGACGCCCAGAGCGATAAAGTTGGCAATATACCCAAGGTCACAGCTAGGAAGTCTTCAGGCAAGGTCTGGAGACTAACTCCAGTGCTCTTTCTGTTCTTCCATGCTGCTCTGAGCCTCCCCCCCCCCGCCCAATCTTTTTCCACCTGTGCCCCACGCTGTGCCCAGGTCACCCTGTTTGGGAGGAGGTCTGTCTCCCTGGGGACAAGGCATACTGGTGCCTGGCCGGATGTCAGACATGTCGATGAGGGGTCCCGTGCTCTGGATGAGGGCTGGGTGGTGCAAGGAGACACCAGTGCAGAAACTCTGTGGGTTGACAGCTTGGCTGAACTCAGCGTCCGTCACGGGGATGGTGGCTTTGTCATCTCCTGGGGGAAGGAGGACAATGAGTACGAGTCCTTCTCTTTAGGCTTCCCAAATTTCTTTTTGTCTTTATCCAATGTTGAGATGCAGGAAGGACGGAATAATTCTTTCCGTGAGACAGAGGCAGAAACTCAGCCCTCGAGAGAAGCTTCAGTGAGTTCCAAGGTTGCCAAGTGGGGATGGGGCCGCCGCTAGAACCCTGGGCACTGCTGTGAGGGCTGGTGGCTGCCCTTGGTGGGCTGTGGCCTGGGGAAGACGGGGACAGAGAGCTTGTGGCCCCTGTCACTCACCCAGCTGCTTGATGCCCTCCTTGTCCTCGATGAGCAGCTGGACTCTGGGGATGTCAATGTGTAGCCTCGGGCCCTGAGGTGGCCCCTTCACAGGGGTGTCAAAACTTCGGTTGTTCTTACTGTGGGGAGAAGGGCCAGAGGTGGTTGACTCAGCAGCCAGAAGGGGCTGGGGGGGGGAGGGTTTTGCAGGACAGTGGGGTCTTAGAAGCCTGTCCTCTGCAGGGGAGGAAACAGCGATGTGGCACCTACCTTATCAACATTTCTGCCAGACTCTTTGCATCTGCAAAACAGTAGAGAGAGGGACTGGGTGAGAATGGAGTCTGAGAGGGATGAAAACTGGAAGAGGGATGAAAACTGGAAGAGGCATGGGGAACAAGGTGGGAGAACTCCCTAAACTGGGACCAGGGCTGGTCTCTTGGGGAGAAGAGGAAGAAATGAAAGGACCTCTAAAGTAGTCTAACATAGGATAAGGTCTGATGGCTCCTGATGCAAGATTTGGCTCAGGTCTGTTTTCCTTTCCTCAGATTTTTATCTAATAGGGAGGTCCTTCCCAGAGGAGAGGGTATATAAAGTGCTCCATCTGTTTCCTGAATTGGCTCTAATTAAACAAGACAACAGAGCATGGGTACCAGTGGAGGGTCTATCCTCAGTAATCTGCTGGGAAGAAAAGAGAGTGGAGGATGATGTAGAGGTGGTCAGTGGGCATCCCCAGATGACTATCAACCAAGACGCTTTATTTCTTCCTCTTGGGCACCTGTCCCCAAAAAGTCCATGGATGAATTTGGGGGTCCCTGCTTTGTCTCCAGAGGGGCCTTGAATAGGATCAGGATCTCAGGTTTGGAATCGACAAAGAGAGAGAGAGAGAGAAGCAAAGGACCTAGATAATCCATTAGACCTCTGATGAGAATGAGAATCATGAGAATGATCTGTCAGAATGAATCTAGCTGCACTGGGTATTTACCCCAAAGATACAAATGTAGGGATCTGAAGGGGTACATGCACCCCGATGTTTATCGCAGCAATGTCCACAACAGCCAAACTGTGGAAAGAGCCAAGGTGTCCATCGACAGATGAATGGATAAAGAAGATGTGGTATATATATACAATGGAATATTATGCAGCCATCAAAAGGAATGAGATCTTGCCATTTGCAACGACGTGGATGGAACTGGAGGGTGTTATGCTGAGCGAAATAAGTCAATCAGAGAAAGACATGTATCATAAGACCTCACTGATATGAGGAATTCTTAATCTCAGGAAACAAACTGAGGGTTGCTGGAGTGGGGGGCGGTGGGAGGGATAGGGTGGCTGGGTGATAGACATTGGGGAGGGTATGTGCTATGG
>NC_138379.1:82840325-82888139 GCF_054177405.1 Leptonychotes weddellii | reverse complement strand
AATCGGAGGGGGAGATGAACCATGAGAGACGATGGACTCTGAAAAACAAACTGAGGGTTCTAGAGGGGAGGGGGGTGGGAGGATGGGTTGGCCTGGTGGTGGGTATTAAAGAGGGCATGTTCTGCATGGAGCAGTGGGTGTTATGCACAAACAATGCATCATGGAACACTACATCAAAAACTAATGATGTATGGTGATTAACATAACAATAAAAAATTAAAAAAAAAGAATGAATCTAGCTGCATGTATGTATCCAACCATCTACTCACCCACTCATCCATCCATCCATCATTGATCCATTTACCTATCAATCTATTCATTTCTCCACCCACCCATCCAGTCTTTCATCCATCCATCCATCCATCCATCCATCCATCCAATTATTGATTTATCTATTCAACCATTCATTCAACCACCTGTCCACATGTCCATAAAACCACACAACCATGTCCATCTTATTATCCATCCATCCATCCAACCATCCATCCATCCATCCAAGCATCCATTCAACTATCCACCCATCTACCCATTCATACAATCATCTATTATTCATTCATTCAAATATGCATGCATCCATCCACCTACCCATTGATCCAACCATTAATCCATTCAACCATCAATCCATCCATCCACCACTCCTCCATCTATCTACCCATCCAACCACCTATCCATCAAACCTTTCATTTAACCATCCATCCATCCATCCGTCTTTCTATACATCTTTCCATCCAACCGTACCATTAATCATCCAACCACCCATCCAATCATCCATCCACCCAGCCACCCAACTCCTAAACACCCTAGGCAGTGTTAGTAATTTCCTATTCTGTGCTACTATTGTTCCCTGACTCCTCACATTTAACTGTGAATTCTATGAGGACTAGACTATGTTCCATAAGACTATGGACTGTTCCTTCTTCGTTCATCTTTCTATCTCCAATGTCTGGCAGTATCTACATACAGCAGATATTCAGTAAATGTTTTCCACATGAGTGAATGAACATCTGTTAAGTAACTACTAGGTGCCAGACACTGTACCAGTCCCTGGGAAAATCAAGGTAAAGCAGACCCATTCATGCCAGTCTGTGGTATCATAGATTGGAACAAGGATGATATTCAAAATATTTAACATCAGACACGTCATAGAAGCCACACGGTCAAAACTGAGCAAGGTCTTAGCGACCACTTGTAGGTCTATGCTTTAGTGGCCAGATTCGAGAAGAATCTCAGGGACCCTGTGAGAGAGAAGGAGCATCCAGGGTGGAAGGGAGCAACATCTACTTATCAACTAACATGGGAATGTTTAACTATTTTAACCAGTATGGCTTTACCAGGGTATATCTCTAAAATTCAGCCCTGGTTAGGTCAGGTGTCTTGGGGGCACAGAGGAAGAAGCAGTATGAGCTAAAGTTTCAGAAGGCTGGAGTAGCAGCTCTCCCTTCAATGGGACACAGGCACTTTCTCTTGTCCAGATGGTGCCCATGAGCCAATGAAAGGTGGCCCACGTGGTTGAGGGTCAACACTCCCTCCCGGGAAGCCCGTAGGAAACTCGCCTACCTCGGAGACGCTTCAGCCGCTTCTCCTTCCTCTTCTTGCGAACGATGAAGAGCAGTGCCACCCCCAGAGTGGCCAGGATGACCGGGCAGCCGATGGTGAACAGCTTCTTCACATCATCCCCCTCCCCTTGAGCAGACTTGATGGGAGGGATGGTACCTGACGGGGTGAAGAAGAGAGTCAGATGTCCCTTATGAGTAGGGTCTGGGCAGAGTCCCCTGGATGGGATAGCCTTTGAACCTCTCTTGCTGCCCTTGTTCTCATTCTGACTTCCACTTCTTGGCACAGAGCCCCAACCCTCTCCCTCTACTCCTCCAAATTCTGGTCACATCAGGACAGTCATGAAGAGTCGTGCAGTTTTTACACTGCTTTATGATACTGATGACTTCGCGAGCCTATTTTAGAATTATCCTGAAGTCTCTCAGAGATAGTCTCCTGCCTGTTGGAGTTCAGTGTTCATTTCTAGAGGGTGGACCAATGAGCTTAGATTCCGCCATCCAGCTTGTAAAGTGGGAGGGGTAGTGAGAATCATAGCGAGAAGTCAGAGCAGTGCAATCCCGGGGTCTCGTCCCCACATGGGGACAAAGCCACTCCACGCCCTGCATTTTCTCCCTGCTCCCTCGCCCATGGGTGAGATCCGCTAACCTTGGGTGCCTGCACAGAGGCAGTAAATTCTGCTGACATAGCCCTCTGCAAAGCCCGATCTGTGCCTGTTTCAAAGCCTCGCAGAAGAGCCATCTCCTTCATGAAGCCTTCCTTGTTTGAGGCCAACTCCATCTGATACCACTTTTATTCTGTTTCCTTAACACATAGGTAGACTGACTTTACCTTGTGACAACTGGTCTCTATGAATTCAGCCTTCAATATGCCTTCAGTGTATGTGCACACACGTGTGTGTGTACACACGTGCATGTGTGTATGTGAGTGTGTGCATGTGTATGAAGTGCCCCGTGTGGCAGACACCAGTGAGTGCTCACCAAATATCCGTGTGTTCATCTACCCCTCCCAGACTTCCTGGCAATTAGATTAGAGCCACGGAACTAGTTCTGGACAACAGAATGGGGAGAGAAGTGATGAGCCTCACCTCCTGGCCCAGGCAGTTAAGACTGGGGTGACTTTTCTATCTCTCTCTTCTTGGCGACCTTGGAGGCTACACAGTCAAGATGGCATAGTTAAAAAATGGTGAGCAGCCAACCCTCACAAGATGTCATGAGAGCAAGAAGCAAATCTTTATTGGGTTAAGCGCTACAGCGTTCAGGGTTTATCTGTTCCTGTAGCCCAGGCTATCCCAGCCTGGCTAATGGACCTTTTTAGCAGAGGGGCCTCGGGGGGCGGGGCCTCGGGGGCGACGCGTCCCCTGGGGGCGGGGCCTCAGGGGCAGGGCCTCAGCTATCGCTCTGCCTTATAGTCTCCGTATCTCTGAAGCAGCCGAGAGCAAGGATTGCACCTTCAAAAGACCCTCTAACTTAGTGCGATGGGTTTGCTTGGCTATCAGTCCGTATCGGCCACTGGTGCACCTGCCCATCTGCCTGCCCCCTACCACTCTGCTGCTCCCTTTGCTTGCTCCTTCCCTGTCTCCAGCCTTTTCCTCCATGGTAGTCCTGTCTATTTTTCGATTTGTCTGTCTTCTCTTTATGCGTCCGCCTCTCTGCCAGCTTCCCTGGGGACACCTCGCTGCGGCCCCCAGGCCACCCCTCCCGCCCCTCCTGCCCTCTCCGACTCACTGCCGTCATAGTCCAGGGTGGCGAACTGGGCAGTCTCGTTGCCGCAGCCAGCGCTGTTGCAAGCCCGCATGCGCAGCTCGTACCACGTGGCCTCGCGCAGCTCGGTCAGAAACACCTCCCCGGAGCTGTTGGCCCGCAGCCCCTGCCAGGCCCAGGTGCCCTTGGGCCGGTACTCCAGCACGATGGCTGTGATCGGGCAGCCCCCGTTGTTCCAGCCCTGCAGGTTAAGCCGAGCATGCGTGGAGTTGATGTGGGTGAACAGGTGCTGGTCTTTGCTGAAGGAGGGCTCTGGGGGGCCACAGGGAGAGAGCGAGGTTAGAGACTGAGAGGAGGAGGGTTCATTCATCTGCGCTGGGAGGGAGTCCCCTGGGCCAGCCCGGGCTGCAGTGGCTCCGGGAAGCCGCGGTGGGCACAGATGGGAGTAGGGATGCCCCAGGGGACAGAGGAGGAGGGAGAAGAGGGAAGGACGTGGAGAGAAGGCCTCAGCAGGGCAAGAGATATGGGAAGAAGGAAGAGGCTGCCACCATCTGCTACCGGGGAGGTGGGGCCTGTTTCTCCTACTGTGATTGGTCAGCGTGCTATCTATAGTGATGGGAATTAGGCTCTCCCTTCAGTCTCCGCTCCCCTGCGCCCTCCTTCCCCAGCCCAGCCACCTTCCATCCCCATATCCTGGGCCCATCTCTCCCGAACTGGGTCATCGTCAGGCCTCACCCCGCCCGTGGGTCTTGGCCTCGATGATCTCGCTGATGCGCCCGGAGCCCACGCTGTTCTTGGCTGCCAGTTTCACCTTGTACCACGTGCCACACTTGAGGCTGTCCAGCTTGAAGGACCGCTCGCCTGAGCTGATGAACACGTCCTTCCATTCCTCGCTGTTGTCTACCGAGTACTGCAGCACGAAGCCTGCCAGGGAGGTTTGCCTGGCTCAGGGCGGGCAGGGCAGGCAGGGCGGGGCCTGAGACACCCCAACAGGTGGCGTGGGGCTGGGGTCCCCGCAGGGGCAGAGTGGGGCCTTTGGTGGTGGAGGGTGGGGCAGAGGCAGATCGGACACAAAGCTGCAAGGAGTTTTCCTGCTCTCTCTTTAGCAGCCAAGGTGGAGAGGGGAGCGGAAAACAGAGCCTTGAGGCTTAAAAGGGATAGTATTTCGAGCCTGCTACTCCCAGTGCGGTCCCTGACAGTAGGATTACATCACCTGGGAGCTTGTCAGATCCCACCCCAGACCTCAGGAATCAGAATCTGCCTTCTTTAAGATCCCCTGCTGATTCATGTGCATATTCATGATTGAGAAGAACTATCTAGTACATTTATCCTACTGTTACAAATTTGGAAACTGAGGCCGAGAGAAGAAAACAGATTTCTTCAGGTTTGCGTAGCTCACCAGCCGCAACTGGGGTGGGCCTTCCAAAACCCAGATGCTGAGGCTGGTAACTGTCTGTGGCACTTGGGTAACTTCTTGTGGTCTGAATTGCCCCTCACTCATCACTTCTGGGGCACTCTGGGGACAGGTGGTGGGAGTGGGTAAGGCCCTTGCCCGGCTACTGGGTCCAGAATTTCTTCCCCTCTTTCCCCCTCCTCATCCCGACCCCTCTCACCTCGGATGGAGCTGCCCCCATTGTCACCTGGAATCCAGGTCAGGGTGATGGACGAAGCGGAGGTTTTAGAGACAGTGAGGCGGGGCTGGTCCGGGGGAACTGTGAGGGGAAAGCCACCAGGCCTCACCACAAAGGGTTAACACCCGATAATGGGAGCATGGGCTATCCCAGCTGCAGCTGAGGGCCCAGGCCTGGCCTTCCCCGCCCTCTTGGTGCTTCCCCAGCTCCTGCTCATTCTCCCCATCCCTCCTGCCTCCTCGTCCACGTGGCACCTCTGTTCCACAAAGGGTCTGTCCCCCGGGTGGCTGGGGAGGCTGGGGAGGCCCCTGGCTTCTGGGGCCTTACCTTGCACCAGAAGGTTGACGATGATGGTGTCGAAGCCCCCAGTGTTCGTGGCCGTGCAGGTGTAATAGCCCGAGTCCTCAGCCTTCACAGCACGCAGCAGCAGCGTGCCATTGGTATGGATGAGCCGGTGCCCATCCATGGACACGGGGATGGCTGAGTCTTCACTGCAGGGGTTGGGGGGCAGAGACAGGTTATGGTAAGCACCTGGGGGCTCCCCCAGGACTGCAGGCAAACAGGGCTGGGAGTAGGAGGAGGCTGGCTAGGGGGCCTGGGACTATTGGGGTTTTACCTAGCACTTCCTGGGGGATGTCGGTCCCCCTGGCCTCTTCAAGCACCCAGGGAAGGGAGATCTTTGGCAGCAAACAGAGGGGAGCCAGGGAGGCCAGGCCTGCATGGGACAGCAGGAGCCATGTGCCCGGCAGGGCTTCTGGTCAGCTGGAAGGGAGGGACGCCTGATTCTTTTCTTCATGGCTCTTCTACTACACCCATCTTTGGGGTCCCCCATCCCTCTGGGGTCCCTCGCACACCTGTCCTTGGTCCACTTCACAGCAGGGGCTGGATCTCCCACCGAATTGCAAGGCAGTCGGACATCTTTCATCCAGGGGGTTGTCACGGTGCCTCCAAATGAGATGATCTTTGCTGGGGCTGCAGGGGAGAGAGCATGAGGGCCACCCCACCTCTACCCTCAACACTGTACTGGCCTGCCTTTCCTAGGGCTCTCCAAATTTACAATTCAAGTCCCCCATCTCCTACCTGACCTCCACCTTGGACTTGGGACAGGGGTGGGTGCAGACACTTTCAGATGGGAGACACTGATTCAACAAACATTGATCAAATACCTGTTGTGGAACAGGTATCAGAGGAAGCTCTGAGGATTCACAAAATGAACAAGATCTGTTCCCTGTCCTCAAGTTGCTCATCATCCAAAAGGGAGACAGATACTTAAAAAGTATCATGACAGGTGAAAATAGTATGGTAGGGGTAGGTACACGTCACCGTGGGAGCACAGAGAAGGAGGAATGACTCTGCCTATTCAGTGGTGGTGGAGGTGATGGCAGGGGAGGCTTCTGGAATTAGAAGCTTTGACTTGAATCTTTTTTTTAAAGTAGACTCCACACCCAGCATGGGGCACAATGTGGGCCTTGAGCTCACGACCAACCCTGAGATCAAGACCCGAGCTGAAATCAAGAGTCGGATGCTTAACCGACTGAGCCACCTAGGTGCCCCTGAATCTTGAAGGCTAAAAAGGAATTCACTATGCAGGGAAGGAAAGGCATAGCGGGAAGAGGTGACAGCACTGAATAGAGGCCTGGAGGCCTGAAACACATGGGAAGTGTGAGGGTCTGCAAATGCTCTGGGGCAACCAAAGCCCAGGGTGAATGAAGGGGGACGGGTGGTGAGCAAGAGCAGAAGCATGGAGGGCTCCGTTGGCAGAACAAGGAGGATGGACTTGCCCTTGAGGTCACGAGGAGCCACTGGAGGCTTACAAGTAGTGATACGTTCAAAGTAGAGTTGTGGATAAAGCCCTGGCAGCCGGCAGAGGATGGTTTGCTGGAGGATCCACAGATCAGCAGCAAGATGGCAGCCGGAGAACAGGCCGGAAGCGACGTACGGCAGTGGGGAGGCGGTTGGGGGCTCAGGGGGGAACCGCCAGGACTTGGGGTCTGACTGGCTTTGAGGAAGAGATAGAGGGGGTGTGGGGATGACTGCATAATGCTGGCTGGGTGGTGGTGCCCTCACAGAGACAAGACACACAGGAGGAGCGGGGGAGGGGGGAAGGAAGAAGGGGAGGAGGGGGAGGAGCGGGGCTAGGCAGGAGACACCGGAATACTTAGCCTCACACTGACCCTGAGGTCACCCACATGGGGTAGCTAGAAAGCAGTCAGAAATACATGTTCTGGAGCATGAGAGAAGTGGCTGGGCCGCAGATGCTGACGTGGGAGCCAGCCGCCCAGTGACTGAGGTCGCCAGGAGCAGGAATGTAGATGGACAGAGAGGTGGCAGCACAGACAGGCACGGTGGAGACAGGAACGTCCCCAGGGGTGATGGGAGCACACTCAGAGCACCGGGATGCACAAGCCTCACCGTGAAAAGCAAGGCAGGCAAAGATGTCCAGGGTACTTTGGGAAGGTGACCCTCCCAGGTACCTCACAGATCTCTGGGCTGAGTTACGGGTGTTCAGTCAACCAAGCGACCAAGCACTCAAGAGTTCCAGACCTGGTCCCTCCATGTGGCTGGGGTTAGTTCCCTGAATCTCTTGGTGTCTCGGGGTGTGTGTGCGTGCGTGAGTGCGTGTGTGTGTGTGTGAGTGGGGTGGGGGGGAGGGAACAGCAGTGCTCCCCCCACCCCCGGGGCTACGGTAAGGACAGAAGAAGCAGCTGTGGAGACGTGCTCCGGGAGGTACAAAGCCCTCTGGGGATGTGTCCTGTGGACCGCCCACAGGGGAAGGGGCCAGCCTTCTGCCAGGACACCCAGGCCCTCCCACGCTGTCTCTGGGCCAGCGCCAGCTACCCTGGGCGCATGGTAGGTTCTAGGCCCCTTCTCTCTGGAAAGGAAGAGCCCAGGAGAAGGGGTTGGTGGCACCTGGGGGAGGAGGGATTGGGGCTGTTAGAAATGCTGAAGGGGGCGGGAAGAGCCTGACTTGGGGCCAGAAGAGCTCGCACATCACTCTCCATGCTGTTTGCGGGCCGTGCCGACCCCGCCTGGGTGCATAACTGGAAAATGGAGTAACACGGGCAGGGCAGGGGAGCCCCGCTGCAGGCCCCCCATCGAGCGCTAGCGGACTCTGAGCCTGTGGCAGGGGAGGGCTGATGCCTCTTGTGTGCCCAGCAAAGGAAGCTTGACACACCAAGAAGGTGGCTGGGCTGAGGCAGCCTCAGCCTGGTCCTTGGGCCCCAGGGCTCAAGAGTCAGGTGGCTGTGGGAGGAGGCAGGCCTGGGAAGGAGGGGGCCTTTCCGTGGAGGCTGGGAGTCCAGGTAGAGGACATGGAGCTCCCGGCTGGTGGCGGCGAGCTGTCATGCCCTGTGGTTGGCCCCGTGGTTGGCGCAGAGGGCAGACGAGGAGCTGTGCACGGCTGCCTCTTAGGTGTGGGGTCGGGGCCTGAGCACTGTCATTCCCTGTAAAGTGGGGGTGTGTATGCCCCCGTGGCACCCCTCTGCTCAGGCCAGGGATTCGGTGGGGCATTCCCTAAGAACACACACACTCTTTTCAACCCGTGTGCAGCATCTAGCCCAGAGCCTCCTCCTAGCTGCGCCCTCTGTGAATGTCTGTTGATCGAATGAATCAGCAGTCAGGGGCACCACCTCTGCCCGAGGTGTCCAGCCTTTGAAACGGGGCAGTGGGGGAGATCCCTTTGTGGCTCTCTGCTCCGTGTAAGCAGTGTCCCCTGCCGCCACCCCCTCTGGAGATGCTGAGCCTTGGGACAAAGGCTCTGCTGTGGGCTGGGAGTGGGGCTAATGCCCCTTTGTTCAACCTCGGAGAGGAGTTGGGCATGGGGGACCGACCGGGGTGCTGCTCCGTGCCTTCCGCCTCTGGGTAACTGTGCTGCCTGGAGCCTGTTGTGAGGCTTTCTGGGAGTCAGGGGGCAGCAGAGGCCCAGTCTTGGCGGATATAGGAGGGAGGCAGGTGGCCAGCCAGCTCCTCACAGCCAGGTCACGGAGAGGGTGGAGGGAGACAGCCCCTCCTTGGGGAGAACCAGCATTCTAGAAGGGGGCTTCTGGCGGCTTCTCCCGCTCGGCCCGGGCTGCTTACCCTTGCCTGCGGGCTCAATGGTGACCTTCTCGCTGCTGTTGCCCCGGCCAGCAGAGGTGACAGCAGCCACCCACAGCAAATACTGCTGCCCACGGTTCAGGTGGGCGATCCGGTAGAAGAGCTGCTCCGGACTCGTCTCGTACTCGCTGGGAGCCTGCCGGACAGAGGCAAAGGAGTGCTAAGAACCCAGCTTCTGGGCCTCCAGCCTCCAACCCCAGCTTTCCTCGGGGACCTGGGCTCAGAGGAGAGGGTAGCCCAGTCGGTGGGGGGGGGGGGCGGTCAGGGGGGATGGGAAGAGAAGGTCGGATCCTGCCTCATTTGCCCTTTCTGGTTTAGGAGGAACAGTGAGCAGACTTTGTACTGGGCTTGGCTCCGGGGGCTCATGGGCCTGCTCTGGGGTGTTGCTGGGTCAGCCTCAGTTTACCTCTTCGACTGATCCAGACGCTGGCAATTGTGGCTCCAGGCCAGGGAGTGTGAGTGTGTCGGGTGAGTGATGGAGGGAGTCAGGAGAAGGGAGAATGGAGGAAGGAGGGTCCCAGGAAGACCCCTGGGAAAGGGAGTCTCTGGGGAGAAGCTAAATTACCGCATTTGCCTTATTAGGGTTGTAGACAGTCTCCCCCAGCCTGTACCAGCCCCGCTGTCTAATTACCACTCCTTCATTCTGCGGGAGCAAACCGTCCGGGGGAGGGAGGCGGGGGGAGAGGGAGCTCTGAGAGCTTCCCTGGGCAACACTTTATTAACGATTATTAGTGGTATAGATCACCTTATATATTTGTAGGTTATATAAATCTATAAATTTTTTTTTAACCAAATGACAGTTTTGACAAGTTGCCAACAAAACAATATCGGATCCCAGTGGTTTTACCAGTTGCTTTGATGAAAAGATTATGTTGCCTTGGAAACCAGAGGCTCAGATATTGAAATGAATTTGAGAAGGAGCTTTTGATAAGCGCTAGTTTGCAGACCTCCTGTCAGCCCCTTCCCTGGTCCAGGCGGGATGGGGTGGACTTTCATTTTATTTTATTTTTTGGTCAGCCGCGGGGAAGGGAAAGGAGGACAGCACTAGGGCCTCTTTGAAATCAGGGCAGAAGTCTAGGGAGGGGAGCAGCCCCCTGGAACAGATGGGGGGCCCTGAGGCCAGAGGGAGCTAATAATTAGTTATCTCTGCAGTCATAGGATCTTGCACACACATGCTCACGTGCACACACTCACATGCACATGGACATGGAGACACATTCATGCACATGCTGAGGGACAGACTTGCAGACAGATACAGGGTCACAGAGGGCCATTCTCTGTGCCCCGTGGGAGGGCTGAGTGGCCCAATGACTTCTCACAGGAGAAAACATCCTTTCTGGCCCCAGGCTGTCTGTAGGCAAATGTTAGGGAGGAGACACGGGCATCCCTTCAATACACACAGAGCTCCCTGGCCAACTCCTCCTCCTGCCTCCCTCATGGAGACTTGGCCTTGACCCCAGAAGGTCCCTGCTGCGGACAGGTGCAGAACCACCCTGAGCCCTGTCGTTGGGAGGTCTTTTCAGGCCCCAGCACCCAGGACACTGTGTGTATCTGTAGTTCCTACAGGTGCATGAGGTAGGCGGGTATAGGGGCCTCAACATCCACTTGCCCCTTCTTACTAAGTGCCTGTCCCACAGGTCACACACCTTTCTTTCTCAAGGATCCTGGGACCTCAGTTTTCTTTCCTGTGAACTAAGAAAGCAACACAGCTCTGCCTACCCTCTGTGGTTACAGAGAGGCACAAAGGAGGCAAGGGGTGGGTAAGTCCTTTGTAAACTGGGGCATGTTCGTCTCCCGGCTCTTTTGTCTGTGAGGATTGAGGTGTGTCTGTGCATGCGAGGAGAAGAGCTGAGGGGACCTGCTTGTGTGTCAGTGTGTATCCGAGTGGACATTTGTGTCTGCACAGGGCAGGAGAGGCTCGGCTTCCCACCGAAGGTGTTAGCATCACATCCAGATCCCGAGGTTTTCCCTTTAACCTGGACTCCCCAAGAATCTCCTGAAATCATTTTTAGAAACACATAACCATACTCCCAAATAAAGTCCCTGTGGATCAAAGGTTAAAAAGAAAAAGGCAAAACTATGACAATAGAAATGTGATTAGAAAGACATTTCTAATCATAAAAATGAAGGCAAAAATCATAAATAGAAATGATTCATAAATTTGAATTCTATAAAAACAAAACCTATGGCACACCAAAAATAGTACCAAAAGGCAAGCAGTGAACTGGCAAATAACTGCAACCAATATGATTAAAAAATGGTTATTCTCGGGCGCCTGGGTGGCTCAGTCGGTTAAGCATTAGCCTTTGGCCCAGGTCATGATCCCAGGGTCCTGGGGATCAAGCCCCGAGATGGGGTCCTCGCTCAACATGAAGTCTGCTTAAGACTCTCTCTCGGGGCGCCTGGGTGGCTCAGCTGGTTAAGCGACTGCCTTCGGCTCAGGTCATGATCCTGGAGTCCCAGGATCGAGTCCCGCATCGGGCTCCCTGCTCGGCAGGGAGCCTGCTTCTCCCTCTGACCCTCCCCCATCTCGTGCTCTCTCTCTCTGTCTCATTCTCTCTCTCAAGTAAATAAATAAAATCTTTAAAAAAAAAATGGTTATTCTCCTTATATGTAAAGAGCACTGACAGACCTGTAAGAAAAAACCACGAACAACCCAAATGAAAAATGGATGAAGGATATGAATTGACAATTACCCAAAGATGAAAAAAAAAAAAAAACCCAGCCAATATACATATAACAATAATCAACCTAATTAGTAATCAAAGGAATATACCTAAAATAGGACACCTTTATTCAAATCCAACTGGCAAAAATGAAACATGTATAATACCTTGGATTAGCATGGGCATGTGAAACAAGAATATACTTATAATGCTGCTGGAAGCATAACTGGGTTCCAGCTTTCTGAGGGATAATTTACAAACATGTATGCATATCTTAAGAATACCCATACTCTTTGTGCCTCAGGAATTCCTATGGAAATTTACCCTAAGAAAATAATAAAACATGGGCATAAAGACTTTTATGAGGAATGTTCAATGAAGGATTATTTATAATGTTGAACCCTTGAAAATAGATTAAATATAGAATGAGGGTACTGGTTAAATGGATTATATACATACAGGCATTCACCATCATGTTTGAAAAGAGTATTTGATGGGGTGGGGAAGTGCCTACATATATTACTTGAAAAACACAGATTATGTGAAATTTCATTTTCATTTTATTAACGCCCCCCCATAATATATGTACAGATCAAAGACTGGCAGGCTATATACCAAAACATTGCCAGTGTTTATCTCTAGGGAATGAGTACAAGTAATTTTTGCTTTCTTCTCTATTCCTTTTTATTTTATGGAATTTCTGAGAATAAAGTGGCAATATTTTGATAATCTGAGAAAAACAACAAATGTATGGCAATGTTTGGTAAAATTTCTGAAGGGACTCAATGCAGCTCTGGCAGCCCCCGGGGCATCACTCCTGGGAGCCTACACCAGATGCAGTTTCCTTCTAGCCTGAGGATTCTACACATGCATGTTCATACACTCAAGTACGTATGCACACGTTAAGACCCATGTGCATTGCCTCTGACCTCATACTCAAATCCACGGTTTTGTACCGTCATATACGTGCATGTGTCCTCACCCCCAGCACTCACTCCTAGAGCTCTTCCGTAAGTGAATTTGTAATGCAGTTGTTTGGAATTTGGAATATATTTGTGCA
This sequence comes from Leptonychotes weddellii, assembly GCF_054177405.1. Taxonomy (NCBI): domain Eukaryota; kingdom Metazoa; phylum Chordata; class Mammalia; order Carnivora; family Phocidae; genus Leptonychotes; species Leptonychotes weddellii. The sequence continues at coordinate 82,875,433 of NC_138379.1, read as the reverse complement.
AAGCGATAGTATCACACAGTCGCATGTGGTGGTCAGCTCCCTGGGTCCCTCACTGAGGCAGTCCCTACCCCACAAGGTGGCTGGCCCCTGGTGGGACACTGTCCCATGGGGACTCTCCCCAGGAGGGAGAACATGGCCCGGGGTCTCCAGCAGGGGCCGGGCACCAGGAGCTCTGTTCTGGGGCCCGGGAGAGAGGTCCCCAGCCAGCTGACTGGGGGCTCCTAAGCCTGAGTTAATGAGGATGCAGCGCTCCTTTGAAAGGCTTCATTGGCAGAGGAGGAGATGACTGCACAAAGCCAAGCTCGGGAATGAGTACCCTCTCCCATCAATTTACCAAGGGAAACTTGCCCAGTGTCTAAGGCTTTACAATTGCCAGGCTGCTGGTAATTCATTCATCAAACATGTATTTAGTGACAGTGATGTTTCAGGCACAGTGTTGGGCAGCTGGGGACCCAGAGATGAAAAGATGCTGCCCCTGTCCTCGAGGGGCCCTACGGACCAGTGCAGGAGACAGAGAAGTGAATAGCTAGTTGCCATCTGATGCAGTCAGCGTATGACAGAGGATGAAGGGCATGCCACGGCAGGGGTCAGCCTAGGCGGAGGTGTGAGCTGTGAAAAGGCACAGCAGGTGTCCAGAATGGTGGGGAACTTAGAATGCACGTGTGTGTGTGCACATGCGCAGGATTGGGGGACAGGGGAAAGGGGCAGACAGCATGGCTAAAACGCTGATTGGAAAACTGGCACAACCACCCAATGATGGCAGCGCATTCTCATGTGCAGACCCCATGGCTCGGTGGTTCCTCTCATGGGTACACACTCAACAAGCACGCATGCACGCGAGCACCAGGAGACACGTGCGGAGACGCACACAGCAGCACCGTATGTAACAGCTCCAAGCTGAAATCCACCCAAATGCCTATCCATCCATGGGCAACAAACTGGATAAAACAATTCTATATACACACGCGGCTGAAACCCGTACAGAAATGACAGTGAATGATCTATAACCACGCACAACAGTAGGGATGAAATCCACAAATTCAAAACAATGTTGAGTAAGAGAAGCCAGATAAACGGTACGACTTCGCTTATATAACCTGTGAAAAGAGGCGACACTACTCTGAAGTCAGGATGGTTGTCATCCTGGCTGGGGAGGGGTAGGGTGGTGACCGGAAGAAGCACGAGGAGGTCCTCTGGGGGGTTGTAATGTTGTGTTCCCTGCTCTGGGTCTGCTTGCCCCGGGTGCTGTGAAAATTCACGGAGCTGTATGCTCACTTCTCTGCATAGTGTCTGTGAGGATGGAGGGGAGGACACAGAGTCCCTGAAAAGATATTTCTGGGCTTTCCCTCGGGTGATAGAACTCTGGCCTCCCTGGCACGGTGCCGGGCCACCTACGGCTCAGAGGGTAATTCAGAAAGACCACAGGAAAGCCGAGTGGAGGAGGACATGGCACAGTTACCGAGCAATTTCAGGGCAGCGTTCCCGGCCGCCAGGAGCTCATCTGCGGATGCTCGGGCTGCCGCCCATCACGAGCTCCTTGTGGAGGGGGAAGCTGGCCTCCTCCTGCTCCTTGCTCCCCGCCTGAGATGTCCTGAGCACATCTCTGGGATAGTACTCCCAGGCCCCCCTCCGGGTGTGCCCTTCCACCTCCCCACTGGACTGGACACCCCCCTGAGGACAGGTGCACCTGCTCGCGTAGCTAGCACAGATGTGCTCCAGGGTAGTAACCCAGCAGAACTCGGTGGTTGAGTGGCTGGAGATCAGGAAAGGCAGAGGGAAGGATGCAGACTGTGGGCCATGGGTGCATAGACTGCACCCACCCTCATCCTCTCTTCCCTCTCCGTGGGGCCCCTCTGAGCACCCAGTGGAGGGGCAGGGGCCAGCTGCCTGCACTGAACTCCCAGGTTTGGGCAGATATTGCAGTCTGAGTCTTCTCCCCAACAGTGAGGCCCAGCTCTGGCCCAGAGAGAGAGATGCTCTTGCCTCCCCTCAGCTGTCTGCCATCTTTTCTCCTCCCTTTAGCAGGCTCCATGCTGAGGAGGCCACTCAGGGCAGAGCTCCAGCAGCCGTCCAAGCCCAGACCATTCATGCTGGAGAGTGGTTCATGTCCAGAGGCCATGGACCAGGCAGGCCCCAGTCAACAGCTCTGGGGCCCGCTAGGAGCTTCCTTGGTCAGCCAGACCAGAAGAGTCGAGGCCTTGGTCTCCCTTTCACATCTGTTTAGTTGTGACCCCTGACTCAAAGAAGCCTCCAGGGCTTGTAACGACCTTGCAGCCCCTGGAACAGAGGACTGACCCGAGATGGACACTGGGTAAGGCTTCAGCTACTCTTGGGTGACCAGTGTCCATTCTTATCCATCAATTCAGGTAGAAACACAGATGTAAGTAGCCCGCGGGTTTGGCCTGGATGCCCACTGATCTTCAGAGAACTTTTCCCTTTCTCCTGTCCCCCTCCTCATTCAACCCTGGGCCTACTTACCGGCTGGCCAGACCCAGGGCTGGAGCAGAAGATGGTGTACTTGCGGATCACCCCATTGGGCTTGGCTGGGGGGAGCCAAGACACGACCACACTGCTGGCGGAGGAAGGGACAGCTTTGATGCCAGCAGGGGGACCTGGAACTGAATAGGGAGAAGGCCAGGTCAGTTTAGAGAAAGGAGCTCCACCTTTGGGAAAGAATGCAAGGGGGGGAAGAGAGGCGGATCAATCTTGGAGGGCTTCCTGGAGGAGGTATCCTTGAGTTATGGCTTAAAGGGGGAGGTTCCAGCCGGTGAGGAGAAGGGTGATCATTTGGGGCTTGTAACAAAATCTCTGAGATGGAAGCACTGGGAATGGTCAGCTTCAGAACTGTTTGGTCAGAACCAAGGACTTAGGATACTCCAGAGAGAAACAGAACCCATGTGGAATTCACCTTGATTTCTACAACCTTAATGTGCTTCCTGCCTCAATGCTCGACTGGTTGCTTGTATATGGGCCAGGCAAATATACTGGTCACTTTGCTCTTTGGCCTGTGAGCTCTTTGAGGCGGGGGGCTCCAGAGACTCACAGAGTGGGCCTCCTCCTAAGGGTCAGGAGCTGGTGGTCAGCCAACGGCCTGCTGGCTAGGCCCTTTCGGTTTGCAGGAGGGAAAGTCTATCTGAGAATTGGCTGGGAAATTCATCCTAAGGGGATCCCAATTCATATGGATTCTGCCCTCCCACTGCCCCCATCTCTTTGGGCCTGCCTGGCCCAGCTGGGACGCCGGGGCTCTGCTTGGGAGACTGGAAGCTTCCTGTTTTCAGGTCCCCTCATCTCTCCCTTGTATTGTCGTGTACTTGGCTTCCCTCCTGGGAGCTTTATGTTCCTTTGAGGACAGTCATGGCATCCTGCTCAACTTACTTTGCCTCCCGAGCCTCCGTTTCCACATCTATGTGATGGACGTAATCACAACCACATTAATGGTTTGTAGTGACGGTTAGCACTAATTAACATAAAAGCACCTGGCACCTCCTGACCTGTAGAAGACACTCAATAAATGGGGACGATGATCATTTTTTTGCATTCCCTCTCTCAACTCTTAGCTTCTACCTATCACAATTTTTTAAAAAAAATCTAGTAAGTGGTCAACAATTCTAGGCTACATAAAATAATGATCCATCATCACCATCCATCCAGGGGCCCGAGCCCTCCCTCATGGATACAGCCCCGTCATCCCACCCCTGCTAGTACTCTGCAGCTGTGGAGTGCAGGGGACCATGGGGGGACCACTGGGGCAGGTGTGCTAACTGTGGTGTTCAGATTTTTTCTGTCCTTGCATACTTTTTTTTCTCAGTTGCAACTGAGAGGGGTATGTTGAAATCTCTCCCAGGATTGTGGGTTTGTCTATTTTTGCAGTCTTGAGGTGATGTTATTAGGTTCAACAAATTCGGAACTGTTTTATTTGGCTAGTAAATTGGGTCTTCTATCGTAACAGTGTCCTTCTGTATGTCTAATGATGCTTTCTGCCTTAGAGCATACTGCATCTGATGCTGATATTCCAGTTTTCTCTCGGTTTTGCGTGGTATGTCTTTTATGTATTCCTTTCACGTTGCACCTTTCCATACCTTTATGTTTTAGGTGTTTAGTATAAACAACACATATTTGGGTTTTGTTTCATTGCTAGCTAGTCTGACAGTCTTTGTCTTTTCATTGAATAATGTAGTCAATTTATCCTTAATGCAATTACTTATGTATTTGAGCTTAAATACCTCACCTTACTAAATACTTTTTTTGTCCCACCTATCCTGTTTTTCTTTTTATTTCCTTTTGTGCCTTTTTTTGGATTGAGTACTTTAAAAAAATACTTTATTTCCCCTCTCTATTAGCTGGTTATTAGACAGCCTTTCACCACTTTTGGGGGTTATTCAATGTGAATCTTTTACTTACCAAAGTCTAACATCATTAATTGGTACTTTTTTTTTCTCTGACAATGCAAGGGACTTAGAACTTCCATTTACCCTCTCCCAATTTATATGCCATTGTTGTATATTTTAATTATGTATGTATTTTAGGCTCTCCCTGAGATAATATCACTATAATATCACATCATTTTATGCAGTCAATATTAATGGAGATTTACCCATATATTCCCCATTTAATTGCTCTTTCCTCCTTGCATCACTGAGCTCCTACCTGGGATCATTTTCCTTCTAGCTAAAGAATACCCTTTAATATTTCTCTAAAGCAGGCACGTTGGTGGTAAAGTCTCTCAGTTCTTGTTTGTCTGAAAATATCTTTATTTCATTTTAATCTTGGAGAATATTTTGGCTTGGTATAAAATCATAGGTTGATAACTATTTCTCTTACATACTTTATACCACTGCATTGTTTTCTGGCTTCCATTGTTTGTTTGTTTTCATTGTTTCTGACAAATTAGCCACTGATCTAATTGTTGGTCCCATGAAAGTAACTGGTCTTTTTCCTTCTGGCTGCTTTTAAGAATTTTCTTCTGTGTTTCCTGTTTAGTGGCTTTATTTGGATGAGCCTAGGTGTGGACTTCCTTAAGTCATCACCTGCGGAGTTTGTAGAGCTTCTTGCTTTGGGGATTGAGGTCTTTCCTCAGTTTTGAAAAGTTTTCAGGCATTTTATCTTCTGCCCCATTCTCTTTCTCCTCTTCTTTGAGACTTCTTCTCACATCCTCTATGTCCTTGATATTCAGAATGTGGTCCATTGGTCGGCAGCAGCGTCACCTGGGAGCATGTTAGAAATGCAAAATCTCAGGTTCCACCCTAGACCTACCAAATCAGAATCTGAATTTTAACATGACCCCCAAGTGATTTGTATGCACAGTCAAGTTTGAAAATCACTGTTCTATATCTGCTACTTGCTCTTTCATTTTCCATTCATTTTTCTTTCTGAGCTTCTTTTGGGTCTTCTCACCTAACTTCCAGTTCACTAGTTATCTCTTCAGCTGTATCTAAGTGGTTATTAAATCTATCTCTTGAGTTCTTAACTTCAGGTAGTAATAGTTTTTGTTTCTAGATTTCCATTTGATAGTCTCCAATTCTCTTAAAATTTCAATCTTTTTCAGAATAACTATTTGAATGTTCATATTTGATAAAACCTGTGTTTGGAATTCTTGTGGGTCTGTTTCTGTTTCTTTCTCTCTCTCTTTTTTTTTTCCCTATTGGCTTTTGTTCACGGTGTTCCTCATTATTTTTTATTGTATGCCAGACACATCATTTGCAAACTTGTTTGTAGAAATAATTTGAGGCCTCAGATGACGTAATCTTCCTAAAGGGAGAATTCACGTTTGCTTCTGGCAGGTATCTGCAATCTGGGGTGCTAGCAATCCGGGACTACCTCAATCTAACTTCTAGGACTGAGATGATTTGAAGCTGAGATGTCTACTTTGGGTGCACTTTTAATCCAACATGCTGCCCTCATGGTCTCAACTCAAAGTGAGGGGGATTCACCAGATAGACCCGCCCACCCCAGCAGGCCCTGGACTCCAATTCACGTCTTTCTAGTGCTTCTCAGATTCTCAGCCACTGCCTCCAGATTCGGCAAATGTCCCCCCGCCATGGGGAGAGCTGTTCCAAATGCCAGGCTCACCTCCTGGGCCTCCACTCTCTCCTGGATCCTGGCCCAGTAATTCTGCACTCTCCTGCCAGCTCACCGATGCCTTCAAGCAAGTGTTTTAAAAAATACTTTATCCAGATTTCCTAGTGTCCTCAGCAAGAAGGAGAGTGGGCTTGAGTTATGTAGTCCATTACTGGAAGGGCAAATCTTCTGATATGTTTCTCTAAGCTTGGGCCCACTCCTCCCTTCATCCTCACAGCTGCCACCCTAGCACACACCTTCCACTTCTCTGCCTGGATGCCCCACAGGTTCTAAGGGGCCTCTCTGACACTGGTCCTTAACCCCCCACAGCCCCTTCCTGCCATCTGTCCCCTCGCTTCTGTGAGAGTTGCCTTCCTAAAACCCAGGTCCAGTCCAGCCTCGCCCCTCAGTTAAATATCTTTAAGATGGCTTAAAATCCAACTCAACTTTCCCTGGGGAGGTGAGACGTCAGCAAGAGGCTTTGTTACTCAGGAACCAAGTCCAGCCAAGCCAGCCTGAGACCAAGTTAAGACTGGGGGATTTGGACTTCAGAAATGAGCTTGAATTTATTGAGTTTGTTTTCATTTTATCTTTTAATCTATTTTGGTTTTCTCTACATTTCCTGATCTTTTTTTTTTCCTTTGGAAGAATGCAAAATCCTGAGCTGGGGCAGGGGGTGAGGGGGCGGGTAGGGAGTCACAGTGTCTTCAGCTCTTCGTTCCAAGCTCCCACAGCCAAGCTGGGCTTGCAGTGTGGACCTGTCTGCTTCCCGAGCGAGCTGAGAAAGAATGATAATGGGAGAACCTGGTGGAGGTAGGGCCAATGCTGGTGTGGCATCTGCTTGTCTGTCTGCCCATTTGCCTCTGTTCTTTCCTGTTCCTTGCAAACCGAGCCTCCCTCTTGCTCAGGGACCCATGCCCCTCTGTCCCTCAGAGAAAGCTGTCCCCATCACTGACAACCAGGGTGTTTACCACCCCTCAGGGAAGTCAGCCGCGATCATCCCATTCCCCTTTCAGTGACTGGCTTAGCAAAAGGCACGTTGCCTCAGGGTGGCCAATGGGAAATGAGGGTAAATCTGTTGAAGGGCTTCTGGGAAAGATGTTTTCCACTCCCAAGAGAGGCATGCCCACAGGAAGAGACCCCTTCTCTCACTCTGAACTCTGTCTTGTCTGGTGTGATGTCTAAAGCTGCGGTCATTTGGAGATCACGGGAGGGACACCTGACACGCTGAGGAGGGCAGAGCAGAAGGATGGGGCCCACTGGGTTAAGCAACCTTGGAGCTGCCCTCCTCAAGACTCCTTGGTATGTGTGATAATAAATACACTTACTAGTTAAATCTTTTTTTAGTTGTATTACTCACAACCAAAAGCTTCCTGTCTGCTATAGGGATGCAATGGAAAGTAGAGAAGATTTGGAGGCAAGAAGGCCTTGATTCGCCTCCTACAATGAGCTGCATGACCTTTAGCAAGTTGCTTTAGCTCACTAGGCCTCACTTTTCTCACCTTTAAAATGGACATGATAGGTACCTCACTGGGCTCTTGGAAAGGCTCGGTCATGCTTATGACTACACATACTATGTCTAGTGTGGCTGCAGTTCTGGAAGCGACCTCATCTGACAGTGGCTTCCTTCTGGTCTAGGCCTCCCTTTTGGGGGGCACTGAGTCCCTCAGGGGTGCCTGGGTTCACCCAAAGTGGTCATTTCATGGCCAGCACCTTGGTAGCTAGTAGGACCCTGCCATTTGCTAGCACTGCACATTTTAGGAAGGATTTTACAATTAACTTGCTTCTTACAACAACTTGATGAGCCTCTCTGTCCCCATTTTATCACGAGGAAACAGGCTCAGGAAGGTTAAGCGACTGGCCAGTAACGGGCAGGGCTGGGCCATGCTCTTCTGCTGTGCCTACCAGCACCCCTTCGCTCCGCAGAGCCACCTGTGGGGCCCCATTCTCTGGCTGCGCGCATCCCTGTGCGTAGCTCTGGAGGCATCTCTAAAGCGAGAGGTGGAAAGCTCCTTGCGGGGAGGGATGATGCTCTTGGACCTTCGGATTCCCTCGGATTCCCTCGTGGGGCCCCACCTTTGTCAAACACGTCGGGGAGCTTATCGCTCAGATCCTGCATCAGCACAGGATGCTAGGCGTCGGGGCGGGGTGGGGGAGCAGTGGTTCCCATCTAGAGGCTGGGAAGGTGCCTTGTGTGTGGTTCGGAAGCTCTGGAAGGGGCCAGGCTCTGAGCATGGTCGCCGCTTGGTCTGCACACACACGAGCAGGTGGCTCTGCCCGGAGCTGTCCTAGGAAACCTTGATGGGGGGATTAATGGCAGGAAAAGTAGGGCAGGCAGGTTGGTAAATATTTAATTGCTCGGAGCTTAAGGCGGGGAAGGGGGCCGATCAGTGGAAGGGCAGGGCTTAGGGAGAGTGGGGAGCTGGATTAAACCGGTCTGTTCCCTGGGCACTGGGCTGCTCTGGGAAACTCCCAGCCTGAGACCCTCCTCTCAGCAACTCTAACCCTCCAGCAGCTTCTGCCCAGTCGCACAGGAGGGACCCAGACCCTGGGAACTTGGAGAAAACCGAGGCAGCGAGGAGAGGAAGGCATGATGTTAGCTGCTGTTTTGGTGCCCAGGCTGCCAGCCACTCTTCTTCACATGAACCGACTCTTAAAAATAGAGCACCTGCCTCAGAAGGTGTAAGCATCAGCTAAGTGATGGTGTTGTGATGGGGTGAGGAAGAAAGTGGAGGCTGGAAGCAGGAGCCCAGAACTGCGCATGGTCACACACACCACCTCCTGGACGCAGGGGGTGCTTCATATGAACGAGGCCCCCTGGCGGTGTGCAGCGCTGCGTCTCCCAACCTCTTCTCTGCTGGGTTGACTCAGCTCCCAACCTCCCCCACCTCCTTCCTCTGTCACCCCACCCTGGAGGTTTGGCTCCTTATCTCTGCTTTTCCTCCAGTTCTGCCCCAGGGGGAAGAGCTTTAAGATCAGAGCTCCGAATGGAGGCACAGCCCATTCTCTCCCCGAGAGCCTCCCCAGGACACCAGAGTCCAGGGCCTGGCCCATTCTGGGGCCTCTGCAGGATGGCTGCCAAGTCCCTAACCCGAGCTGTGAGGAGTGATGCTCCTCTCCCCATCCCTGCCAATCCCAACCATCTGTATCCAGAGGAAACCAGGCAGAAACTTGCAGGGGAATGGATGCCACAGAAAGGATGCTCTTGGGGTGGAGGTGGGAAGGGAGGCTTTATCTGGCCTCTGACCTAGTGCCGCAGGGGGAGCCGAGGGAGTGGGCTCCGTATGCTTATATGTTTATGCGGGAGTCCCAGAGCATCTCGCCCCCGCCTACGGTCAGCTGTGGTCTCCCCACGCGGGGTCCCAGAGCGCCCAAAACCGCCCTACAATGACTCAAAGGGACAGGAGACAGGACGGTGCACTGCTGTCACCCTTCTCCTTGGGCAATGTTAGCAACAGGCCCTGGGGGAGCCTGGCAGGGGTGCCGAGGCCGGGCTGCGCGTGGCAGAGAGGACTCACCATCCTCCTTGGTCTGGATGTAGAGCACGCTGCTGCGCACGCCGTCCCCGGCTTGGGTGTAGGCCAGCACCTGCACGCTGTAGTTGGTGAACTTCTCCATACCTCGCAGCTCCACCCGCTCCCGCGTGGTGGTGATGTTCTGCATCTCGCCCCACTCTGCCAGAGACAAGCAGCCTCTGAGTGTCACCAGGTGGGCTGTGCCCGGTCCCCCTGCCGCTGTCCCCTCTGCCAGCCTGGGCGCCACTGGGCTCAGACCTCCACTCTGTGGTAGTGGCGACTAGGGGGGCCTGACCTCCGGGTTCATGGGGGCAGATCTGGGGCCCTGCTCCCGGGCCACATCTCCCCCCAAGTGGCCCAACCAGGGTGAGCGGCCTATGCCCAGCCTTGGCCCCAGTGACCTTGCACCAAATTCAACTTAATACCCTCTCATTGGAATACTTCCATCTTTCCGAGCACATTTCCCCTCCTCCACCGAACCCCCTCTCCATGCGAGGGACCCCAAGCGTGCCTTACTCTCAGTACTGTAAGGGGCTAAGTCTCCTTCCCTTCTCCCCACCACTGAGGACACCCTCCCCAGGAAGAACCCATGCAGAGAATCTGGGACATGCTGGTAGAGGGGACAGCCTCCGCCAGAAAGGGCCAGGCCTTCCTCCGGCTCAGTGAGGACCCGTCATCTGGCTCCGCCAAGGGACTTACTGTAGGCTGAAAAAGAGCTTAGGGAGGGGGTCCCCCGGGAAGGCCAGGGTCTTAGAAGGAGGAAAAGAGACAGGCTCCTGAGCTGACAGCCGTCCAGTGGGACCACTGGGCTTTCAGAAAGACAGGCCTGGACACTGGCTGAGGACAGGCTTTGGGGAAGCCTACAGACCCACCCCAGCACCTCCCTGGGGCCCTGCTGTGGGCAGAGGGCCCGGCCACGGGAGGGCAGCGGTATGCCGGGGTCAGGGAGTGAGAACACCATGCCCAGCCAGAGGCAACCCCAGGTCAGTACAGGGAAGCCTCAGAAACCTGAGCAGCGGGACCTGCTTTTTTAGGAAATCAGACACCAGGTAGTCTTGTCCAGGACTGGAGCCAGAGAAAGACCCAAAAGCAGGTCAGTATGGCCAACAGGCCAGGTGCCTTTGGAGATGAGAGAGGCCAATACCTTCCTTACCTGAAGGGGCTGAGCTAGGAACACCGCGGGCTTAGAAAAGAGGAAGCAAGTTCTGGAAAACGAGGGACCACCCCTTATCTGACGCAGCACAAATAGGTGATGCTATCTCACAGCATATGAACTGGGGACACCTCCCGGGATCCCACCCTTGAGCCCCAGGCCACCGTGCTTTTGGAGGAGACAGTGGCGGTGGTGGCAGGGAAAAGCACGTCCTGTTGGCAGTGCACCTGCGCACAGCACAATGCGGGGGGGGGGGGGGAAGGGGAGGGCAACTGCCTTGCAGAAATGACCATGAGCTGGAGCTCCGGATCCTCCAGGGGAGAAGGGAGGGCGAGGGGGCTGGTGGCAGAAAGCTCAGGATCCCGGGAGCTAAGCTCAATGTGGCCTGTTGTGGCCCCCCAGTAGGACATCTCCATGCTTTGGGATGCTGGGCCTCTGGCTTGTACAAGCGCAGACTTCCCCGGTCACCGCAAGGCTCCCGTGTGCCCCAGCAGGCAGGGGCTTGGTGTGTTTGTGGGGCTGCACACGGCGGTTTGGACCAGTGCATCCCAGGGCAAGGAAGGCACCCCCGGGGCTGGACCACTGTCTTGGGTTTTGTCCCTCTGCCATTCCTACCCCAGCTCCACTTCCTGCTCTTCTCCGGGTCCTGGGCAGCTCATCTGCACAGACTACTTGTCTCGCTGCCCGGCCAAGGGGCACTGCACCCCCCTCCCCCCCAGCTTCTGGTAACCCTGCTTCCTCCTTTTGCCCCTTCTGGCCTCGGTGATGATGACTAGTCCCAGGTGCCCCACGCTCGCCCCAGACCCCTCTGAAAGAAGTGCCTTCGTGAAACTCTTCAATCGGCCCGTCTGAGTGTGCCAACTGGTCCCTGCTGGGACCCTGCCTAAGATCCACACATTACATCAGAAAAGCACAGCCACCCCATCACACCTCCAGTCATTCCCAAACACACTGCCGTCTAGGAGCAGCTGGTGTCCCTCCCCCAGCACAGAGGTGACCATGTATTCTGCCACCCACACTGGCCCCGGCTCTGGCCGGGATAGCATGTGCAGAAGAGGGGGTTGGACCTCCACTTGACATCCCAGGGGAAGATGCTCAGCTCAGCGTGGACACAGACCCCCATGTAGCCTGCGCCTCTCCCCCCGAGACTGGCCGTCACTCCTGGCAGACTCACCCCCATCCACATAGAGTGACCAGAAGATGACCCGATAGCCTTTGAGGACTCCATTGAGCGTGCTGCGTGGGGGCTCCGACCAGGAGATGACAGCCACATCGGAGGTGATGGACAGGGCCCGGACATTCTCGGGGGGCTGGCTGGGCACTGCAGGGGGCGGGGCGAGAAGGGAAGGGCCCGGTCAGGGGGTACAGGCCGACATCCGTGGATGCTGAGGGCACAAGGTGATGAACTCCAGGCATGACCGCATGGGGATCCACCAGTGGGCACCACAGCCCAGGGAGTCCACCTACGCTGAAGGTTACAGAGCCTGGAAGGTCTCCAGGCCAGCCCTGGGTCTTATCTGATGGCTGCTGGCCCCTATGTGGCATCCGACCAGGTGGTCTGAACCCAGCCTGGCTCTCGGGCCCCTTGTGTCCTTATGCCAAGCTGAAGGGAAGGAAAAGAAGGAAGTGGTCCCTTCACCTGGGTAAAGGGGAGAAGAGGTTTCATATACACCTTTAGGGTTTCTGGGACCATTACACCTTTGTCCCTGCACATGAACACATCAAAATGCCTCAGATGATGAGAAAACACTTCTGAGACCAACTTAGATGGCCCATCCTGCCTCCAACCCTTCCCACTGGAGAGCTACCGTGGAGCTAACCTAAGTCCTACACCCCAGGGTTGGCCCTGGGGCAGGTCACTCTTTCTGAGATGGCAGCCGGCAGGGCGGCCAGGCTCCAGGAGCCACCTTGGTTGGGGAGAGCTTTGGTGGCACTTCCTGCTGGCTTCCTAGGAGCTGGGGCCAAAGGGAAAGGCCATGTCTGCTTTGCTCTGAGAGGGAGAAAGGAGGCACAGGCTGGATGGAAGGTAATTAGATCCCATTGCCCCACAAGAGGCAACTCTAATTTTTATGAGCATTTAAACGATAATACATCATCCTAACAATCCTCTTTGAGAATGATTATTGTTTCATATTACTTAGGTGTAAAAATATAAGCACCATGTAATTAGGGACCCAGTGTAATAAACTAATACAGATCGCCCGTTCGAACAAAATGAAGGTAATATAATTATGGAAAAGACACTATTGCTAAAGCAGGGGCCCTTGAATACCCCAGGAGGAGTGCTAATATTGCCAGGAAACGATCAGGATCTGACAGGCTAACGAGGGCCTTAATTAAGTATGAAAAACTGCTGAGCAAATGCTGCTGGAAACTTCTTCCCTCTCTCCTCTTTTGTTTTGAAAATGACTCTACAGCCCGTGCTGATCTCTCCCTGTTGGAAATTCTAGGTCCCCCACCCCCGGAGCCGGGGAGGTGGTGCCCTGCTGGAGGCCTGGCCTGGCTGTTTCCTGGGCCGGCCCTGGTGGACGGCAGAAAGTATGTGGCCAGCCATGGCGGTGTGGGCCCGGGGCAGCTGTCCCCTTGGACACGCCTTCCCCGGGCATCCTGGGTCCGCGTCACTTGGTCCTACATCCAGCCTTGCTCCCAAGCGAGAGACGATGGGGCGAAGGAGAAAGAGTATGGGATTCAGGGTCTGACCTGGATTTTGAGCCCAGGCTCTGTTCTTTAGGTGACAGGTGATCCTGGACAGGCTACTTAGCTTCCTCGAAACTGGGCTTCTTTTATGGGTTGATGCCCTAGCTGTTGGCGCTGTGGATCTCACAGGCAGGTGCCCCCTGTGCCAGGAGCACCAGCAGCACCCGGGAATTTCTCTGAAATGTAAAATTAGTTCAACGGGCTAAAGCAGGAGCTGAGAGGAGGTGGGGGGAGGGCCCAGCAATCTGTTTACAGCCCTCCAGAAGGTTCTGATACACACTCAGGTTTGAGAACCACTGGGTTAGAGCACCACTTGGGATGAGTACTACTGGTGTGAAGAGGTAACAGGTGGATCCCCTCCCCCCAGCCAGGCCTGTGGCCAGCATCGCGGAGGGCTGGAGTCGGTGTGGAATGACGGAGGGGGAGGGGCACTGGTTGTCTTCTGGTCCCTCACATCCCTCCCCCGGGGGTTCTCTGTGCCCCTCTGCTTGCTATGTGCCTTTCCCTCTTTCTGTGTTCTCCCATTCCCCAGGGACTCAGTGCTTCATCCCAAAGCCCAGCTTGGGCCCTGGAGCCACTGAATGAGAATCCTGGGAGATGAAGCCGGGGCATCGGTATTTTTTTAAAGCGCCCCAGATAATTCCAATTTGCAGCCAAAGTTAAGGACCACTGGTATGAGCTAATCTACTTCCAGGTGTTTCTGATCTGATGTATCCTTCCTCCCAAGGGTGTCTACGTTTTCAGAGATGAACTACGGAGAAGGCATTGCTTAACCTAAATTCCAGAATGACTCCCCCCACCCCCCACCTCCCCCAACTCAGGACTTTAACTCACAACCCTGAGATCAAGACCTGAGCTGAGATCAAGAGTTGGTTGCTTACACCTGGGTGGCTCAGTCAGTTAAGCATCTGCCTTTGGCTCAGCTCATGATCCCGGGGACCAGGGATCAAGTCCCGCATCAGGCTCCTTGCTCAGCGGGGAGCCTGCTTCTCCCTCTGCCTGCCGCTCCCCCTGCTCGTGCTCGCTTGCTCTCTCTCTCCCTGACAAATAAATAAGTAAAATCTTAAAAAAAAAAAAAAAAGTTGGACACTTAACCTACTGAGCCACCCAGGCGCCCCAAGGAATGACTTTCTAATGGTGGAATGCTGGGTATTCTGTTGGCATTATGCCCTTGGGATGGTGAGTCCCTTCCCTCTGCTGGGGCAGGGTCAGACCCAGCAACGGTTTTCATCTCAGACTCTGGTTTTGGGTTAGGGCTTCAGGAAAGAAGCTTAGGAGAACGCTCTGCTTCTTTTGTCTGCTCTTTGGGGGCTGCAGGCCTCAAGGGCCACATCTCCTCTTTCAACCCAGCAAGGCTCAGGCACAGCTGGCCCTTCTCTGTGCTTGGAGAGCAGCCACACCCCTGCTTCCTCCTAACCCTGTCCTCCTGAAAACTGGGCCCTGTCATTTACTCATCAGAGTGTGGCGTCCTCTCTAGTCCTCAAAGAATCACGTTTTAAGCAGTGGGCTCTAAAGCATCCGCCACATGGATCTTGGAATTTCTTAGCCCCTGTCTCATCTCCGGCCCTCAAATAGGTAGTGGACAGGTTCCAGCCCAGAAGTACAAAGGTAACTTGGGTTCTGCCCCTTTTCCGACCTGCAGGTTGTGAGGGAGGAGAAATAGGACCAGGGTGTAGAGGAAAAGGGCCTGGGGAGAGAGAGGAGTGAGGGCCAGAATGAGGGAGCAACACGGCTGAAGAGTCAGGTGGGTGACAGGCGGGGCTCAGATGGGCAGAGCATCAGCCAGCAATGGATAGAGTGTTGGCCAGTGGATTGAGAGGCCTGGGGGTGCTCGAGGGACCAGCATCTCTTGGGGAGCCAGTGGGCAAGAGGAGATGGAGTGATCCAGGGAGCCCGTGTGCCTCCCCGGACTATGACGGGGCCCAGGAGCAGTGGAGGGCCCTGAGTCCTCGCTGGCAGCCCTGGCTCGCACCCCCCACCCCATGCTCGTGCCCTCACCGTCCTCCAGGGTGGTGGCATTGATCTCGCTGGATGAGGGCCCTGTGCCAGCCCGATTGAAGGCCTGGACCACCACCCCATATTGGGCGAACTTCTTGAGGTTGTCCAGGGTGTAGACCTCACTGTCCCCGGTGGCTTTCATCTCCACGATGCTATACTGTCCGTTGCTGCCAGGGCTGTTCTCCCTGTAGCCAATCTGGTAGCCCCGTATGACGCCATTCTGCAGCTCCTTCTTGGGCGCCTGCGAGTGGGGTGGGGGAGGGGAGACAAAGACACAGTGGGGCTCTGAGATGATGCTCTGAAAGCCAAAGTCAGATCATGTCCCTCTTCTGTTCCCAATACTCCAAAGGCTCCCATCTCTCTTGGGGTGAAAACCAAAGCTCTTACAAACACAGCATAACCCTATACGATCTGACCCCTGTTAGCTCTTGGGTCCATCTCCTCTTCCCCATGCTTCCCCTGCTCCAGCATACTGGCCTCTCGTGGTTCACACTGGGCCCATCTCCATTTCAGGGGGAACGCTCTTTCCTTGGGTAGCCACACAGCTTCCCTCTTCACCTCTGTGGTGTCCTTGCTGAAACGCCCCTGTCTTTTTTTTTTTTTTTTTAAAGATTTTATTTATTTATTTGACAGAGAGAGCGAGAGCAGGAATACAAGCAGGGGGAGTGGGAGAGGGAGAAGCAGGCTTCCCGCCGAGCAGGGAGCCCGATGTGGGACTCGATCCCAGGACCCCGGGATCACGACCTGAGCCGAAGGCACGCCGAAGGCAGACGCTTAACGACTGAGCCACCCAGGCGCCCAAAACGCCCCTGTCTTAATGAGGCCTTCCTCACGCTCTTTATGTAAGATTGCTCCCTGCCCTCTGTTCCATATTCCTTACATTTCTTCCTGGTCCCCATCACCCCTTGGACCCACCTTTTCTTCCCCATGCTTTCTTTTTCGCCATTGTGCTTAGCACCACCGGACACTATTTATTTTACTTATGTGTCCATCTGTTCCCATTAGAATGTAAACACCATGAGGATGAAAAATGTTGTCTGTTTTGTTCGCTCTTTGCTGTACTCTCACTGTCTAGAATGATGGCTGATATGTAGCAAGCCTTCAATCCACAGTTACTGAATGAATGAATGAATGAATGAATGACTAGGGGTATCATTTGACATGGGCTCAGGAGCCTGGGAGAAATGGAACAGTAGACAAAAAGTAACCAGCTGGAGAGGGAGATGAGCAATCAGCTTGAATAAAAAGAGAGCCCCACGATAGCATATCATACCCTCTAGGACAGCTACTGTCAAAAAATGGAAAACGACAAGTGTTGGCGACCATGTGGGCAAACTGGACTCTCGCACTGCTGGTGGGAATGCAAACTGGTGCAGCTGCCATGGACAACAAAGTTAAACACAGAATTACCATATGATCCAGCAGTTCCACTCCTTGGTACATACCCCAAAGAAGTGAAAGTGGAGACTCAGACAGGGACTTGCACACCCAAGTTCACGGCAGCGTTATTATTCATAAGAGCCAAAAGGTGGAAGCAACCCAAGTGTCCACTGATGAATGAATGGATAAAAAAAATGTGGTCTATAAATGCAATGGAATATTATTTAGCCTGACACTTAGCCTATTATTCAGCCAGAATGGAATTCTGACACAGGATACCACGTGGCTGACCTTTGAAAACATCATGCTAAGTGAAATAAGCCAGACACAAAAGGACAAATGATGTATTATCCAGTTTCTATGGGGTCCCTAGAACAGTCACATTCACAGAGTCAGAAAGGAGACTAGAAGTTTCCAGGGGCTGGGGCAGGGAGGGGGGGTACTTATCAGGGCACAGAATTTCTCTTTGGGATCCTGAGAAAGTTCTGGAGGTGGATGGCGGTGATGATTGTACAACTAACGGTGAATGTACTTTATGTCACTGAACTGTGCACTTAGGCATGGATAAAACAGTACATTTTATGTTAATAAAATGGTACATACATTTTACTACAATTAAAAAAAAAAAGAGTCCTTGACTTTGGTGTGTGCCCAGCCCTTTGGAGCATGTAGCTAGAATGCCCCGGACATCATGGCTAGGGGCTGGGGTGTGTGGAGGCCGAGGCCTGAAGCCAGCTCCCAGATGGAGGGACAGAGGTGGACAGGACACGTGGTAAGAAGGGGGCATTTTGGAGCTCTGGCTAGGCTGGTGGGAATGAAGGACTGACCCTAGTCAGCCGGAAGAACAGCCAGAACTCAATGGCATGAGTCTGGGGGCTAGAAAACATACTCTTATCCAAAGCTTCAACCTTGATACACAACCAGACACACACACACACACACACACACACACCCCACACACAATCCTGATACATCTCACATCCGGAATCACGAACACACACATCCGGACCCATCAAAGCAAACATCCTGATCTGCTTACCTACGTACAGTCAGATAGATTTAGACTCACAGATAGAAACTGACTCCTTGAGCAAGCAGACTTGCCCATCTATAAATTGAGAGAGAGCAGCCACCCCAGTGCATATAAAAACAACTTGAATCAGGGTTTTAAAGACAATGAAGTTAATTGAAAAGCCCACCTTTTATTATACTAAAAAATAGTGAGATAAAAACAATTAAGTTAGTAAAACAGCCCCACTGTTTTTTTTTTTATTCAATGAATGTTGTAAATGAACTGCATTTACGCTCACTGTTAACTCAATAAAATGAAGTTTTTAATTTAACATAATTGTTTTGAACTCACTAAATAGGTGTGTGTGCGTGTGTATTTAACTGACTTGACTTTTTGTTGATGCCTGAATAATGTTTCTCTGCACTTGGGCAGTCCTGTTTGCTAGTTTGTAAGTGAGCAAATCCCTGAATTCTCGTATCTGCCCATGTATACCGCCCCCCACACACACTCACACACACACACACACACAGACATCTATTATAGGCACAAACATATCTTCAAGAGTGATACCCCATCTTCACAATGATGGATACTCTCGTGTTACACACACACATCCATATTGCCATGTACTGATACATACAACACACATGTCCATGTGACCAGAGCCGTCTATACCATGATGATGATATACACCTGTGCAGAGCTCCACATAACATACATCAACATATACTGACAGAGGTCTTGGATGGGCATCCAGTACACCCTGCTACATCCATATATATATATTCACATATTAATACAAATCTTGACAGATCTTCCTTCCCTCCCTCCCTCTTCTCTCTTTCTTTCTTCCTGTCTCTCTCTCTCTCTCCTCCCCCCCACTGCTCCCCTCAACCCCAACAGGCACACTCAGGATTTAAATCAATCTTAACAATATTTCTCTGAAGCATTAAGAAATCAATAGGGCTGATTCCCAATTTATGTCATAAAGCAGTGGCGATCCATCTCACGGAAAGAGTCTTAAAATGAAGTGACTTATCTTTCAAGTGAATCTTTATTTTTCATTAATCTGTTTCTTGGTGTTAAAAAAAATCCCCTGAGAAGTCAGGCCAAAATTTATTGATGGGCTGGTTCATTCTGAAGTTCTAACTTTCTAATCAATTTTATTTTTCATTACGAGACTTCGGAGAAATAAATCTGATTCTAAATTTTTATCGACCTCCTGGTCTGAGCTTTGTAGCCAAATGGCTCAGTGTTTTACATATGTATTCATTCCCTGCCCCCACCTCCTGGCTTCCTAGAGTATTCCTAGGACATGGGTCCAGAACCAGGATGCAGACAGACTTGGGATTATAGACTCTAGGCTTCACCCCCCGTTTCTGAGGGAAGCCCTGGAGCCCAGATCCGAATCTGAAGGGGAACCATGGCTCTGGGCATCTGCTAGGTGGGCTGTTGCCCAGGAATGACCAATGGCCCAACCTGTGCCCCATTTCCATCCTGGTCATTTCTCTAGGGAAGGAAGGAACCAGGCTCTGCTGTGTGTGTGTGTGTGTGCGCGCACACACACACACACACACAAGAGTGTAGTCTTCTTAAGGATAATATCACTAAGCCCTTCTGTTGAAAGGCACAGAGGAGGACTGAAGTGCCTGAGCTTTTCCCATCAGAAGTTAGAGCCAGAAAATGACCTTGGAGATCTGATCCCAGCTGCGGACGAGGAATCCCCCCAAGCCTCACTGTTGAGATGGGAATGGTCCGAGAAGAACATGTACGGGCCCTAAGAAAGCTCTCTGTTCCTGAGCTCCATGCAGTGGGCTGGGGCTCTGGACCACGTAGCAGGGGGAGCTGCAGGCAGAGCCGGCAGAGGGAGAAGCGGGCTCCCCACAGAGCAGGGAGCCCCATGCGGGGCTCGATCCCAGGCCCCTGGGATCATGACCTGAGCCGAAGGCAGACGCTGAACGACTGAGCCACCCAGGAGCCCCTGGACCACATACATTTAAGTTCTGCCTCTCTCACTACTTGAATGGCTGTGGGCAAGTCACCTTGCATCTCTCTGCCACGCCCTCCTCTGATGGATGGGGATACAAACACCTCTTCTAGGCCCCGTCCAGGAACAGAGGGTCAGACAAGTGAGTGTAGGAAAATACTGGAAGCCTGGAAGCTGAGTGCAACAGGCAGCCGTCAGTACTGGCGGCCCTCATGTGCCCAGGGCGGGGATGTGGCAGTGAGGCTAGAGTTTCCCAGGACAGAATTTACTGATCCTGCTCAACGTTATTCTGATCTGTTTCTCTGCCCAGCTGTGGGAACTCTTCTAAGGGTTTTCTTAAGTGACAGGGTCTTCTGATACCCTGTAGAATTCATAGGTCTCTACCCCTTCGAAATGGTTGCAGAACAGACTGGTCTGTTTTTTCCGCAGTTCATCCACCCCCAGAGGAAGGGAGGGCAGTTATTTTCACTCTGGTTTTATAGAGGAGGAAACTGAGGCCTGAAAACACCAAGACTCCTGTGTACGGCCTCACTGGGAAAAAATGGAGGGTCATATCACCATACCTCCTGGCTCCAGTCACAGGGCCAAGAGCTCATCTCCCGTTGTCCACAGGGCCCCCTTGAACTTTGTACAAAATCAAATCCAACTCCTGACCTATTACAACATGTGGGGTTGGGAAGAGAGGCCAGTGGGGTTGGGAAGAGGGGCCAGTGTGGTGGAAAAAATCGTCTTCCCCTCCGTGGCACTGCCAAGTTCTGAGAGCCGAGGTAAAGAGAGTGGTGGGGGGGACCCAACCCTTCTTCCTCCTGTCTTTCCTCTCCTCTGACCTCATCTGTTTAGCAAAAAACAGGCATGAGAATTCTCAGAGACTAGAGACTAGCAAGCTTGCTGGGGCTTTACTCCTGAGTTGAGGAGGGAGGAGGCATGGAGGCAGTTAGCAGGGAAATGCTTTTGCTCTCGCTTACCTTCCAGGTCACTTGGATACTCTGTGAGGTTACTGGCTGCAAGGTGACATCCATGGGGGGCCCATCGGGAGCTGGTGGATGGAGAAACAACATTACAAGTCAAGTCTTGGAAGAAAAGAGTCCTAGGTCCTCACTCTCATCCTCCTGAGCTGGAGAATTGCTAGGGAACAGAGGAAAAGCTCATACACAAAAGCAGAGAACCTTCAATTGAGCCCCCTGACACAACCGCAGGGCTTACAGTTCCTCTCCTTTCTCCACGATTTGCTTAAAACAGCAAACAATGACAATGAAATATTACTATATATCTGGCAGACCGGCAACAATTTTTAAAAAGTTTGATAGTCTCAAGTGTAGGCAAGGGTGTGTTGGGGCAGGAATTCTTATATATACCCGCCATGGGAAAGCAAACTGGCTCCATACTTTGGAAGACATTTTGGCATTCTTGGTTAAAGGTAGAAGTATGCTCATCTGATGACTTTGTAATTCTGCAACTACTTAGATTCCATAGAGAACTCGCAAACCTCTGTAAGGGTACCGGTACAAAAATGTTCACAGCTCCAAACTGTCAATGACCCAAATGTCCATCTCTATGAAAATAGACCAAGAGGCTGAGGTATAACCATGGCAAGGAATACTACCCAGCACTGAAAATGCACAAATGATGAAACTCACAAAAACAGTATCGATCAAAACAAGGAAGACAACAGAAAAATATGTCAAGAATAATTTCATGAATACATGCCACTGGGAAATAAGCAAAACTAAACTATATGCTTTATGTGTATATACATTGTAGTGACAGTGTAGGAAAGAAAAGCAAGAAGGGCTACTGGTTACTTTATGGGGAGGAACGGGAGGCTCTGGTTGGGAAGGGGAATGGGGAGGACCCCTGGCATGCTGGCAATTGATAGTGTGGGTTATACTAGTTTTTACTTTATTTTTATTTGTAAAGTTGCACACATATATTATATGTACTTTTGGTATTATTTTATATTTTACAATAACAGGAGAAACTATAAGGAGAGAAAGCTTGTTTAAACTTTCAGACAAGGGCGCCTGGGTGGCTCAGATGGTTAAGCGTCTGCCTTCGGCTCAGGTCATGATCCTGGAGTCCTGGGATCGAGTCCCGCATCGGGCTCTCTGCTCCTTGGGAGCCTGCTTCTCCCTCTGCCTCTCTCTCTCTCTCTCTCTCTCTGTCTCTCATGAATAAATAAATAAAATCTTAAAAAAAAAAACTTTCGGACAAAATCCAAGACAAAGGTCACGGAAATTAATACAGGGCACTGGTACTCTGCCCTTTGCAGATCTAGCATATCTGTCCTTTCTAGACAGGCTGGAGCCAGGGGAGTGAGAAAGAACCATGGACAGCTCCCCAAAGCCCAGCATCTACAACTCCGCCTGGAAAAGGTCAAACAGAAGAGCCTCCAATGATCCAGAGGCAAACACAAATAAATACTTGGGATCTCTCCTTCCCTCTTGTATTGCAAGCCCACCATCAGTGGACAGGGTGGGTGTGGGCCTCAGATGGGCCTGATCCCCAGGGCCATGGGAAAGAACCACAAGGCCAGGTACTCACCAGCCTCCTCGGTGCTGATGGTGAGCTCTTTGCTCGGCTCGCTGCGGCCAATCTTGTTGAAGGAGTACATGCGGATACTGTACACAGATGCTGGGTGCAAGTCCACGATGTTGGCCTGGTTGATGGTGGGGGAGATATTGCGTGTGGACTGCTTGAAGTCCCAGGAATCTGGAGAGAGAGCACCCATTTCAAACCATGGCCAGGAAAACCCCGCAAACCTTCCCCAGCCTCAAGTCTCAATCTCCACTGTGGGACCCAGAAGAGGTCCAGCTCTACACAGACAGCAGCAAGAAGGCACAGGCCTTAACAACTTCACAAAGAGTACAAGGATTTTGTTCCATGAAGCTCAAAGAGACCAAGGGATGCCTGAGAATGTGAGCAGCAAATGCCCTGCCTCTCCTCTGCCCTGGGCCAGCTTGTGAGTTCAAGCCCCAGACGGGGGTCAGACGATATGTTTCCCAAGGCCCCTTCCAAGATCCCCATTTGCTTGCTAGCCCTAAGGGTGTGATTAGCCAGTGCCCTTCTTCCTGGCCTCCCACACCACATCAGTGACCTGTTGTAGCCATGAGATCCCTATCCACTCAGTGCCAAGGGTGAAGCCAAGTCTTCTCCCCCTTTTTCCTTCTGTACATGCTTCCATAGCTCTTTTCCTTGTTCGCTTGTGTGGTGGTGGTCTTGAGTGTTACTTGGTCTTCGAGGGGACAGACCGAGTGCCAGAGTCCCCAGCGCAAACCCTACCCTCTTTCTCTCACCGGCAGGAGAATGCTGAGTCTTTAGGGTCAGGAGCCAACAGAGAGATGAGCATGCTCCTGATTCACCCAAGGGGACTGGCAGCCCATTCCAGGGCTGTTTAACAAAATTGTAGAAAGTGAAAAATACCAGATAAATGCCACTCAGGAATACTGTGACATTAAACATTCTTCCTCTCCAGAGGAATCCAGTCATTCATTCGCTATATTTTTTGCTGTGCACCTACTGGGGGATTCCCAAGAAAAATGGGAAGGGCTTGCAGTTACAGCAATGTCTCAGCTAGGATCTTCCAAACCCAGAATTCATAACTAGATTACTTTATTGGCACTTCACTTTGAAAAGAAAAAAAGGCAAAGCACGAGAAAAAAAAGCTGATAGTAGGGCTTAAAAATCTTCTCGGGGCATGTCCTGATGTCACTATTCAGTCTAATTTTCCATGCCTTTTAAATCCACAGTAGAGGATCCTGAAAATTCTCAGCAGAAAAGATTAAATTGCATTCACTGCTGTTTAATCCCTAAAACAGGAGAGGAGGCAAGCATATTCTAGAAAGACTGTTAGGAAGACTTCTTTGCCTTTTTTAAAAAAGGCTTAAACCTGATAAATCAGTTCACCAGAAAAGACTATACCATGCCTTCAGATTCTGGTTAATTGAGGTCTTGATGGTTTTCAAAACACCACTTTTAGCTGCATAGGCTCGGCATCTGTGAAGGGCACTGGCCCAGCTCCCCATCTGCAGTTTTGCATTTAATTCTTTGGTTTTATGAGCCAAAGTCACAAATGCCAGGCTGCGGATGCTCAGAAACACATTATTTTCTCCTTGTCTTTTAAAACATCCCAGCCACTCAGAGAGTCACTCTGTGGCTGGGAGAGTTGCAAATATGTGCTCCTACCTGCTGTGGGTACCTCTTCGGTTTGGGAGGGAATGGACTAGCAACATGGTGGCGGGCGTTCATTTCTCTCTGTGGCCTCCTGGGAGCGGGTGCAAGCTCACAAACACATCATACTTGATTTGCCCATGTTTATAGGAGAGGGACAGTAATCACGAGTCAGTGAGTTCATTTTTGATGAGGGCAGGCAGAGGGAGGAGGCCCACATGATGTGCCTGAACACAGAGGGGCTAAGGAAAAGATGCACCAATATATATACATTTCATTAAAAGAGACCTGCTCTCCATATTGGTAAGAAAGTCTTACGAGTATTTAAATGCATGATCAGAGTTACAGACCATGGGAGGTGTTGTGGGTTGAAATTTACATAAAACTGACATTTTCTTCACAGTAGGTTCAGATTATTATTTCCTCATTTCTTTTTACCAGCATCACAGCAGTGATAACGTATCCCTCTGTGTGCTTGAGTCACCTGGTACCGATTTGTCCCATTACAGTGGATGTTGGGCGCCTGGGTGGCTCAGTTGGTTGAGCGACTGCCTTCGGCTCAGGTCATGATCCTGGAGTCCCTGGATCGAGTCCCACATCGGGCTCCCTGCTCGGCGGGGAGTCTACTTCTCCCTCTGACCCTCCCTACTCTCATGTGATCTCTCTCATTCTCTCTCTCTCAAAAAAAAAAAAAAAAAAACCATTACAGTGGATGTTGACCTCGATCACTTAGCTTAGGTGCTCTTGTCAGCTTCCTCCACTTACTATAAAGTTACTATTTCCCCCTCTGTCATTAACGAGGGTCTTGGAGGGCTTCACTGAGAGATGCGAATAAACCATCACATTCTCTTCTTAGTTTCTCTTTGCTTTGCAAAATGAAGTCTGTCACTTTTGTTTACGTGGAGATGCCGGCTTTTGCAGTTGGGATTTTAGTCCATCAGGCCTCGGGCTAGTCCATTATATTCCACACTCATGTCACAGACATACTCTTCTTTATTACTTCTTTGTATTTTCAAAAAAAAGTCTACAAGAATCGCATTATTAATGTATGTCAAGTGTGTTAAGTTTCTAAAATATCACTCAGCACACGATACAAATTTTCAAAGAAATAGAAGACTCAGAAAAACTGCTCTAACGTATTTTATCTCAAGGTGTTCATCTCCCTAGTGTGTTTGCAAAACACAAAGAATATAATCCAAAAATAGATTTATAAGATTTACACAATTGAAAATAATCTTGATTTCATGGACAGGAAAATTTTCTTCTCTATCACTTTTAGTGTGTACATAGTTCCTATTTTTATATATGTCTATGTGCATAAAATGTTAACATTGTTTGCTTCATTCTTTCTTGTTACCTTCTTAACATGTTTCTATTATTCTTCTCAGTTAACAGAAACTGCTACAGACATTCATTAGGGCTGTCTCTGTGTATTGGTCTGTGTTCTTTTCAGATAAATTCTAGTTAAGATACATTGGAGTAAAACCCGGGCTTTCCCATTTACTGGATATTTGACAAAATATTCTCATAAAAGAGGAAAGGTAATATTATTATTCTCAGATTATTTATGTGGTTCATGCATTAATATATAAAACACTGGTAGAAAGATATGTGGTGTATAGTAGATTTTCAAAAAGGTTTGTTGCTGCTATGTTCACGATCCTATTAGGCCTGTAAATTCCATATAACCTTTCCATTGGACCAGAGACATTGGCGTCACTGGTTAAAAATGAGCTGGTCCCACCCCAGAACTCCTGAGCTAGATAGAATCTGGATGTTTCCAAGGTCTCCAGTGTGTTCCCTATGCATTAAAATTTGAGTACACCTCTAACTCACCATAACTTTCCCATCCCAGAAATACACACCATTTATCCTATAGGATATAAATATAACATTCAGAAATGTGTATGCCTGTGTTGGGGCCTTAATTTTTTAATTTATCTTCCAGAAAAATATAGTCTCCACAGCAGTTTTTGTGGACAATGTGTCATCTTCTTTCCTCAGAGTTAGAGAATATTACTGTGTAAAAAATGATCTTATTGGATAATTGAGGACATTCTCCTAAGTCCCAGTGAGTTCTCATAAGTCTCTGGTTTCATCTCGATTGGATAATTTAGGACACTCTCCTAAGTCCCAACGAGTTCTCGTAAGTCTCTGGTTTCATCTTGGGTCAAATGATGAGCTCTGTCTATGGCCACCTGGTGACTTGTTTTGAGATCCAGGGACGGCTACCATTCAGGGATGTGGCCGAAGAGGTGTCTCATAAAGAGCGGGGAGTGTACAAGGATGTCATGTTGGAGAACTTACAGGAGCCTGGCCTCTGTGGGTGAGGAAAACGTCCCCCAGGAATGCCCAGTCAACTCTCCGGGGGTTTGGCCCCATTGTTTGTGGCATGTCTCCTGGGAGCTTCAGCATCCTACGACAGAGTTTCAGATACCCGCTTTCAAGGACATACTGGGAGTTTGTTGGTATAGAAAAGGAAGACTTCGTGATCCTTCATCATAACTTTAAGCTTCATCTTTTCTGAGGTAACCTACATCCTTTACTCAAGATTAGTCGTAATTCTATAAATTCAGTGGCATAACATATTGTTGCCCGCATCTTAACGTCCAGTTTCCACGCCTTATTTCTGACCCAGTAATACTTAGAAGTGGAACTCAGGATCTGAAATGTTTAATGTCCTAGCAACAGCAAAGATGCCATCAGAAAACAGTGTTTTGGGAAATCATATCCTAGAATATTCTAATATCCTACAATGTCCTCTCTTCTCACCTGAGCACAACACTGGATTGGAGATTGGGAAATCTCCAGCCAAACTCATGTTCCTTTTTTTAAGAAACAGGCTTTGCTGTGTGTAAGCCAAACCTGGTTCCCTTTCTGGAGCAAAAGAAGGAGCCCTGGAATGTGAGGAGAAAGGAGATAGGGGCCACACACCCAGCTGGGTGGGAGTGGGGCCAAGGGTCACAGAGGAAGCCAGACCTTAAAATATGGTTTGGGAAGGTCTGCTTTAATGGAAATGATTTTTAAGACACCTACGTTTTCTGTTGCTGTCACAGAGGGACATCTGCCCAACTTTTATTGTCTCTTAGAAACCTCCGGGCATCTCCTTCTGCTCAGTGGTCTTCCGCCACATTCACACTGAGGCCCCAAAACCCCTTGGACTGTGAGGGCCGGCATGATCTGGCTGCTGTTCTGTCGCTCGTGGGGGCCTGGGAAAATCTGTGCATGCTTCCTAGGAATTCCATGCTAAGCCATTTTTAGAGTTCTGCGTTGCCTCCATGTAAGAACTGGAGAGGGAAGTGGTTGAGATAGTGGGATTTGGTTTAGAAATCCCAAGAACACTGGAGACAGGTATCATGCGTGTTCTCCTGAGTCACTTCCAATCCTATGGAGGCTTCAGATAGGACCCTCCAAGGTTCAGACTCAGGGATTTCATTATGTCACAATGCACCTCCTTAGAATGAGAAAATCGAATCTTCCTCTGTTCCACTTTGAAATTTCCTTGTTCTTTGTAGGAACTAACTTGGGAATTTCAAGTCTCAGGGTCCTGGGATCAAGCCCTGTGTTGGGCTCCATGCTCAGTAGGGAGTCTGCTTCTCCCTCTCTGCCTCTGCCCTTCCCCCTGCTCATGCTCTCTCTCTCTCTCTCAAATAATTAAATAAAATCTTTAAAAAAAAAAGTTTCAAGTCTATATGCACCAGTTCCTCAACAGTAATAGAGTTTCATATATCTATTCACCTCATAGAATTCTTTCTTTTATTAATGTATAATTGACATATAATATATTAATTTCAGGTGTATGGCATAACGATTTGATATTTACATACATTGTGACATTGTGCAGTGATCACTACTTTAAGTTAGCTACTGTCACCATACAGAGTTACAAAGTTTTTTCCTTTTCTTCCTTTCTTTTCTTTTCTTTTCTTTCTTTCTTGTTCTTTCTTTCTTTTTTTTTTTTTTAATGTAGGCTCCACACCCAGCATGGGCCCAACTTGGGGCTCGAACTCACAGCTGTGAGATCAAGAGTCAGATGCTCAACTGACTGAGCCACCCAGGTGCCCCCCAAATTTTCTGCATATGATGAGAACCCTCAACATTTAGTCTCTAAGCAACTTTTAAACATGCGATACAATATTATTGTCTATAGTCACCATGCCGTACATTACATCCCCATGACTTATTTATTTTATGACTGGAAATATATACCCCCTGATGTCCTTCCCGCATTTCATCCATCCTCAGAACCCTTCCCCTCTGGTAACCACCAGTCAGTTCCCTGCATCTATGAGGTTTATTATGTGCTTGTTTTGTTTTCAAGTGAAATCATATGGTATTTGTCTTTTTTCTGTCTGACCTATTTCACTTAGCATAATACCCTCCAGGTCCACCCGTGTTGTTGCAAATGGCAAGATTTCACTCTTTTTATGGCTGAGTAATATTCCATTGTGTGTGTGCATGTGTGTGTGGGTGTGTGTGTCCCACATCTTCTTTATCCATTCATTTATCAATGGACTTAGGTTTCTTCCATCTCTTGGCTATTGTAAATAATGCTGCAATGAATATAGGGGTGCATAAATATTTTCAAATCAATATTTTTGTTTTCTTGGATAAATGCCTAGAAGTGGAATTGCTGAATCATATAATAATTCTACTTTCAAATTTTTGAGAAACCTCCATACTGTTTTCCATAGTGGCTGCAGCAATTTATAGTCTCACCAACAGTGTAAGAAGGTTCCCTTTTTCTTCACATCTTTGCCAACACTTGTTATTTCTTGTTTATTCAATTCTTTGAAGGCTGAGGGAGGTGGGGAAGCTGCAGAAGAAAAATCTCAAGCTTGTAGAGGTTGGTTCATGAGGTTTAAGGAAAGAAGTAATCTCTATAAAAGTGCAAGGTGAAGCAGCAAGGGCTGATGTAGAAGCTACAGCAAGTTCTCCAGAAGATCTAGCTCAGATAGTCAGTGAAGGTGGCTCCACTAGACGACACATATTTCAGTGTAGATGAAACAGTGATCTATTGGAAGATGCCATCTAGGACTTTCATAGCGAGAGAGGGGAAGTCAATGCCCAGGTTCAAAGCTTCGAAGGACAGGCTGACTCTCTGGTTAGGGGCTTAATGAACCTGGTGACTTTAAGTTGAAGTCACTGCTCATTTAACATCCCCCAATCCTGGGGCCCTTAAGAATTATGCTAGGGGTGACTGGATGGCTGAGTTGGTTAAGTGTCCAACTCTTGGTCTCAGCTCAGGTCTTGATCTCAGGGTTGTGAATTCAAGCCCCATATTGGGCTCCATGCTGGGTGTGGAGCCTACTTAAAAAAAAAAATTATGCTAAATCTACTCTTTCTGTGCTCTATAAATGCAACAACAAAGCCTGGATGCTGGCATATCTGTTTATAACAGGGTTTGCTGAATATTTTAAGCCCACTGTTGAGACTTACTGCTCAGAAAAAAGATTTCTTTCAAAATATTACTGTTCATTGACAATGCACCTGACAAGAGATCTGACGGAGATGTACAATGAATGTAGTTTTCATGCCTGCTAACACAACATCCATTCTGCAGCCCGTGGATCAAGGAGTTATTTCGACTTTCGAGTCTTGTTATTTTAAGACATATATTTCACAAGGCTATAGATGCCATAGATAGTGATTCCTTTGATGGATCTGAGTACAGTAAATAGAAAATCTTCCAGAAAGAATTCACCATTCTAGAAGCCAGTAAGAACATTGATGATTCATGGGAAGAGGTGAAAATACCAACATTAACAGGAGTTGGGAAGAATTTGATTGCAACCCATATGTAGACTTTGAGGGATTCAAGACTTCAGTGGAGGAAGTACCTGCAGATGTGATAGAAACAGCAAGAGAACTAGAATCAGAAGTGGAGCCTGAAGATGGGACTGAACTGCTACAGTCTCATGATAAAACTTGAATAGATGAAGAGTTGCTTCTTACAGATGAGCAAAGAAACTGGTTTCTTGAGATAGAATCTACTCCTGGGGAAGATTCTGTGGAGATTGTTGAAGTGACAACAAAAGATTTAGAATATTACATAAACATAGCTGATAAAGCAGTGGCAGGTTTGAGAGGATGGACTCCAATTCTGAAAGAAGTTTTACTGTGGGTAAAATGCTATCAAACAGCATCGCATGCTACAGAGAAATGGTTTGTGAAAGGAAGAGCCCATTGAAGTGGCAGACTTCATTGTTGTCTTATTTTAAGAACTTGCCACAGCCGCCCCAGCCTTCAGCAACCTCCATGCTGATGAGTCAGCAGCCATTGACACCAAGGCAGGACCCTCCACCAGCAAAAAGATCATGACTTGCTGAAAACTCAAATAATGGCTAGCACTTTTTTTTTTTTACAATAATTGTTTTTAAAAATATAATGCTCTTGCACACTTAAAAGACTACAGTATAGTATATGCATAACTTTTATATGCACTGCTTTATCTTGGTGATCTGAACCAGCAATATCTCCCAGGTATGCCTATAATTATTGATAAACATGTACTTATTGCCACTTGTTAATTGTTTTCCACCTGTTCCGTAGTTTCTCTCTATTCCTTCTTTTGCTCTCTTCACTTGTGGTTTGATGACTTTCTTTAGTGGTGTGCTTAAATTCTTCTCTCATGATCTCTTGCATTTTATTTTGTGTATCCCTTAACTAATTATTGTAGTTATAGATATTTTTACGACTTCTCTTTTAGCCTTCATACTAGCTTTATAAGTGATTAATCCACTACATTTACTATATGTTTACCTTTACCAGTGAGATTTTCACTTTCATATGTTCTCCTGTTATTAATTAGCACCCTTTCTCTTCAGCTTGAAGAAGTCCCTTTAACATTTGTTATAAGACCAGTTTGGTGGTGATGAACTCATTTAGCTTTTGCTTGTCTGGGTAACTCTTTGTCTCTCCTTCAATTCTGAGTGATAACCTTGCCAGGCAGAGTATTCTTGGTTGGAATTTTTTTTCCCCTTTGGCACTTTGACTACACCATGCTGCTCCCTTTCGGCCCACAAAGTTTCTGAGGAATCTGCTGATAGTTTTATGGGGTTTCCCTTGTATATAACACGTTGCTTTTCTCTTGCTGCTTTAAAGATTTTTCCCTTTATCTTTAATTTTTGACATTTTAATTACAATGTGTCTTGTTGTGGGTCTCTTTGGGTTTATCTTATCTGGAACTTTCTGGGCTGCCTGGATCTGGATGTCTGTTTCCCTACCCAGGTTAGGGAAGTTTTCAGCCATTATTACTTCAATTAAGTTTTCTGCCCATTTATTTCTTCTTGAGGAGCCCTGTAATGTGAGTATTACTCTGCTTGCTACTGTTGCATAGGTCCTTTAAGTTATCTTAACGTTTACAAATTCTCTTATCTTTTTGCTGCTCTGTTTGGGAGAGTTACACTGCCCTGTCTTCCAGGTCAGTGATCCTTTCTTCTGCATTGTCTAGTCTCCTGCTGAATCCCTCTAGTGTGTTCTTCAGCTCTGTGACTTCTGTTTGGTACTTTTAAAATATTTTCTGTCTCTTTGTTGAAGCCCTCACTGCGTTCATCCATTTTTCTCCTAAGTTCTATGAGCATCTTTATAACCATGATTTTGAACTCTTTATCAGGTAAGTTATTTACCTCCATTTCATTAAGTTTTTTTTTCTGGGATTTTTTTGTGTGTGTGGGTTCTTTCATTTGGAACATATCTGTTTCTTCGTTTTGCTTGACTCTCTGTGTTTTTTTCTATGTATTAGGTAAAATGGCCACCTCTTCCTGTCTTGAAGGAGTGGTCTTATGTAGGAGATGAACCAGATTGTTTCACCTTGCCCTAGCCCTTGGTTGTTGTCTCTTGAACCTTTGTGATTGTCTAAGCAAAGTTTATTCTTGATAGGTCCCAGTTATTGAGGGTGTGCCAAGACCTTCAGTGTTCCAGAGGGAGGAATCTTAGCACCTGCTGACTTTCAGGCTGATTGGAAGCCAGACTCTCAGACAGCAGCTTTTAAAGTATACAAATACATACAGTTCTATGGGACCACAATCACAAACCCTGCTGACCTCCAGACCAGGTCATCTGGAGGTGTCCACTTGACAACAGTTGCAAAAAATCAAGGCTCAGACAAGTGTATGAGCTCCTTTCTGGGATGTACTAGTGAGCTGTAGTGAGGCCAAGGGAAAGCACAAAGGTGGCATTCCCCCAGCCCACATTCCCTTAGAACATTTCGGTAGTCTCTAGATGTGACCTGAAGCCTGCCCCTCAGGTTGAAGTTCCAGGACAAGTAAGTAGGCCTTTTTCACAGGAAGACTGGGGTATGTTTCAATCTGCTGTCTGTGTAGTATCCTGGGGGTGAGAGTCTGCCAAGAATTATCTCTCCGATTGTTTCAGAAGTGCTAATATTTACCAAGCATCTGTGATGCACCAGGTGTGGTCTGGACAATGTAAACATTCACCACTTACTCCTCACATCCCCTCATGATGTCAGCACTGTATCTCAATGGTATAGGTGACCCCATGTCACCAAGACTAATTTCTCACTTGGCCTCTCACGTGTTCAACACTTGAACCTCTCCCTTCCTCTTGAAACACTCTTTCCTTGGCTTCCCTGATAAAACACTCTCTGGTTTTTCTCTTATGTTTTGGACTATTTTTTCTCTCTCTTCTTTGCAGATGCATCTTCCCTACCCTACCATTAATGGTTAGATGGAGTTCTTCCAGGCTCCATCTTAGGTTCTCCTTCTCTCACTTCATAGACTTTCCCCACACTTGACTTCTATTTCCATCTATACACAGATTAACTCAAAGATTTGTGTCCAGCTGGATGTCTCCTTTGAACTCAAGATTTTTATAGCCAACTGTTTCCTTGACATCTCTTGGATGTTTCAAAGACGTCCACAGTCAACATGTCCAAGACAGAAGTCTTGACCATACATCCTATAAACCCACTGCCTTCCCGGGGTCCCTACCTCAGGAAATGGGATCATGGTATGCTAAGTGTTATTCTTGACTCTTCTCTCTATCAAGTCTTATAGCTTTTGTGTTCCATGTATCTTTTGAATTTCTCCATTTCTCTCCATCTCTATCCCTGCCCCAGGCCAAGCCACTGTCATCTCTCACTTGGACCAGGAAAGTAACATCCTAACTAGCTAGCCTCCCAGAACGCACTCTGTGCCCCCTTCCATCTGTTCTCCATGCTGCAGCTGTCATTCATCCCACAAATATGATCAAGCACTTCTTACAGGCCAAACACTATTTTGGCATTGAGAGTGGTCTCCTCTAACACAAATCTGATACTGCCATCCCCTTGCATAAAACTCTTCAACAGTTTTTCCTAGCTCTTGGGATAACAACGAAATTTCTTTACATAACCCCAGGCCCTGCAACATCTGGCTTGTGTATAACTTTCTGGCTTTATCTTTTACCACTCTTTTCCTCTGAACTCCTACAGCATTTACAGCCTTCTTTATTGTCTGGGGCTTCTTGTTTCAGCAGCAACTACCCAAGGAGATGCTAAGCTCCCTGAAGGCAGGAGCCATGTCTAAATCTTTGCCTGTCTCCCTCACTTGGCATGTGCTGGGCACTTACAACCCACTGTTGGTGTTAGATCAGAGCCCCTTTTTGTCCTTTACTTTGGACTTGGAGTTCCTCTGCATTTTGTAGTCACAATAAATACCCTTGCCTTTCCTTTCCTTTCCTTTCCACATTCAGCCGCCAATCACAGGAGGGTGGCCCCCTTTTCTCTTGTAAAAACCAATCGTTTGCAGGTGGATTTGACCTTGCATTCCCAAATTATCTTTGATGTTGGCACAAAAACTCTCTCCCCACAGCCCTCCCAGGCTAATGCATCAGAGTCAAATCTGAAGGCCTCTAGCTGATTTTCCAAACTTGATCACTGCCATCTCTCTGACCCTGAATAGCTTAAATTAGGGGCCCTATTTTCTTCTCTTTCTTTTTCAGCTCTCTCAGAGTACTGAGCTGGCTTTGGCGAATATTGTCTCTTTTAATATTCCTTTTCATATGAGCCCGGCTTACCCAGATTAACATATTTCATTAAGGGCTCTCTTTCCCTTTCTTCATCAAAGGGTTTCTGATGCAAAATATTCTTCTTAAAAAAATAAGGAAGTGGCTGGGGAGATGTCAGTGCCTTCTACTCTGTGGGCTGCTTGCCAGGAGGGGACCTGGAGCCTCTGGTTTTTTAGAAGATACATTTGCTGTAGAGGGGGAGCAGCTTGGACAAAAGCCACATCTGGAGCGTTTAGTTGTCTGCGCCTGGGAAACAAATCCATTCTGCATCTCTGACTTCCTCCTTGCATCACGGCCCTAAGCGCCCCCTCCCACCCCCCATGGCAATCTTTCTGCAGCACAGAGAGGAGGTTCCCTGGGTCACAATGACAGCTCACAACATCCCAACACCAGTCCCTCCAACAGCCACGCTCCAGCACACACAGAACGACAGAGCGCACCAGGCAGGCTCACCCCATGGTGGCCGGCAGCTCGCACCATGAAGCTGCCTTCTGGGCTTGGAGGGCCATCCTCAATGAACCCATCCCTGCTCCTTGCTTGGGGAACAGAAGCGAAATGTAGTGTCTGCATTTTTAAAACTGCACCGCGCCATCTGATAGATTTGTGTGGATGGTGCTATTTATCATTCAGCATTCATGTATTATTAC
Organism: Leptonychotes weddellii; assembly: GCF_054177405.1. Taxonomy (NCBI): domain Eukaryota; kingdom Metazoa; phylum Chordata; class Mammalia; order Carnivora; family Phocidae; genus Leptonychotes; species Leptonychotes weddellii. The sequence continues at coordinate 82,840,812 of NC_138379.1, read as the reverse complement.
TCTGCTGCCTGGGGCCAGGAGAAGTCAGCGTGAGCGGGATGGTTTAGAAAGGGCAGACTTGGTAATTTCCCTTGGAAAATTAGCACAATGAGCAACATGGCAGAAAATGTGGCAAAGACAAAACTGTGGCAAAGAAGGGGGTCAGGAGCAGCTGGTCCGGACCCAGCATGGGTGTGGTCCAGGGCAGGAGGAAGAGAGAGGGAGGGAGAACAGAGGCACGGAGCGGACACGCATGGAGAGTTAGGATGTGCCAGGCTCTGTGCTAAGCACTTCCACGTAAGTCCTCACACTCAATCCTTACAACCACCCTGAGAATGACCTGCTATTGGCCCCATTTGATAGATAAAGAGATGTCCAAAGTAGCTTGCTAAAGATCACAAAGCTCCGACACTTGGTCAACCCAAGTCTTCTGCTTTGAGAATTGTTCTTGTTCCACTATTCCATGTGTGGAAGAAGATCTATTTACACACACACACACACACACACA
>NC_138379.1:82734215-82839825 GCF_054177405.1 Leptonychotes weddellii | reverse complement strand
TTTTTTTAACGTTTTATTTATTTTTTTATTCTTATGTTAATCCCCATACATTACATCATTAGTTCTAGATGAAGTGTTCCATGATTCATTGTTCGTGCACAACACCCAGTGCTCCATGCAGAACGTGCCCTCCTCAATACCCACCACCAGGCCAACCCATCCTCCCACCGCCCTCCCCTCTAGAACCCTCAGTTTGTTTTTCAGAGTCCATCGTCTCTCATGGTTCGTCCACCCCTCCGATTTCCCCCGCTTCATTCCTCCCCTCCCGCTACCTGGGAGGAACTCACTTTTATGAAAGGTTTACCGTAGCCCTGTGCTGGATGCTTTCTTTCATCCTCAAAACAATCCCGCAAGGCAGGCACTACCATTCCCACCTTGCAGGAACGCCCACCGGGATAGGGGACAGGTGCCCACCGGGGTGGGATAGTCTGGAGCAGTTCGATGCAAAGGTAGGGCAAAGGACCAGGCAGCTGCCCCATGCTCTTGATCCCACGATTGATTTTTTTCACAGGTGCAAAGCCCTCATTAAAGGGAGAGTCTTCGTTACCCCTCCCTCCACTCTGCCTACCCGTCCTGGGACCTCCAGCTCTGGGGTAGGGTATGGCAGTTGCCCATCTTACAGGAGAGCCCAAGGGGGTTGGGGAAGACATAGATGTGCCCCGAAAACAGCGCCTTTCCTGCCCGCCTCTCTGGCCCTGCTCTCCAGATGTGGGAGGTTCTCAGCTTCGCCCGGCTCTGTGGTGCCCCAGGAAAGGTCTGCACACCTTAGAGCGTGGTCCGTGGGGGCGAGCGGGCTTGGGACAGCATGGGGGAGGAGGGCAGGGAGGCAGTTACAAGGAGCCGGGGGGCAGGGGTGCGAGTGACCACCCAGGCGCCCACTCCCACCTCCAACAATGAGGAGCAGAGCCTGCCGGCCATGGCAAGCTGACGGAGAGCTGGAGCGTGCACCGCCACATGGGGACGTGGGCCTGCAGACCTGTCCCTTCCTGTCTGGTTCCAGGCCAGCCTCAGGAAGTCTTGAGGCATGAGATGGACATAGTCAGCCTCCTCTCCCTTTAGGCCCTGTGTCTCTGCTGAGGCCCCGCTGCTCGTCACCTCTCTCCCCACTGCAGCCCTGCAACAGTCTCCTTGCTCCCAGAGGCTTCTCATTCTCCCACGGACGCCGGATGAATCTTTCCAGTATGCCATGGTACCCAAATCTCTCTCTGGGAGCTCAGACACTGTCAGTGGCTCTCAGTGACCTTCCCCAACAAAGTAAAACTCAGCCCAGAGGCCCCCTCCCAACCTGGCCCCAGAACACATTTAGTCCGATTGCCCAAGAACTATATCCGAGAGCCCTCTGTGCCCCACTCGGGCTCTGCCCTTCCCCTTTCCTTGAATCCAGGCCCATCACCTCTCAGTCCTCAAGTCCTAGCTCTCAGTGCAGCATCTACAGGGACAGGAGAGACGCTTCCCCGATGCCCCTGTGAGTGGTGGCCTCTCCTCTCGCCACCTTCTTCCCGCACTCAGGGTGGACTCCTGGGTGGCTGGCTGCCGCCTGACTTTCTCCCCAGCCAGACTGTAAGCTTCTGAGGGCAGCTGTAGAAGCCTGTTTCAGAGATGTAGAACCTTGTAGAACCCTGTAGAACCGTGTACCAGAGGTGACTGACCCCAGTGTCCTGGACAGAGCTGCTTCTCAAGAGGTGAATATGCAACTCAGAGGTTTGCTTTGCTGTGTCTGACTCACTCAGCAGCGCTCTGCTGAGTGCCTACCACGTGGTGGGCCATGTCCCAGGTGCTGGAAAGACGGCAGGGACCGGGACTTTGTCCCTCCAGAGGGGAGGACACCAGCCAGCCACTGACCACATGCTGTGCTAAGGACCAAAGGAAGGGTCTGGAAGGCCTTGGGGGAAACAGAACCTTGGATCTACCCCAAGACCTGGAAAATGAGCTGGAGTTCGTGGCGGAAGGGGGGCTGGGGAGGGATGAGTGCTCCAGACCCCTTTTTGGCATTTGATTTTTAAGTTGTTTTGAAAAGCTTATATAGGCTTATGTGAATTTGAAAGGTACAAAAGCATCCAGAAGGAGGAGTAGGGTTTCCCCTCACTTGCATGTTGTTGGGGCCCCCTAGGTGCCCTCTCGGGACCCCCCATGGCCCATTCTTCACATACCTTCCAGAGACAGTCACACAGATAACAAACACGAGCCCCTGCAGCTCTTTTGTGGCTTGGTCCACTCCAGGCCTCTTGTCCGCTCTGAGGCCCCTTCCTTGCCATTCCTGCCACTTGACAATGGGGCCCCCATTTCCCTGGAGACCTGGGGGCCTGTCATTAACTCTGTTCCACAGGGCCTCACAGTGGCAGGCAGCCTCAGGGGAGCTAGCGAGGGTCCCAGGGGAGGGCTCTGAAGGGCTACCGGGAGGACAAAACTTAGATCTGGGCTTTTCCATTCCCCAGAGACCAGCAAGGACCAGCTCTCTGACCCCCAAGCATCCCCATCATCCCAAACCAGGAGTGCCCAGATGACCTAGCCAAACCCATGATGTCTCTGACTCCACAGACACAGCCCATAGCCCCTTAGCTCTGGGCCTTTCCATTGCTTTAAGTCAGACCACCTTGTGGAGCTTGGTCCAGGGACAATCCTGGAAAGAAGGGACTGGCACTCTCTCCCCATCAATTGGGGTTCCATCTGCCCCTCTCACAGAATTCTTAGCCCAACCAGAGTCCCTCCCTTAGGAAGTCACAGGGGCTCATACACTGGTGGGTGCTGGCGTGTTTGCCTTAGATGGGCAGCTCAGAGGCTCAGGGACTGTCCTGCTGGAAGGGCACAGGCAGGGCATGGGCACAAGGGCTGTGGGGGGCTGAGCCTTCACCCTACCTGATTTGTTCTTGTATTCAATGTCGAAGCCCGTGATGATGCTGTTCCCGTCGAATCGCTGGGTCCAGCGCAGGTTCATGCTCCGGGCCTTCACCTCCCGGATCTCCAGCTCTGGGGGGTCAGGGGGCTCTGGGGAGTGGCAGATGGAAGGAGCAGAAGTGAGGACGGCAGCAGAGAGCTTGGCCCCCTGCCTATCTCCAGAGAAGACCAGGGTTCTGCTATATCCCTGGGGGTTGGTGACAACTGTGGTCTACCCAAGAGTCCTGAACCTTGGGGTCTGGGCAAGGTGCGACTGGGAGGCCCAGCAGCAGGGCTCAGAGCCAGAAGGGGGCCAAGCTTGGTCTCCTGCTTTGTTACCCTCTCTTCCTTGGCCTGGGGGAGGACAGGTCCTCTTGAGGGATTTCCTCTGACCTGAGAGGCTGCTTGTCCTCCATGAAGAGCTCCCAACTTTTCCCAGCTCGACTTTCCCTTCTCTCATCTCCTCCAGCATCTGGGCCCACAAACCCAGATACCTCCACTTCTGGAAGCAGCAATGTGTTCTACAGTGATGGTGGTCATTGTAAACCTTGTTGTCTGAAATGTGCCTGGAAGGGCCCTTATTGCCCCACTCTGGCCAGAAGGGAGAGTGGATGAAGGCTCTTCCCAAAGGCCATTTCCCATCATCCTCCACCACGGTTTGGGTGATGCCCCTGTTCTTGAGGTGGAGTTAGCAGTGGGGACCTGGCTCCCTGGGGAAGGGGTAAGGAATGGTGGGGCAGGTGAGGGTACCTTGCACAGTGAGTTGGATCAAGCCCCGGTCCTCCCCATATGAGTTGATGGCATGGCAGCTGAAGAACACAGAGTCCCCACGGTCAGCTGGCTTGAGCTGGGAGGTGGCCAGCAGGGGCAGGAGGATGGGGAGAGAGGGAGGAAATGGGGAGAGTGTTTTAGAACTTGTCTGCTGAAGCAGGCCCACTCTCGTGGGGATAAGCAAGGCCACTTCTTCTGGGAGGGGGACCCATAAGGGGCTTTGTCAAGGGCTCCTCGTCCCAGAAAGTTCCAAGGATGGAGGTTGGAAGAGTCCAGGCATGAAGGGGCTGAGGGGGTCCAGGAAGAAGAAAGAAAGGAGCTGAGGGGTCCCAGGAGAGAGGGGAAAGGGGGCTGAGGGGTCTCAGAAGGGAGGGAATGGCTGAGGGTCTCATGACAAGGGGAGGAACTGAGGAGTCCCAGAGGGAGGGAGGAGCTGAGGGGTCCAGGAGGGAGGATGGAGACCAGGGGTTCCAGAAAAGGGAGAAGGGCTGAGGGTTCCACACATTTAATGGCTGTGGGGTTGTCAGGAAAGACACATAGTGAGGTTCTAAGGCAGAGGTTCCTGAATAGGCAGGAAAGGGAAGGTGCTTTTGGGGGTTGGGGGAGGGGCTCCCAGATCCCCATTTACCTCCATTAGATACAGATGTAAAACTGTGAGATCCCCACTTTCTGAAATTTGGGGTCCCCCTGAGACTGGGGCATGGTCGCTCACCTTCAACGTGGAGACAACCTCGTCGCCGTTGTCCTTGGTGGTGATGGCGTACCGCATGACTCGGTCGGGGTCGATAACCGTGTCCCCCTTCTCCCAGCGGATGATGATGGGCCGCTCACCCCGCGCTGTGCAGTTGAGCTCCTTCGCGTGGCCCTTGATGGCGATGGTGGTGTTGGGGTGGGAGGTGATCATGGCTGGGACTGGGGAGGGGAGGAGGGGCAGGAGGCCCCAGTAAGAGGGGAGGCCAGGCTGGGGGAGGGGCGTGTGCCCTGCGCAGAGCCCCCCTCCGTTGCCCCTCCCCGCAGAGCGCCTCAGCCCCAGGGACAGGGTCCAATAAAAGTTGTGGGGTGGTGCTGTAAGAAACCCCACTGGCCTGTCTCCCTTTCCCCCTCCCCACCCATGACTGGAGTGGCCTCTCTCTTCTCCAGGGATTCTCATATTCCATGGACCCCTCTCCAGAATGCTTTAAAATGCACAATATACATAGATTTACAAAGGAAACCAGATATATCGAAGTACGGTTATACAAATATTAAAAACCTTCAAAAGCAACCTTTTCATATAGTATATCATATATCAATATGTTTTTTATTACTCTTTATCAAATACGATCTAGTGCTGAGCTTAGAGCAGCACAATGCTGTAACAGCGATGAGCATGAATGCTATGTGGAGACACGTGCAGGAACTGCGGTGTGAAAACATCTGTGGATTTCTCCGGGCGAGAGCCCCAGGTCCTGCTGCCGCCGGGCTTTGTTGTTTATATTCGAAATGGAAGGAAATACTACATTTCAGTTATAAATTAGTGGAAGAAAAGGTGTGCCCTCTTTTCTGACCCCAATTCATGGACTCCTTGAATCAGATTCATGGACTTTCTTTGGGGGGTGGTCTCTGGACCCCGGGTTAGGAGCCCTGCTCTAAAGCACTGGGGCCTCTGCTTTGCGTTCATGGCTCAGGCTCTCTCCATGGCTCTGGCTCAGCTGGTTTGCTCCTCTCAAACTGCTGAGAAACTCCCCTGTTCTTCCAAACAAAATGCAACAGAAAAGCGTGGCGAGCATCTCCACGATTAAAGTCCCCCCGGCAGTGCTAACCGGTCTGTGACCCTCCCCACTGCCGCCTCTACCACTGACCTGGGAAAATCATCATGAAACAACCAGGGCCCCAGCTGGCCATCAGGACACCCCTCCCACTGCCCTGAAAAGAAGCTTCTAGATCTTGACCCTCTTCTGGGCCTGAGCACCTTGCAGCAGCAGCAGGAGGAGAGTAGCAGAGGGAAAGATGATCTTGGCTGCCAGTGAAATCCCACCCCCATTCTCCTCCATCCAATTCAACAAATATGCATCGAGTGTCTATGCCAATACATGGCACTGCGCCAGGCTTGGGGGGCAGCACCATGATGTGAGACGGGGTCCTTGCCTGGGAGGAGGGGGAGGAGTGGGAGAAGGGAGGGGGAGCAAGACAGCTGCATAAGCAACACGAAGATGAGGAAGATGTGAAGAGTACTGCACAGAGGTATTAGAAGAGATTACCTGTGACTGAGGGCTATCTGGGAAGGCACCATCCAGCCATTTTACAAGCATTTTGGGGCACCTATTATGTGCCAGGTCTTGTGTTGGGATCTAAATGAATAGGACACATCGGATCTCAAGGAGTTTCACGGTGGCAGTGAGAACAGACAACAAGACTAGCAGTTCCAGCACAGAATGGTAAGTACTAGGCTGGGGAAATGCACACAGACACAGCGGGGTGTCGATGGGGAGGAAAGGGTACCCTAGCCAGTGGGACCTGCTCGAGCAGAGGCAGACCTCGGAAAGGTGAGGGGTCTGATGCAGCTGGAAGACTGTTCTTGTCCTGGCCTTTTCCTCACTACCTTCCTGGGAAAAGCTGCTTCTCAGAGTGCAGGTCCCCAGGGGCTCTTACCCCACCCAGGGTGCCCATTAGCCATCCCGGAGCCCACACATTGGGCTGGGCAGTGCTTGACTGTGAGACTGTAAGAATCAGACCCCATTCCACCTTCCCGCCCCCACCCATGGTGGAAGAGGACCCCTCCTCACACTGAGTTCTGCAGAGGAGCACCTCACAGACCCCATCACTGGCCTGCTTGGGCAGTTGTGCAAGAGAGCTCCCCATCTCCTCTGTCCAGCCAGCCCCCCGCTCCCCTCTGGGGCACCGTGTCCCTACTCTGCTTCAGTGGCCGACCCTTTCTTTTCCTCCCAGCGTTCTCAGGATCTCTCTCCCTTCCAGCTTTGAGGACCTACTCAGACAAAGTTCTTCCCAGCAAACTCTCCTGGGTCACCTGACTCCTAAGGACAAAGGAAGCCATGCAGCCATAACGATGTGTCCTGAGACACCCATCGCTGGGCGAGGAGACATCTGGAGCAAGTGTGGGGGATGAAGGGTGGTGTCTGGTGCCCCTGAAATCACACCGTGCAGCCAGCCACCGCCTCTGCCTGCTGTCATATGGGACTCGACACCGAGGGCAGCCCTGGCCCCCGGCCCCTGCGCCAGCCTCTCAGCCAATCCTCGCCCCAGCTCGTCAAATAATGAAGCAGATAAATTTTATAATGCACAGCATTACACCAGGATATACAATAAAACGCGAAAGACAAATAACGAGGTGCAAGTTATAATGAAGAAAAAGCCTGCAGTCAGAGACATCCAAGTATGAATTATTGACTAAGGTTTTACACTCTCAAGGATGTGTGGAGGAATATTTTCCATCAAAGATTTGCATAATTCACTCGTATAAACCTGGGTAGAATATAGAGTAAGATTTTACATCAACAAGTCGGGCTTTGCATTGCAGATGCCTCCATTTGTTCTGGAGGACTGAAATGCAGGGGTGTGGGGGCAGGGGCACAGGGGGGTGGGCTGTGAATGGTCAGAGATGGGGGCTGGGGACCCTTGGGTGGGCCAAGCCCTGAGGCCTTCCTGGGGAAGAGGAGTTCTGTTTCTGAGATGCTGCTGAAACCACGGAGGAGCTGGGGGATGTCCATGCAGAAGAGTGTGTGTGTGTGTGTGTGTGCGTGCGTGCGCGCACGCGCACGCGCGCATGCATGCACGTGTGGGGGTGGGAGCAGCATCAAGTGTCAGCAGAGGTCAGAGGCCTGAGAAGTAGGGGGAAAGGAAAAGTCTTTCTCTGAAGGAGGACTTCAAGGCTCTGCACCAGAACAAGAAACTTGCAGCACATCCCTGTTTTGCTCTAGGCAGAGTTGCGGTAGCCTGTCCAGGGCACAAGTGTGAAGGATAAAGGCACCCATTTGGCTGGATGCATCCTGGTGCCAAGAGCCATAGTTTGGCCAGTGGAGCAGGAACTGGTTTCAGACTCCACTTGCCCCTTAGGCTATGCACCTTTGAGCAGTGCACAACCTGTGCATCTATACGTGTCAGTCCCACCCGGGGAATCTTCCCAATCACCTTTGTTTAAAGAGACAGACATGGGGGCAACCAGAGACAATGGGGCCTCCAGGGATCCCACTTTGTCCTTTAGCTCTGAGTAACAACCACACTTGGGGCCTGGGGTGGGTTCCCTTCCCTACTGTTATTGCAATGAGCATCATGCAACACAACCCAATGCTGTCCTCATAGCCTCAAAGCTCAGAGCATGTTCAGGGGAGCCCATCTCAGAAGAAGAGCCTGCTTCTGTGGCTTCTCACCAGCTTGAAGGGATTGGGGGCCAGGCAGGCGTGGGTTCTACTTGTGTCTTCACCAGCTATGTAGGCTTCAACACACTCCAGTCAACTTCTGTGAGCCTCAGGCTCATCACCTGTGATATGAAGACAGGATACCTCCACCCACAGAGTCGCTATGGGGGCAAATAGGGACCCGAGGGCTCTCCTGCCCTGCTCCTGGTCCACAAAAAGCACCAGATAAGCACATGCCCTCCTTATGATGTGACCTGCCAGGCTATTCCACAGAATCCCAGAGCCCTAGAGTTGGAGAGCCCAGATAATGTTCAATATGGCAGTTATGAGCCACATGGGCTACGGGGCGCTTGAAACGTAGCCTCTGCAGGACTGAGATGTGCTGTAAGACGGTAGACGCACACTGGGCTTCAAACACATAGGAAGAAAACAATAAGGTAAAATGTATCATTAATAATTTTGCATTGGTTACATGTTAATATTTTAGATACATTGAGTTAAATAAAATATGGTTGACCCTTGAATAACATGGATTTGAACTGCATGGGTTCACTTATATGCGGATTTAAAAAAATAAGTACTGTGAGACTGTAAGAATCAGACCCCATTCCACCTTCCCGCCCCCACCCATGGTGGGAGAGGACCCCTCCTCACACTGAGTTCTGCAGAGGAGCACCTCACAGACCCCATCACTGGCCTGCTTGGGCAGTTGTGCAAGAGAGCTCCCCATCTCCTCTGTCCAGCCAGCCCCCGGCTCCCCTCTGGGGCACCGTGAGGCTCTGACCATTCACAGCACACCCCCCTGTGCCCCTGCCCCCACACCCCTGCATTTCAGTCCTCCAGAACAAATGGAGGCATCTGCAATGCAAAGCCCGACTTGTTGATGTAAAATGTATTTTCTCTTCGTTATGATTTCCCTAAGAACATGTGCTTTTCTTTAGCTGACTTTACTGTAAGACTACAGTAGAGAATACATACAACATACAAAATAGGTGTTAATCGACTGTTAATGTTATCAGTAAGGGTTCTGGTCCACAGTAGGCTATTAGTCGTTAGGTTTTGGGGGAGTCAAAACTTATATTTGGATTTTTTACTGCTTTGGGGGGTGGCACCCCTCCCCCCTGTGTTGTTCAAGGTCAACTGTTTACTATTACAATGAATCTCAGCTGTTTCTTTTTACTTTTTAAACATGCGACAATGAGAAGCGTTCAGATTACCCAGATTACTGGTGTGGCTCGCATTTTGTTTCTGTTGAATGGCAGGGTATGGAGCATCTACCGGCACCCTTCGTTTTACAAATGAAGAAACTGAGGGCACACAGGGAAGCGATCCGCTCACAGGTCCTACTGCTAGTAAACAGCAGGGCATCTGAGAGGCGGTTAGATGGCAGAGGGCAGTGCTTACCACACAGAGCTGCCACCCCGGAGGAGGAAGCTAAGGCAAGGCTGGGAGAACGAGTCCCCAGTTCTTTAGCATTGTAAGCACAAGCTCCAGATGACTCACGAGGGCTGGTTCTGGGCACTCCACTTGATGGAGGACATTAACAAGCTGGAGTGTGACCAGGAAGATGGACACATTTCAAACCGTGCCATTTGAAGAGTGGCCGAAAACCAGGCATCTGTAACTTGCAGGGAGTAAGATAGGGACAAGACACAAGAGTTCTTTGATAAAGGGAGAAGGACAGACCTCCTCTTTGGCCCAAGAAGGAATTTGCTGGTAGTTTTTGCTGTTTAGGGAGAGGGCTGCATTGGGAGGCAGTGAGTTCCTGCACTCAGGAGGGCAATCTCGGGCACTGCAGAAGAGATCCCAGCAGGATTGGGGGACCTTGTCCTTGGGGGTGTCTGGGTCTCTGGAGAGAGGGAAAGATGGTCTGGGAATCTGGCTCAGCATACTCTTCCCCTCGCTTTTAGGAGTCTTGAGCCCTCTGCCCTAGGCAAGAAGGAGAGAACCTGCCTCCTCTCTTCTCTCTGCCCTACCCAGTCTCCCTGCCAATACGAGAACCGAGAACTCTACCCCTGTGCCCCTTCCCCTGACCTGTCCCCGGCCTCCACGAGCCCCAGTGCCCTCCTGTGCCCACAGACTGGGGGCCCCAGCCCTCTCGGCTGCTGTACAGATGGGCTTAACAAGACAGCCCCCCAGAGGGGGGGTCCAGGGTGGCCGCTGCCCCACCCCACCTGCTCTCCTCTTCCCTCCGCCTCCCCTTTGCTTCTTGTTCTGGATCATAAGGTCTCTGTGCTCCACTGAATCACAGTCACAAACATAATTGAACCTGAACCCTCATAGCACCGAGGCTCAGCTGTGCCCCAGAGGGCTTTCTGGGTTGCAGGCAGACTCCCCAAGAATTCCCTAGAGATGTTCATGTTTAGTCACCTACCTATGGGAGCAAAGATACACACACGAAAAGCAGTGATAAAAATACACCCCAGAGTCACAAACACAGTCACCATAACTGCCTGTGCTCTGATGTCTTGACCACAGACTCACACACGGTGTCACATACACATAACATGATGCAATTGTCAGTTGCATGTCAATAACCTGACATGATTGTCTAAGGCACATCTACCCACAGCACCCTCTCTCCAAACACACACACACACACACACACACACGCACTTTTATGATGACCTTTTACTTTGAACTTACCATGTACCACGTGCTGACAGTATTCTAGGACTTTAACTGAATTAACTCATGTGAAGTAGGTCCTGTTCATATTCCCGGCTCCAAAGCCTGGGTCCTGAACGTGTTTCTTGACTAAATTCCACGGCCTCCCTGGGCCTGTGATGCCCATGATGGAGCAGGCAATAAGCTGGATGCTTTGCCTCTTGGCTTATTGCTCAATGATCCCCCCTCAGCAACAACCATGAGAAGTCTTATTATCCCCATTTTTCAAATGAGGAGACCGAGGCTTCCAGAAGGCAGTTCTTCCCTCTCTAAGTCCCTGCTACTGTGGTTGCGGGGGACGGCCACCGCTTGGAGTCTGTCTGTCTGCCGTGCATGCACAGAGTCTCTGGCTTTGGAAAATGGAATTTGGCTGTCACCAAAGAGCTGGGACTTCTCTGTGGTGGGCAGCCCCAGCAGGATGCTCCCAGGGCGGGCATCAGGGACCGTGGCAGCTTTAGGAGCACAGCAGGGGAGGAGAGGAAGGGATTGTACGCACAGGGCTGAGTCCTCTGTGACAAATGCTAATAGCAGCCACATAGGCAACATGATGCTCCAATAGGACACAGGAGGCTTTAATGAGATACAATTTCTCTGCTTTCCTGCAGTGTAATTCAATTAACAGCCAGGAAAACCTAATTTCTTTTTACAAAGAAGGGTGCAGGGGGAGATTCTCTGGGGACTTGGGAACAGGGAAGGGCTGGGCCTAGAGGCATCAAGGAGACCCCTGTAGGCCAGCCGCCTCTTAATACATAGCTCCTTCCAATATGGCCCCTTTAGGTGGAGAGGGTGGCGCATTTCCTTGGGGTCCCGGAGGAAGTCCTGCGTGAACCGAGCCAGTCTTTTTCAAAGCTTTACAGCCCCAGTGCTCGGTATGGTGCCTGGCACTCTGCATGGCCAAATTGGGGCAAGCCTGGTAGAGGCCACAGATGACTCCCTGACACCCCATGTCATCACAGTTGTCCCTCCTATGGGCATTGAGAGGGATCCCTGGCATGGTGCATGCCACATACTGCAGGGTCCTTGTACCCTTGTCTCTGGAGGGGAGACTCCCCAGGGCAGAAGCATCTCTGTTGAGGACTCAGCATATTTGTGGAAAGCTCCCAAGCGCAGGACACCTACCTCTCTTGTTCCCCACCAGTGCCCTGGGTCCACCTTCTTAGGTCCAAGGTTAGACTCACTCCAAGGCAGGGAGGAGCCTTGCTGGGCCTTTGGCGCCCAGGCCACTGCCTTACAGCCATGCAGAAATTTCAGATTTTCTCCTCCTGGTTCCACCGGGGCCTTCTTGGCAGGCGCCGCGGAAAGGAGGAAGGCACCAGGCTGAGCGGATCCCCGCCTCCCCTCGCTCCCGGACCCTCCTGGGGCAGCAAGCCGAGGGGAGAGGAAATCAATTTCAGAAACAAGACAGTTGTCAGAATCTGATGTAACCGGTTCCCGTCTGTGAAATTACTCACAGGCCGGCTCCTGTCACCCCTGAGGTCCTGCCCAGACCAGCTGCTATTTACATTTTAATTTGATGTGAGAGGCTGATAGATTTTTAAAACACCGCGAGACAGCTCGGCTTCCTTGCTCACCCCCAGCATCCACAGACTTCCCGACCAACCCCAGGCTTGGAGATGGGGTTCTGGGGCTCCTAGACGCTGCCATGGGGATAGTCAACTGCATCCATTCGGCCCCTCCCTTGCTCCTCCAGCTGCCTTTCTCTGGGGTCCCACTTCACAGGCTGGGGCAGGGCGGCGGGGGTGGGTCTGCTCCCTGCAGTTTGCATAGCCCGGGAGCATCCTTTGTGAGGAGCTTCTCTTGTTAAGGAGGTGGCCTGGGGTTATTAGCCTCTACATTACCAGTGAGAAGTGGAGGCTCAGAGGGGCTAAGTGGTTTGTCTAAGGTCACACAGCTGGTAAGTGGCAGGAAGGAGACCAAGCCCCAAGTCCCCTAAGTCATCGGCTCCCTTTCCTCTGGTTTCAGTCCAGCCTTCTCCTTCCGCCTGGTTGATTTTTCTCCCACTCTGGGCTTTATCCCAGGAGTGGGGAACTGGGTGGGGATGACGTAGTGCAGATGAGTCCTGGGGGAGTGCGGAAGGAGCCTGGAAACTGGAGTGGGGCTGGGGTGGCAGGGCCAGGAGGCTAGGCGAGGCGGGGCGGGGTGGGGGGCTGGGGGCAGGAGTTAGCTGGCGGTGAGTCAGCCTTCCTCTGTCTCTGTCTCCCTCCCTCTCTTCCGCCTGGTGATTGGAGCTCAGCTGGTGTTTCTGACAAGTCCCCAAGTCACCAGGGAGGGAAGATTCAGTTATGAATACCCAAAGGAGAGGAGCAATGTGTGTGGGAAGGAGAACGTGGAAGAAATAGGATGGGAACGCCACTGGCTGTGGGGAGAGGCCGGATCAAATGTGGAGAAGGCAAGGAATGCTGCATTCCGAAAGGAAGCACGGTGCCCCGCCTCTCCACCCCATTGCTGGGCAGGAGTCTGTGGTCCTCATGGTGCTTTCCACTCCTGAGGGCTGCCTGTGGGCCAGCTCTGTCCCGCATTCTTCTACGTGCATCAGTTCGCTTAATCCCCCAACAACCTCGTTTTGGTTTCCACTTTTCTGATAGGGAAACTGAGGCTTAGAGAAGTAAGCTGCCCAAGGTCACACAGCTAGCAAGTGGCAGAGGCAGGACTTAGCCCAGGTGCCTATGGTTTTTACCCACAATGTGACATGGGCCAGAGCAGCGCAGCGGACAGGGGCGCAGGTAGTCAGGAAGGGGCGCGCAAAGAGCCCAGCTTCTCTGAAGAGAAATGCAGTGAACACTGCGGGGAGAAGATTGGTCTGGGAACCAGGAGACCAAGGGGTTAGGCTATTCTGCTCTCTTAGGTGGGAGGCCTGGGGGGGAGAGGTTTGAGGAGGTCCTCAGGCCTGGCTACAAGTACAAATTACCTGGAAAGTTTAAAAAAAAATCTATGGCACAGTCCCCCTGCCCAGAGGCTCAGATTTAATTGGTCCAGGGTAGGGCTGGTGACAGATTTCCTTAAGAGCCACCCCCACCTGGGTGATTCTCATGTGTGGTCTGGGGGAAGAACTACAGACAGGGCTGAGGACCCTCCTCTTCTACCTCCCATTCTAGTACCTGCCCTCTGGTCCTTCCTCCGCTGCAGGGAGGACCATCTTAAAGCCAATAGGATTGGAAGAAGGGCAGCAAAGTCCTGGGGTTCTTCACTATCTCCAAGGAAGAAGTTCACTTTTTCAGGAAGTCCTTCTGAGAGTCTAACTGAAATCTCTTCAGGATCTGCACGAAGATTTTCGCTATTTAGGATGCTCTGGGCAGGCTAAAACGGTTTTCCGGATGTCCCCCTCTCTGCCCCCTTGGGAGAGGATTTTCCAGGGGACAGCTGATACCCTGAAGGCTCCTGAGAGCTCTACAGACCCACTTGTCAGAGGAGAAGGGAGCCTCCTGGCTCAGAAGCACTTATCTTTTGTTTCTGAAAGGATTACATGTACCCATTTGAGGTGAGTGGGCCCCTCCTTCCCCCAGTGCAGCCGACTCCCCTCCCTCCCCCCAAAGGCTGTGTCTCCTCCTTGTTAACAAGATCGTGACAAGACCGGTAGCCCTGTTTGGCGGAGTGAGATAAGCTTCCACAAAGGGGCATTGTTGGCACGCGGGGCGCTGGGCCCAGGGCGGGGTGGGTGGCAGCTCACCGAGCTCAGCCAGGCAGCAGCTCCAGGCTTCCCCAGGGAAGAGCTGGTTGGAGGGGGCGGGGGGGGGGGTGCCTTCTGGTTTCTGCTTTGTTTTCACTCTTCTTAAAGAGCCAGGGCCATGGTGTTGTTAATTTGATTGCACCCACTTCGGCTTCATGTCTCCCCTGATTAGCCAAGCTCCACCTGAAGCATGAGATGAATTCAAATTGCATGGAAGCAATCAGCTTCACTCTGAGGGGTGCTGGGGAGATGCCTGGGGAGCCGGGGGCCCATGGGATCCTAGCTATCCACTGCTTGTGTCCGGGGCGGGGTGGGGGGGGCACACCTGGTAAGAACACCATGTGAGAGAGTGTGTGTGTGTGTGTGTGTGTGTGTGTGTGTGAAGGGGGTTGGGGTGAGGGTCATGAAGGATGGGATCTTTGAGACTCAGACTGCAGACCTGCTTCTGCTCCAGGGTGGTCCCCTTTGAGACCCTCCCACTCACCAGGCCTTGTTGTCTCCAGCTATAAAATGGGGTCAGTCAGTTCTTCTCTTGGCTGCTTGTCAAGGAGTCCAAGAGCAGACTCAGGGTGTATTCTCAAGGCAGGGTGGGGGACCTGCTTCTCCCCTGCCTCTGGCCCTCTTCTCTCCCCAGAATGTTGGGAAAATGATAGTAATCATAAGAATAGCTAACATGTATCGAATGCTTGTTATCTGCCATGCGCCTTGATTAATGCTTTACATAAATTATCTCATTAAATTCTCCCTTCTCCTCTTCCCCACGACCCGAGAAGGTGGGTGGTGGGTGGTATTTTTATTCCCATTTTAGAGATGAGAGAACACTCTGAAATTACCCTGAACATCAGAATCCTGATGGTAACGCCATCTTTAGTTATTTGGAACGCTCTTCCGGGTCATCACTGGGAACACCCTTGAGCAGGGGTCAGCAGAGTTTTTCTGTAGATAGTAAACATTTTAGACTTTGCAGGCCGTAGGTCCCTGTTAAGATGACTCAGCCCTGCCATTGTAGCTGGAAAGCAGCCCTGGACAGTAAGACGTGAAGAATGGGCGTGGCTGCCTTCCAGCAAAAGTGGCAGTTGGCTATGTTTGGCCTCAGGCCCGGTTTGCTGACCCCCGGCTCTAGAGTTCTGTACACAGGAGTTTCTGGTTAGGAGACTGGTTGCATCCAGACAAGGACAGTTGTAGGGTGTTGGGAGGGATGACATTTCAGCTGTCAGAGTTCTGGAAAGCATGAAGTTATCGAATAAATCACCCAGCGTGGGTATTGTTAGGGGTTGGATTGTGTCTCCCCAAAGACATATGTCAAGTCCTAACCTCTGGTACCTGTGAATGTGACCTTATTTGGAAGTAGGGTCTTTGTCAATGCCATCTTCGCTTACAACTTGATTATATCTTACTGGAGCAGGATGGGCCCCTAATCAATGTGACTGGTGTCCTTAGAGGGGAGATGCTCAGAGGAAAAATGGTGCGAGGACGCACAGGGAGAAGCATGTGAGGTAGAGGCAGAGACCGGAGCGGGGCACCTACCCCCCAAGGACAGCTGGGAGCCACCTGAAGAGGGAAGCATGCTCCCCTAGAGCCTGCACACAGAGCACAGCCCTGCTGACTTCTGCATTTTGCACGTCTAGCCTCCCAGCATGGGGGGAGAATGCATTTCTGGGTTTTTAAGCCATCTGGTCTGTGGTGCTTTGTTACAGAGGTCCCTGGAAAGTAATACAGGGATCCAGGGTGTGAGAGAGATCTTTGTGCCAAGTGGCAGGGAGGACTGCTCCCTGCTTTCCTGCATGGAGCTGGAGGGGCTTCCTGAGGTGGGACATGGTGTGGGCTTTGTTCTGTCCGTGCCATGGGGAGTCCACTCCCTGTTACACTCCCACCCCACGCACAGGCTGGTGTGCCAGGGCCACACGTACTAGACCCCTCCCGCCAACACCAGGGATAGGCGCTCGGTGAGTGCTCCATGACTCCTGAATGATGAATGAACGGCGGAAGGCCTGGACATGAGCAAACATGAGCAGGACAGAATCTTCAGAATCTCAATCCCACCATGTCTTGAGGCTCAGTAGGCCTGAGAGGCCAGATGGAAGCCTGGTGCTCCCACGCTGGAATTCCCAAGGGCTGGGCAGGGATTGGGGGCCAGGGTTTGGGGGGATTCTCCAGTCTGCCCACCAGGCTCATCTTTTCTGGCCCAGGACAGGACACCTGCCAGCTACACAATGACTCGTGAGTCACCCATGGGGCGCGGGGATTGTGTCTGGGTGAGCATGCCGCTCTAGGTAGAAATCTTGGCAGAGTATCAGCTAGTATCCAGCTGCCTCAGAGCGCCCCGTCATCCCACCTGGACCTGGCCAAAGCGAACACACCATCTCTGCATCCTCATCGACTGCATTTCTACTGGTGGCCCCATGGTGCTGCTCATCTCGGCTTCAAGCCTTGGCTCTCCCAGCTCCGAGTCCAACCCGTCGTCAATGCCTAGTGCTTGTTCTTTCATAATGACCCTTAGAGTCCCCCTTTCTCTCCATTCCCTGCTCACGATCCTAGTATCACGTGCAGACTTCCGTGCCACTATTTCCACAAGCTCTCTCCCTCATCCCGGGCCGCCACCCTCTCGTTAGAGGTTCTCCTCATGGCCTCCCACACAGCTTCCTACCCCAGGGCCTTTGCTCATGCTATTCCTTCCGACACCTCTTCTTTGAGGCTCAAGTCCCACTCCTCTAGAAAGCTCTGTGTGATCATGTCCGTCCACACTGGGTTTTTCCTTCCCTGACCTAACATTTGTAGAGCCAGACGCCTTAGCACGGAGTCTTGCCTTGTTTCCTGAAGGTTGGTTCCAGCTTCCTCGCTAGTCTGTAAGTCCCTGGGGGGCCAGAGTGGGGATTTAATCAGAAAGTGCCTGTTTACTGCTTGACTGATCTAACAATCTGTTCTGCCCCTACCATCCAGAGAGGCTCCGGTCATAACTGGGGGAGCAGATCTGGGCTCCTAACTTAGGGCAGGGTTTGGAGGCACTGCTTCTGCTCCTTGCTTGCCTGAATATTCTCATCCAGCAAAGTGAGCCACCCAGTGAGAACCCCAGCTCCCTTGTGTCTCAAAATGTTGACTGCGCCTTTTCCTTGATTAGCATGTAGGATGCACAAAATTCTGTTCTTCATTAGATCCGCTGGGGCTGAACATAAGGAAGGCCTTGAAGGACACCTTAGCGCCCAGAGCCATCTGGATGCTCTCCTGTGCTCGTGGTCACGGGGACTGCCTGCCACCACCGCCTAAAGCCTCTAGCAAGGAGATAAGGACCCCAGTGAGCCTGGGGACAAGACGTCTCCGGGTGCAAGGACTTTCAGACTGGGAGTGGGGGGTCGCACGGGCAGGGCCATTCCTGCTGTCCCTTCCATAAAACCCTCCTCTGCTTGTCTGGGGACCTGGCTTGTCATGGTGAGGAGAAGAGGAGAAGAGGAGAAGAGGGGCCAGGGAAGGGGGCTGTTCCACATGGAGACTTTCATTCTACCTCGAAACCTTGTACAAAGGACCGTTTTGGGGCTCGGTTTGGCATGTGATGTGACATGCTCCAAAGACACTGGTGGCCTCTTGAGGTCAGTAAGGCGCCCATGTGTCTTTGGTTCAGGTTTGTCTTTATCTCTAACCCCCCGAAACCCCGAGGGCCCTGGCTTCTGAAAGCAAGATCCTGGAACTGGTACTGCGTGCCCTGCCTGGTCTCCATCAGCACAGCAGAAGGTGGCCCGTCTGTCAAGCTCTGTTCCTGTCTTCGGGGCTGAGGGAAGGGGACAGGGGTTGGGACTTCTCTTAGCAGAGGAGTAAACTGAGTCCGGGGAGACGAAGTGACTGGCCCCAGTTTACTCAGCGTGTAGTGGGGGACACTGAGACAAGAGATCAGGACTCCCATCTCCCTGTGTGGGACCTTCCTGTCCCCTAAGCCATCTATTCATTTTGGTGTCCCTGGGTCCTGCACAGGGTGGGGAGAGCAGGACGGAGCCTGGCCTGGAGACAGGAGATGTCCAGCCTCGTTTCTCGCCTGTTTGATGAAGCAGGAGACAAAGTGCTGCTCCTTATTCTATGAAGTCTGAAAATCAATAAGGCCAAAGAGCCAGCTGGATAATCATTGCCATGGAAATCATGGCAATGGTTCATTCCCCGCCCCCCCCCCCTTTACTGGATGCCAGGCCCCAGGCTTGCAGAGACTTCAGGCTTGGCACAGACCAGGGTGGGCCTCCCTCAGCTGCCCTGAGGCTGGGCAGGTGAGGCTGATTGATGACCAGCACCGGGGGGGGGGGTGGGTAAGTACTGTGGTTAAACTCCCCGGCTATGGCAGGGCCAGCGTCAGCCCCAGACCGGTGTGACTCGGAGGCCAAGTATCGTCCTGCTCTGCTGCCTGCCTCCTCCCCTGACCGCAGATCCAACAGAGGGGCCGTCCCACCCATCCCTCAGCCCATCAGGGAGGCTCATAAGGACAGAGGGGAGCACCGAGGGGGTGACCCGTGACGCCATGTAGGACTGGACCAGACCTAGGAGCTGGGTTCAGTCGGCCTGTTGTCCCCAGTGAGGCAGGCCAGAGTGGGCAGAGGCCTCGGCCGAGCTGGGTGCCAGAGGCAGGCATTCCCACAGAGGGAAGGGAAAACCAGCCCAGCCTTTAAGGAGCTCCAGTCTGGTGAGGAGATAGGCCCTACACAGGGACCACAGAAGAAAACCTTGGGCCAGTTGCTTGGCTTCTTCATGCCTGTTTCTTCTTGTGTGCGGAGACAGCTCTTATGAGTATGTGTGTGGGCATCCCAATCCACACATCCAGCCTCCTTCTGCATGCCCTGAAAATGCAGGGTTCTTAGGTCGAGGGGTCATGCTGGTGGTGGGGCTCATCCTTGGGAGGACAGATTGGGGAAGACACTGCGGAAGATCCTAGAGGTCGGCTTGGGGCATTTGGGCAGGGAATCCCCTGGGCACCTGGAACATGGTCTAGAAAGGGGGTTGTGAGCTCTGCGTAGCCATTTCCTTTGGCCATAGACTCCTTGCCCTTTGGGAGGGGCAGGGGCTGATGAAGGCAGAAGCAGCCCTCTAGAGGAGGAACCCCAGTCACTGGGTGTAAGGGAGCTGCTGCTTCTGCCTGACAAGCAAGAATTTCCTTTGGGCAAATTTGAAATTAGGACCATCTTGGGTCACGGGATACACGGTTGTCTTTCCAAGGCTTTGTATCCTGCCCTCTGTACAGCAGACCTTGTCTACCCAGGCCTGGGACTTCTCTCCCTAGTGTGGGCCCCTCCACTCCTCCAGACCCCCCTTGGCTCCATCCTCCTGCCTCCTGCCTTCCAGCGACTCTGCAGCTGGGTGTGTGCTTGTGGAGGGCTCTTGGATCTGGCTTTAATTGGTCTGACATTTTGCTAAACAAACAAATCAAAACTCAGACCAAACAAAGAGCCCTTATGGGTTTAATTGGCCATGGGTTCTGCCTTGGCCCAATCACTGGAGCCTTTACAAAGTGGAGGAGAGTCTTGGGGGATATAACAGAACCTGTCTAATCAGGTAACCTGCGGCACAAGAGGGCCTCTGAGTCCAGGGAGGCACATCCAGGGATGGCGACATCAAAACACAGCCAGCCCCTTGCACCCCAGACTGAGCAGCCTGGCTCTTTACCTGCCTCTCCATAAAACATTCTTTTTGAAGATGGTTTATTTATTTTTTCCTATCTGCCGGTTGGAGGAGGGATTGCTTTCTCCCCCTTTTGGTCATCTCTCTCTCTCTCTTTTTTTTTTTTTTTCATTTTAAAAGGGAGATAAAAGGTAGCTGGATGTGGTATTTTCTTTTGTTAATTATATTTATTTTCAACCAAGTTCTGGGAGGAGGTCTGACATCCTGAAAGGACCATGCGCACTGCTAGAACCATAGATTGTTTGAGCTGGAAAGGACCTTGGGATCAGTTAGTGACCAGATTCTAGCGCAGGCCTCTTATTGTTCAGATGAGAACCCCGAGGCCCAGAGAAGGGAAGGGACGGCTCTTGAATACGTGGCTGGTGAGTCACGGAGCCAGGATCAGCATCTTCTGACTCTGGGTCTTTGCACTTCCTACCAAACCATGAGTGCACAGAGGCGAGTTCTGGTCTCAGCTGGGACTCTATCACCCATTGACCTTGATCCAGTGCTGTACCTTCTTTAGGAAGGAGCTCTTGCCTGCTGACCTCACAGGCCAGGCATAGGAAGAACTCTATAAACTATGATGCGCAGGCCTGCGACAGCGGCAAGGCTGGGCTATGAGCTCAGGTGATCGCAGGCTCAGCTCACACCAATACTCTGGGGGTCAGGGAGCCATCGGGGCCAGTTGGGCCTGGTTGGTTGCCAACAATGGTCACTGGAATTCTGACTCCCATCAGACCCCTGGGCTCCTGGAACTCTGGTTTGCTGCCTGGTATCAAAAGTCAATGCTACGTAGAAAGAAAGTGTTTAGCTTCCAAAGTCCACGAGCACTCGAACTTTCATTTTCCCTGTCCATCCTCCCTTCAGTCTCCACCTGACGCCTAAGCTCCCAGCTCGCCAGATGACACTCGTGGACTGCCCTGCCTCCACATCCTTGCTGTGCTTTTTCCTCCGGGATGGAATGACATCTGTCGGTATTGGTTCCTGCCAGAATCCTTGTGTTCGTCAAGGCCCACTTAAGACTATTGCCTTTGTGGAGATCTTCTTGTCACTTCCTCATTCACCCCAAAGTTAAAATTGACTTCTCCTTCCCCGATTCTCTTCGTACACCTTGTTTGTAGCCTTGTAAGGTACTTGTCATTTTGTGCATGATAGTTGTTTGGGGTCTGTGTCTACCTCCTCCTCAAGATTCTAAATTCCCTGAAAACAGCAACTCTGTCTTACTCATCACTAGCTATTCAGCCTCTAAAACAAATGATTACTATCAATTATTGCATGATATTGGGTGCCACATATTGTATTAATTGCTATAAGTGCATGTCTCATTTAAACCTTTCTGATGAGTAAAAGGTATTCTAATCCCAAACTTATCGAGGAGGAATTTGGGGCTTGCAGAGATCACCATCCAAGACTTCACAGCTATCAAGTGGCAGAGCTGGGATTTGAACCCAGGCCTGTCCGGTTCTAAAGTCTATGTTCTTAGTCATGGAGTTTAGTCGACCTATTTAGTGAGTGCTCAGTGAAGATCTACTGAGTTATCATTGGAAACCATAGGGGTCAATGGTGTAAACACTCCCCAAGAGAAGCCAACCACAAATGTCCGGTTTGACACTTGGATGCTTTTTATGATGTATGTCCCTTTGATGTCTTTACTTCCTTTTTTCTGTTTGGCTAAAGTAGGGGTTAGGGTCAGTTTGCCTTCTGAGAGTTCACAAAAGTATGAGGTCTGACAGGGTGGCGCCATCTTGGGTCAACATTTCCGGGAGTGTGCATTGATGCAAGCCTTGAAATTGGCTTTGAGGTCTGGAAATGGCAGGTCTTCCTGTGGCCAGCTCTGCAAGTGGGTGAGGGGAGCGTTGTTGGTGAGTGTTTGAGATGGATTAAGGGATGGCTAGGAATGGCGCGCCTCCAGCAGTCTGATGGGTGACGCACGCACCCGGGTCCTGAAGGTTCTTCCCCACCTTCCTGTGCCCTTCCAACTGAAGTCAGAGTGGGGAAATGGGAGAAGGCCGAGGGTGAATGAAGGCGGAAAGGGCAGAGCAGCAATGGGGGGTGGGGGGACGTGCAAGGGGAGCAGCCGGGGGTCGGTTACTAGAGCAGTATGTCTATGTAAATACATCAGGAGGCAGAGGGGAAGAAGCTCCCAAAGAAAACTGGGAGCCCCCATGCCCCACCCCAGTGCCCACTCCCACCTCCTGTCCACCGTCATGGGAGCTTCTTCTGGCTGCTGGATACTGTGTAGCCTGATTCGGGCGGCTGCAGAAGGGCCGTCAGACCCTCCGACCCCAGAGAGAGGCCGTGCCATGCTCAGCCCTTCCGTTCCGGCTGCCCTCGGGCCTCCAATGCCCCTGGCCCTGCTCCTCCTGTCCTGCTGCCATTCGGGGGGGTGGCACGGGGCCCCTAGCCTGGCTGGGCAGGTCACCGGGGAGCATGGGGCTGGAATGCAAGGGGGCGTTTGCCCCAAAATGTGTCAGGAAAAGGCCATCTAAGGAGCACACACGTGTGAGGCGGCGTGAGAGAGCTCAGCTGGAAGACAGCCCGGGGCTGAGGGTGGTGGCTGGGTGGAGGCCCTGTGAGGAGGTGCTGAGAGACACCGAGTCCCAGGCGCCGGGGAGGGGGGTGCGGTGAGCGGGAGAATAGGACCCGAGGTGTTCGTGAGACGGAGCAGATGTGAGAAAGGCGTGTGCGCGTGTGCCTTGCTGTGGAAGGAAGCAAAGGAGAGTGACAAGGTGGCTGAAAATAGGACGAGGGCGAGGGGAGGAAGGAACGAGGTCCAGATTCTGCCCACAGGTGATGGGGGTGGCAAGAAGCTCTTCAGGAAGAGTGGGCCAGGCGTTGACACCACCGTGGGGGGGTGTGTGTGTGTGTGTTGCACACGCTCACAAGGCTGCCCTGAATTTACAAAATGGGCTTCCTCTGAGTGTCTCTGGGTGCTGTGTGGCCACTGCTGGGCGGACAGCACAGGAAAAATGCAGGGCCCGAGAGGTGACGTGACTTGCCCCGGGTCCCTCCAGGACATCAGGGACAGCCTGCTGGGAACTGAGGCTCCTCACAGAGCCCACCTCCTGACCCCCGGATTACCCATCGCCCATGTCCCCCCCCCCCATCCCACAAACCGGGTGCCACAAAGCCACAGCCACGCTTGTGTGGTGGAATCCCCTAGCTTCGAGGAGAAAGAGCAAAGAACAAAAAGGAAAAAAAAAAGCCTAAGGGTTTGGGCTCATCCCTGCTGCTGACAGTGGGGAGGTAAGGATCAAATTCCAGGGATGGTTCCACGAGGGGCCTGCTATTCCTCTCACCTCACGCAGGCAGAATTAGCGAAGTTCTCCCCGGCTGAGGGATGTAGATTGATTGCCTGGTTTTATTAAGGACAAAGTGCTTTTTGATAGTGTGAGGGAAGCAGCTCCCCAGGGTGGGGATTCCGGCGCCTGGAGCTCCCCGAGCATCGATCGCCGGGGCTTCCCTGTCTTGTGCTGAGCTGAACGCGGGCTTTGGCGAGCGATAAAGAAGCTCTGATTCTTCGAGGAGGGACCCCACACCGGGCACTGCCCTCGGCGGTCATTCCCACACCGACCCTGCAGGGACTGATGGTACCAGTAGCAAAACTGGTAAGCCTCTGATGGCTGACTGGGTGCCAGTTACCACAATGGCCGCTTTCTACATATTATCGGACTCACTCTTGACACAGAACAGAGCAGGTAAGGCTCTATTATGACTTTCATTTTCTCTGTCGGGGAAATGAGGTATGTACGGCGAGGCCAAGCAAACTCATCAAGGTCACAATAATTACAACATGGTGCCCAGATTCCCACTTGGCTAACACACAGGCTCTCACCACTGTCCTGCATGGCCCATGGTCCGTTTCTGGACACAGGGTCAGATGGGCACGATTTCCCGGGGGGCCCATTATACAGACCCCAGGACTCTAAAGGGATAGGCTTATCTGGCAGGAATATCTGCGTGTGACTCAAGAGAATTCAGGGATATTCTGGGCTTCTGAGGCCATGAGGCCAGCTCTGTGTCTGGGATTTAGAAGCCACAGACTGAGCACTGAGTGATGAGGTTCGTTGTTCTTTTAGCTTTCCTAAAATATCTCCCCCTTTCCCGTGATCAGTTCCTGTGTTACTCAAGCAGTGTGGTGGGGAGGGTGGGCTGGCAACGAACCTCCAGCACAGGGAAGAAGCTGGAGCCTAGACAGGTGAGGTGACTTGGCCAAGGTCACGGGGGTCTGAGTCCCCCACCTGAGGGTCCCGAGTGCACCTCTGACCAGGAGCCCTCCCTGCTTCCCACTCACTGATAGGACAGTGGCCGCTGCGTGAGTGTGGAGACGGGCCCTGGCCTATGGTCGGAGGGCTAGGGGTGCCGCGTGCGGGCAGGACTCACTCTTGACGGTGAGGAACATGGACTTGCTGATGTCGGTGCCCACGCCGTTGCTGGCCTGGCAGAGGTAGTAGCCCATGTCCTCTTCCAGGACGTGGCGGATCAGCAGCGAGCTGTTGGCCAGGATCTGGGTGCGGCCGGTGAGGGGTACCGGATGGTACTGCTGTGGGCTCCCGCTCCCTGGAAGGAGGCGGCCGTTAGGGGGCCGGCGCCCAGGCTAGCACGCGAGCTGGGTCAGGTGGGACTGCTCCAAGGGACGCCCTGATGGCCTTCTCTTGCTGATCTAGGGCTATCTTGTAGCACTCCCAAAGTACTCCTCTGGGCGACCAGAAGAGCCTCACAGAGGTCTGGCCCTGCCCCAGCTCTCAGGTGAGGGGCTGGAGTTGGGGACCTCAGCTCAAAGCCCGCCTTGGCACTGAGCCTCAGGGCTGAACTTGGAGACGAAGAGTTGTCTTCAGGCCACTTGGCCACAGGCAAAGGCAAGATGGAACCCTAAAATGACAGCTGCCTGGTCCTGGACAGCCAGGCCTGGGAAAGAGGCCAGCCATCCTCCAAGGGGGCTTTGTGGTCCCCTCCCCATTCCCCCAGTGTCAGTGATGGGCATGGCTTTATGACAAGAGCTTGGCATGGGATTTAGATACCAAACATATCCTTGGGATGCTGTTAGGCTCCAAGAAGGACCACAATCCCAGAATAGGTTGATTGGTGATGAGCAGGGGCCAAGGAGGTTCTGGAACCCCAAGCGGGGTGGGGAGGGCTGGGGAAAACAGATATACACTGAGTTCTAGGGCTGGACGGGGGAGGGGAGAGGTCAATCTGTGGGGTCTAGAGGAAATCTGGAGTCAGCATGATAGCTGTCCCCAGTCGGCAGACCCCTGAGGGTGGCTGAGAACAATCTCCAGAGCGAGTACAGTCCGGGGTCCCCTGAAAGCTTAGAACCGAGGGCTCCCACCCAGGGCTAGGAGTTGTGTGTAGGAAAACAGGCCCAAGCCCCATCAGCTTCCTTCTCCCCACTCCCTGACCGTGCTCGGAGATGCTGGCTGGCCAGGGGCTCACCCTTGGCATGCTTCCACATGACCTTGGGCGGGGGGTAGCCATCCACTGAGCAGTTGAGCACGCCAGCTTTGCCGTAGATGCCGTCCTGGTTGTTGGGCTGCACCACAAATCGCGGGGGCACTGCGGGAAGAGGGAAGGTAGGGAGAAACCGATCATCTGTCTCGAACAGCTCTTCTGTGGTCTCTAACCTTCCATTCTGTGCCAGCCCCGCCTGGACCATGATCAAGTTCGGAAGAGGCAGCTGTGAAACTCAAGATGCTGAGGGCCTTTGCTGAGGACTGGGAGTCCCGCGTCCCAGCTCTGAGTCTGCCGATGGCTAACCGAACAGGGCTCTTTCCCTCTCAGGGCCTCTGTGTCCGGGCCCGGAAAGTAAGAGATTTGAACTTCTTGATCTTATTTAAGGCCCCCGCCGGAGCCAACATTCCCGCAGCCTGCGACTCAAACCCCAAGTCTAGAGAGGCTGTTAGCAGCAGACAGAGCTGGGCCCTCGCTCGCCCGCCCCGGCCCCTCTGCTCACCACGCACGATGAGCTGGCGCTCCCGGCTCACGGTGGCCGCCGCGTTGCTGGCGATGCACGTGTAATTGCCGTTGTGCTTGAGGGAGACGCTGGAGATCTGCAGGGAGCTCATGAATTCCTTGCTCTCGATGGTCACGCCCGAGCCTGAGATGATCACCTGTCCGTCCTTCCTCCAGGTGATGCGGATGGGCATGTCCCCCGAGGACACCACGCAGGGGATATAGAGCAGTTGGCCGATGGAGGCGGGTGGGAACTCAAAGGGCTGGATTAGAGGGGGCACTGGGAAGGCAAGGGGAGTGCTGTTGTCAGGCCCCCCATGCGCCCCAGCCTGGCCAGCAGCAACTGCCTCATTGCCTCACCTCCCGGCCCCTCCTGCCCCTGGGGGTGTAAGTAGAGTTCCCCAGGGCACCAGTGCCTTGTCCTATACATGCAGAATGTCTTGGGGTGCCACTGGCCCTTAGCTCTCATCCCCTTGCCCACCCAGGCCTGGACCCACTGTCTCTGTGTAGGGCGTTGGCTCGCCTGCCTTAATCCTGCCCCTCAGATTTGTCCCGGTGATGATGTATGTGCTTCTTGATTCCCATCTGCCTGCAGACACTGCTTGGCGTTCGCCCCGCTCCCCTGCTGCTTCTCGATGGCCCCATGTCACTTTCTCATCACAAAGATACATCAGCTCTCTGGGGCCTCGGATTGACAGGGCTGCTGGGCCCCAGATGTTGGGCGTGGGGGAGAAGGTGGGCCTGAGACTGTCCCCAGCTCATGCCCCACAGCTCTGCCTCTAAAAGCCAGAATGCTGTCCCCTGGTCTCCTCCTGCAGTGGTCCCATCACCCACACCAGCCCTGTCCATTGTCATCAAGTGTTAGCACACTGAATCTCCTCCCCCCAATAATGTGATGTAGCTTAACCGTCTCCAGTTGAGGCTCAGAATGGAGAAGTCACTTGCCCTCGGTCATCTAGCTCCTAAGAGGTGACAGTGGGATTAGAGACCTGGTGTCCCTGCTCTCAGGGTCCTCGCTGCCCAGGTGCCTCTCTGAGAAAGCCCCAGACATGCCCAGCCCAATGGCTCTTTTGTCTCATCAGTGAGCTCCCCTTGGGTAGCAGGGTGGAGCAGAGAGGGGGCCCTGTCCTTTATGAGACAACCAGTTTGCCAGCCTCCCTCCACCCAGAGATCCAGCGTGCCTCACAGTCCACATCTTGGTCCCTGGGGGGCTTGTCTGGAGCCTGAGCCTCTGTGAGAGGGATCCTCCTTTCTCAGTTCTGGCTAAGGCATCAGCCATTATCTTTATGATAACTCAATTAGGCCACAGCGACTTCCCCAGCAAGTGGGGGGAGAAGAGAGAGAAGGAGACAGACAATTAGCTTAACAAGGATGAGCACCCAGTAGATGAGATCTCCTTTCTGCAATCAAATAATTAAATTACAAGGCTGTCCACAGTCCTCTGGCCTTCTCCCAGGCTCCAGCATCCCGCCCCCCTGGGAAGCCTGCCGCTTTCCACCCTAGGCCCACCCACAGTGGCCACCAACAGAGGTGAGCCCTGGGGGGAGAGGATGGTGGCATCCTATGCATGCCCAAGGCCCTCTCTGCACCCCAAGGATTTTCGGGGCTCAGCAGGGAGCTTCCCCAGCGGAGTGGTAGGGTGTGGGCATAGAATAACCCACTGGCAGCCCTTTGGATCCCTCGGAAAGTTCTTGATCAAGAGCCTAGGTCCAGAGGAAGTGACATTTAGGAGGGATGGGATGAGAGCCATACCCTTCAGCAGGGTGTTTAACTGACCTTCCCAGTGTCCTCTCCCACCTTACTCTCCATCCTGCCACAGGGGCTCCATCAATGTACCACGACCACCCAACGCTCCAAGTCTTAGCCCGTGTCTTGGTGAACACAGCTGGGCATTTGTCCTTCCTATTCCCATCATGTGTGCTCCACCAAGGGCCCAAATCTAGGTCCAAAGTCCAGCCAGGTTTTCTGGGGCTCTGGTCATTATCTGGATCTCCCCATCCCTATCTCTGGCTGCCTATTGCCCGGGTTAGGGCCTTGCCCCAGTATTCTGGGTGGTTTGCTGGGCCTTGGGGATCTCCATATGAGATTTCTCTGGAACCCTGACTCTAGTGATGGCCCCATGCCTATTGTTGAGATTTCCCAGAGGTCCCTCTGTTGGGCTCTGCCGATCTCCCACCCCGCCCCTGGCTTGTTTGGATGGGACCAAGGCTTCCGGCCTCCTTGGACTTTTTGAGGGAACTGTTGCAGAGACCCAGACCTGCCTCTAGTTTGTTTCTCTAGGCCAAACAGAACCAGGCCTGATCCAGTTCTCCTTCCCACAGAGGCCCAAAGCTAGAGCCCGCAGGCCCCATGGGAAATGCCTCTTTGTCCACTCAGAGCCTGCTCCCGTATTACCTCTTCCGTGAGGCCTGCCCTTGTCCCACCACACCTGTGCACACCTTCATCATGGCACCGATCACAGGGCAGGAGGGTGGCCGTTTGCATTACCGCCTTCCACAGGAGTCTGGGAGCTCCTTTAGGGCAGTAACTAGGACTTATTTACCTGGCAAATTGCAGGAGCCCAATAAATGCCTGGCGGGTGAGTCAATGAATGAACGTATGCTCAGATATTATTTCCTGGATTGACTTAGAAGTTTAACGGTCACGGGGGCAAGGGGTAGGGAGAGCACAGGATGGAGGTCCATCCAGAAAAAGAGGGGGATTTCTATGCTGTTCCTCAAGACGCTGTATTTATGCTATGGAGTTTTGGAGCCAGGAGCTTATCCCTTGGTCCTTCCTGGGGGTCAGGCCCTTGCTACCATAGCCCCAGAACCAGCTCCTCTGCACACTTGAATGTGACCAAGGGGAGACTCAAGGCAGTGACAGGCTGCAGAGGAGGATGTGTGGGCAAAGCAAGGAGCTGGGAGGTTCTACCAAGGAGGAGAGGACTGAGGGGCTGTCAAGGCCGAAGGACCATGCCCTGGGGGTGGATGGTCAAGCGCTATGCTTCCTCTGTGAACGGAGCAAGTGGAGAGCAAAAGACTGAAATTAGGCAGGGAGATTTAGCTCAAGCAAGGGGAAGACTGTCTTTCTCAGTAAGAAGGGATTTGGATAATGGAACAAGTTACTAAGGCAGGTTAATTCATTAATTAACTAATTCATCTAATATTTATGAAATGCCTAGTCTGCGAAGGCATTATTATGCTCCGTGTGGGCTGGAGAAAGTAGAAACATGCTTAAAATACAGATAGAACCCCCAGGAGCTCATCATTTGCTAGGGAAGGCAAGATATTTCCCTCAATGATTATTGGACAAGTGCCACCTGAATATACAGATGCTGAACTCTGAGCCGAGAGACGTATCATCTGACTGGGTGACCGCAGCCTCCCAGAGGAGGTGGCATTTGGGCAGAGAGCTAAAGGACACAAACGCTGTAAAAAGTGCATGGGGTGAGAGAGAGGGAAAAGGCTGAGCCATGAGGCAGAGGCCAACCAGGGGCTGTCCCTCCCTTATGGCCTCCGGGAATAACATGGATGGCTCCTGAGAGCCCACTGGAGACAGTAACCAACCAGTATCCATCTGGGGGGTAGGCATTCACCTGGGCTGGCCAGAACACTTGAGAGCACAATTGTCCTGTGGGAGGCAGACGACCAGACAACTTGCCAGAGATCCAGGGCAGGCTCCTGGCCCCCCTCCACCCTTTGCCCCTGCTGCAGGCTGACAAGGCGGGGTGATGCTGTGGTTGATAAGTGTCCCCTTGGGAACCCTTTGGTGGGAGTGCTAGGGGCCAGAGCCGCTCACAGAATTTCTTGGCTCCAGGCTTCTGTTCAGATACCCCCATAACTGCAGGCATATAAGGAGGGAGAAGAAAGTCTAGGGATCTCGGCTCCTTCACAGGCTCGCTGAACAGCGGGAGGAGCCCCGTGAGCGAAAGGCTCTGAGAAGCAGGGTGTGGGGGCTCAGTGATGGGTGCATGGCCAGCTGCCCAGATGTGGGGGTGCTTTCTGACCCGTGAGTCAGTAATGTCTTCCCCAACGCTCAGACGTAGATGTGAGCTAATTGAATGTGTGTCGGTCCATTTCTGCCTCTGGGAAAGCGATCCTCAGCAGTTGGGTTCTGACCACCTCTATTGCAGTGACGACCAGGGACCTCTTGAGTGTCAACTGCACGAAGGGCCCCCTCTTGCCCCCGAGTCCCAGCATTTCCCCAATGCCCAGCCTGAATGTAGGGGGCACAGATGCCATGGGACCCATGGTCCTGTCTCCGGACGCCCTGCTCTGGCCACAGTCATCCTAGGGGAGAGGGCAACTCTGCACTGAGGGAGGTGGGGTCAGAGCAAGGTCCTACTATGGTGAAGAGGCCAGAGGACGGAGTGGCTGGGGACATACCGTAGTTGTGGCAGTCCAGGAGGTCTCCGGCCACCATAAAGCCTTTATGGCCACCTGCTTGGGAGTGTCGTGCAGACGACAGTGTGCTGACAGCCAGCCCAGACCATAAACTCTTTATGGTGTCTCTCATCATCTGTCTCTGAGACTGAGCCTTTTTATTTACTGCACCTGTTTAGCAGAGAGCGGGCACCGGGGGGAGTTGGGGCATCTGCCTGTGGAGCATGGGGATGGGGAGAGAGCCGTGCCCAGGAGCTGGGTTCTAGCCTCGGCCTCCCGTGCCAGCACCCTGCTTCCGCCCTGAGCCTCCGTTTCCTCATCTGAAAAATGGAGGAGTTGGACCAAGTAATCTCTAAAGTCTCTAATATTTTAGGAATAATAATAACAACTTCCTTTGGTGTCCTTTTTTTTTTTTTTTTTTTTACACAATCCTCTCTTCTCAGAAAGGCCTTCCCTGACCACCTTATTTAAAATCGCAAACCACTCTCCACTCCTCTTGACGCTCTCATCCCCGCTCCCTCTTTGACATGGGGCATCTTTTATATATTTTATGCATTATCCATTTGCCGCCCCCCCAGAATGGAAGCTCCCTGAGGGTAGAGATTTTTGTCTTGAGCGTAGCTGCATTTGTAGGCTAGTGCCCAGAACACAGAGGGTGCACAGTAAATGTCACTGAATCAGTAGGCGCTGCTTCTACACCATCGTCCCCATCATCACCATGACCAGGGTCATCATGTGAGCCCTGTCTGTGCACCGAAGCGGCTGTTGGCTCCTGTGTGCCAGGGCCCCTCTGCTGGGGAATAGGGCTGCCGGCAGGAGCTTTCCTGGTGCCCCCCTCTCCCAAGTACAACTGGGCACTCTGCTCCTATGGAACCCATTGTATCCCCTTCCTGTGGGTTCTGGCGCATCTCTTCCAAACCTCCACATCTGCGGATAGCAGGCATTTGGCCAGGTGATTAGGTTTTTCGTAAGCCCCAACCTATGATCACAGAAACCCCCAACCCATTTACTAGGGTGGGAGGGGCGCTTCTCCAATGGCTCCACGCACATGGCAGGCACCGGTTTGGGCAGCCAGGGAAGACACAGTGTGGGTGGGGAGCATGGGCATTTGGGAATGAGCGTAGGTGTGTGTCCTCTTCCGTTTGCTCTCCGCAGGGGCCTGGTGCTACCTCCCAGTCCCAGCCTTGCCGAGCATGGGCTGCAAGCCCCTCATGCCCTTGTTTTGGCTCCAGAGGCCCACAGAGGCTCAGCTGTGGGGATGGAGATGTTCTCTCACTGAGCTAAAGCCAAGGAGCCCCAGTTGCAGCCTGCCTTCTTAGTTAATTAAACATTCAGCCCGCGTGCCCAGAGATGCTTTTATGCTACATTATTTTTCAGCTACAGGGGGCCCTAAAGACATCAAATCTAGGCTGGATCTATGTGCCCTCCTCTTAGCATCCTGCCAAGGATGTCTCTGGATGCTCAGAGAGGAGCACTTGCCTTCCCTGCAGCCCTGCCCTCCCCTGCCAGTCGGCGGTACATGCCCCAAAGCCCAAGCGGCCCACAAAGCATCCCCACTCTCTCCCCTCGGTCCTCCCAAGTTGCTAGGCCACAGCAGGCTCACTTGGGCAATGTTTCATATGGTACCACCTGCAGCCACCTTTTGTGGCTCAGGAATGATGCCTTACAGGAGGGTAGGGACGGAGCCAATATTTGTGCACACGTGACTGCCAGCATGTGTGTGTGTGCGCACACGTGCAACAGTGGACATGTTAGTGTGTGTATATTTGTTGCATGGACATGCATATAGTAAGTACCAATGAGTACATGCATGCATCCTCATGCACAAAGGGCTCTGCACATGTGTGTGTGTGTGTGTCTGGTGTGTTCTGCTCTTAGCTCAGTGTTTGAAAAATTCATCAGAAGGCCAGCAGTCCCAGAAGGAATGGGGTCAGCAGGTGTTTCCAGTTCCTTGGAGCATCATGGGTTTTTGCCCCTTCCTGCCCACAAGCCCATGGCCCCCCAGAGAGATGCGGGGTGGGAGGGACTTCTAATTGATCCCCAGGGTCTAGTGCCCTGTCCCACCTCCACCTTGCCCTTTACTATCCCCTGGCTCTCTGCTCTGGTCCCCTGAGTGGGATGCAGGTCCCAGCCAGGTGATGGTATTGGGCTCAGCAGCGCTGCCTCTGGACCTGGCCCGCCTCGCCCAGAGTCAGGGCCCCGGTCCACGCCCAGGGGCACCTCCTCCACCCTCCTCCTTGAGTAGCTCTTGGAACAGCACATCAGCTAATCAAGCCGTGTGCTCATAATCAGCTCTGATGGGTTCTTCTGCAAAAGTGCATTCTAATGAGGTGGGGAGAGGGAGTCAGGGAGTGGGAGGAGGGAGGACCTGAGCTTTCCAAGTGGCAGGGGCAGGGGGTCCCAGAGACCCGCACACAAATGCTGCTTCTCGGTCTGGAGAGAAAACAAGCTACCACCATCCTTGTAGGGCTGGATCTTCAGACCCTGAGGGCGGGGAAGAGGGAATGTGGGCACACATGCCCTGTACCCCATTTACATGCATGGCGTCTGATGGATGCCAGGCTTTGTGCTGGGTGTGGGAGCCACGCGTGCCTGGTGCATGGGCTCTGCCCTCTAGATCACACACACACACACACACACACTCTCCCGCTTTCCTCTTGTCGTTTAACACAATCACAACAGGCCCAGAGAGTCGCTGAGACGGAATGCATCAGATTCAATTCATTAGGACTGATCGCTCCCTGAATGGGGTTGAATAATTGATGAGCAGAAGTAGCTTTCAGAATGTTCTGCGTACTCCGAGGCTTGCCGGATCCCTGTTATTTATTTATTTTTTTTAAGCCAACAAACCCGGCCAAATGTTCACTGGTGCGGGCGGGCAAAATGAGTGGAGTAAAGGTTAGATGTTTTAATACGTGATGTTTACAACGTAAACTCCTGGTCCGCTGCTTGTAATGGAAATGGATACGGCAGCCCTTGACGCTGGGAGGGGGTAGGCAGGCGCTGCCTGCTTCTACCGCCACCAAGCTGAGGATGTGGCCTGGGGGTTGTGAGGCTCCTGCCAGCCCACGGCTCCAAGCGGGACAGAGGCCTGCGGCTAAGGAGGGGCCAGGGTGCCCCTCAGCCTAGCTAGGGTGTAGCAGCAGGAGTCAGGGAGGCTGACGCCGTTCGGGTCTCCTGTCACCTGCGCAGGCTTGAGATGGCCACGGCCCACCGTGGTCGGGGCTCAAAGCGAGGCCTCCCAGCAAACCACTGCAACCCAGACTACTGTCTCAGTTTCAGCTCCAGAAACACTCACCGTCTGGCACTGTAACAGGTGGTGGGTGCATAAGGATGCATGTGACATGTGCAGCAAGGGAGGGAAGTACCCACCCCGCCTTTTGCTGCTACTGTTCAGTTTCCTGGCTGTCCACCAGACACTTCCAGCTGCACCTGCATTACCACCACATGCTTGAAGGGGCCATAACCCAAAGCGGGCTCTGTCTCCCCACATTCTTCCTTCTCCTAGACTTCCCTCTTTCTGTCCACAGAGCTGCTCTTGGATCTTGCTTCAGGCACCTGGGACCCACTGGGGCCTTCCCCTGTGCCAGGGCCCCTTCATAGGCCTGGGACCGCCCTGCCCCCCACGTTTCTTCCTGCCTATGGGCCCCTCCCCACCCCGGGGTCCCGGGGATATGGAGAGGACCTCCCCTCCTTGCTGCCCTGGTGACAGGGGCTCTCAGCCTTCTCAGGGACTCCAGCTCTCTTCCTGACTCCCTCTCAGGGGGTCCCCAAGGCCTCTTCCGTTATTCCTGAGGTGGAGCGTGGAGAAAGCTTCCTCCTCCCAGCCCGGCCTTCCCCCAGCTGTGGGTTAGAGCCCAGGGCCCGGAGGTAGACAGGCCCGGGACACATTCTGCTTCCAGATGACAATTTCCTGACTTCTTTGTGCCTCAGTCTTTTCCGCCTTGGAAATTGGGGATGAAATGGTACCTGCCCGAGGTAAGGGGGCAGTGCTGGTGTTTAATGAGACAGAGCGTGTTGAGCAGCCGGTCACAGCGACTGGTGTGTGGTGGGCCTGCCACAGCTGTATCCATCTTATTATGACAACGACTGTGGTCTGGTGCTAGAGACCAGCATGGTGGCTGGAGACCAAGCCTTCCTTCCTCCCTCGTGGAGCCCCAGGCTGGCATCTCCACACTCCCAGAGCCTCAGGCTCTCCCAGGGCTTGAACCCACTCGGACCCTTACCCATTACGGCCATTAGTGACCTCCCACCCCAGCTGCCTGGCTTTGCCTGACCCCTCCTCAGCCAGGCCTGACAGGCCCCCCCTCCTTATCCTGCTCTGGAGCAACCAGGCCATCCTGCTTCCACTCACCACCTGGAAAGTCTCCAGGCCTGGCAGTTCCAAAGAATGTATTTGGGACGGAGCTTGGCACACCCACGCAGCCCCAGAACCAAGGGGTCAGCCGTCATTGCTCACACATTCATTGAGTGCCTTAGTTCTACTCATGCGTTCATTGAATCTGCAGGCATTTAGCGAATGGCTACTATGGGCCAGGCACTGTGCTAAGTCCCCCTGCACAAAACACACACCCGGCCCAGGTGAGCGTGAAGGGCCTGGGCCGAGGTTTTGTTAGGCAGTGCTCTATAGGCCTCAAATAACATGAGCAGGCGTAGGGACGGGAGTCAGACACCTACTACCTGCTCCCTCCAGCCAGCCTCCTGCTGCTTCTGCCCCCGGGCTCCTGCCTCTCGCCCCGTCTTGGTGGTCTCTGCTGGGCCCCTGCTGATGTCACGTGGTTCCCTCCTGACTGATACGGCCCACCATCTCTGACCCGGGCTCTTGCCCAGAAGGGGACCTTTGTGCATCGCCGGCCCCTCCTGCCTCACAGGTCAGGGCCACATTGTCCTGCGTCCCACCGAGGGACCCTGCATGCAGAGGTACTCGTCCCCCTGCCCCCTTTCTCCCACACACCCGCTCAGGACCCTCTTCCTTGGCCTGCCACTCCTTCAGGCCTGGCTGCTTCTGCGTGAGCTGTCGGCGGGGGAGAGAGCCCCGGTGGGCTCTGGCTCCGGGGGAGGCCTACCTTTGACAGCCACGTGGACGCTCTGGCTGATGGACAGCTGGGGCTGGATGAGGACGCTGCACAGGTACTCCCCCTCATCCATGCCCTTCTGCACGTCGGTCAGCTTCAGCGTCCCGTTCTCGAACACCACCTGCCGGTGGTTGTCGGGCAGCAGCAGGGCGTCCTTATACCACTTGATGGAGTAGTAGGGGTAGCCGATGACCCTGCAATTGATGAGGGTGTCCCGCCCGGCGACGGCGGTGATGTTCCTCATCGCCCGGATGCTGGGGGGGCCTGGGCGGGAGTCAGGAGGGAGGAGGAGCAGAGGAGGGACAAGCCATGCGGTTAGCCAGGGACAGCCAGGAGCTGCCCTGCGACTCTCTTCTCCGTTGCTTGGCTCTGAAACTCTCAGGGGATGGAAATTCAGTGGGGCGGCGGTGGGGGGGTGGGGAAGCCTGTATTGCAAGGCTGAGGCTGAAGCTGCGAGCACCCGTGGTCTCTCCGGGACTCCCTGTTACTAGCTTCAGATGGTTGCAAACAGATATGTTCCATTCATGCCTGGGGCAAGAATCCATCCCCCTAATGGGATGGGGAATGTGAGCCCACTGAAGCCTCATAAGAAGTGACTGGGATTTGGGAGGGCAAGTTCTCATTTACAAGGAGATTAAGTTTTGCGGGTCACAACAGCAACGTGGAGATTTTGTTATTTTCATTCAACTTGTGCATAATGGTCTTCTACCAAAAAGGATCTCGTATATATTAAATATTTAAAAGGCCGTAGGAAGGTCTTCACTGGATGAGCTGATAATTTTCTTCCAAACAGGTTAAGTGCGTTTTGTGGTTCCTTGAGAAGGGGCCCTAAAAGGGGGACCCTGGTCACCCTGGCTGTGAGGAGGGGGTACCTTCAGCTGGGTGGCTAGGCAGGTGGCAATGTGGGCATGGTAAAGGGGACTCAGAAGCCACCAGGCAGGGAGCTGGAGTGGGTATAGGAAACTCCAGGCTTCAGGTTCCCCACCCAGGAGGTGAGGGGCCGAACCAGGGGATCCCAGGACCCTGTAAGTCTGACCCTTCCAATTTGAAGGCAGCAAGGTAGCTAAACGGGAGGCCACCTTTCTCATGTGGGGTCGGAGACCTGGCTCCATGGCAGCCACGAGTGCCCTTCCCCCACTCCTCCCCCTCTGCCCTTGGGTCAGGGGTCACTGGAGGGACCAGATGAGGACCAGTCGGACCTGACAGGGCTGCTAAGAGCTTCAGAGGAGGCTCTTCTCACTGCAGTGACTTAGAGAGCTGAGATCTGGGGATGATCACCTGAGGACTGCTTCCCCCACTCCTGGGGGTGTCTGCTTTGGGACACCCCCGCCCAGCCCGAGCCTCCCATTCTTGATGGCTTGGGCCTTGGGAGGGAGGAAATTGGGGGAAGATTGTGCCCTGGCTCCTGGCTGCTTATACCTCCCGGAGTGATTTGGGGATGGCTCAGTGGGAGGACACTGGGAGCACAGCTTTGGTGGACACCCCCATCGAAGGCCAAGTCTGGCCCCACTGCCCCATTCCTGTCCTTGTCCTCACAAGGCCCTGGTAGGGCTGGTGGTTGCTAGTGGGGTGCTGAGTGTACCTGGGGCCAGAGAGATTTGATGGGGAGGAATGAGGGGGCAGGTCAGACTGGGAGAGGAGAAGGGGCAGGAGGAGGGGATGAGAATGCATAGGAGGGCACACTGTACCAGACACGCACGCACAAGAAAGGGTGACGGGTTTGTGGAGGGCAGGGAAAAGGGGAGAAAGAGAGGAGAGAGACCGCTACTAAAAGCAAAATGACAGTTAATAATAAGTACTAATCACCACAAGAATAATGGGAACCACAGAGATGGCAAAGGAACTCAAAAGCCTATTCTGATATTTAAATGTAGACAGGCACCTCTTACGTTTATTCGCGCCTGATATTCAGCACTGCCCACCGAGTTCCGCGCCGTGCATCGGTATACGCCCCCGTCGCGGATCTGGGGGCCCGTGACGTTCATGTGGCTGATGGTGGTGCCGTCCGACATGGTGTACTGGTTGGTGCGGTGGCTCCCATCCCGCACGATGGGCTCGTCGTCCAGGGCCCAGGTGACAGTGGGGGGCGGGGCGCCCTTGGCCGCACACATC
The DNA here is from genome assembly GCF_054177405.1 of Leptonychotes weddellii. NCBI lineage: Eukaryota > Metazoa > Chordata > Mammalia > Carnivora > Phocidae > Leptonychotes > Leptonychotes weddellii. The sequence continues at coordinate 82,802,357 of NC_138379.1, read as the reverse complement.
AGCGAGAACTGCTCCCCGGGGTTGACCACCTTCTCGCTGAAGGACGAGACGATGCGGGGCGTGCCATCTGCAGGGAGCGAGGAGTCCCCCTCAGGGTCACTGAGCCACGGAGAGACTGCCCGGCCAGGCCACCCCACCCTGTGAGGTACCCATTATTATTGCACAGGATTTCTAACTCCTGGATTTGAATCCTCCCGCGGCCCCTTATGAGCTCTGTGTCTTTGGGCAAGTTACCTAACTTCTCTGAGTCTTCCCATTCCTTAACTATGGAGGATAGTGAATACACCCTCTCCATACCAATGCTGTGAGGATGAAATGAATAACTGCATTAAAGATGCTTTGCTCAACGCTTTGTAAGTGCCTGATAAATGTCAGCTCCTGTCGACTTTTCCTTTTCTGCCTTTCTCCTCCCTGTGTTAGTAAAGACATAGGTCCTGGAAGCAGGACCTGATTGGGCTGGACCCGCGGAGTCCGATTCCAGCTCTCATTCCTGCAGGTGGGGGTCGGGGTGCTGTAGCCCTGTTAGCAAAAAGCCTCAAGTTTGAGGCTTAGCTGCCGCCCAGAGGCACTGGTGTGTGTGTGGCCGTAACTTAAGGCTCTGCTGACCCAATAACCCTGGACAGGACAATTAACCCCGCTGCCCCACCTTCCTCCATGGAAGAGGGGGCGTGTAATTATTGAGCCTGGCCATCCTTCCCCACAGGATTGTTGTAAAGGGTTAAAGTACGTGTTATGCACTTTAACAAGTAAAAACTAAGACAAACAACAAAAAAAGTAAGGCCAATGTAACATGGCTCTCTACATCCCACCCATATTTCACACCAAAATGCTGATGTTAATCCAGTCTGCCAGCCCCTAGCCCCATTTCTGGGAGGGGAACTCTTACCTAAAACCAGGGGAGAGCCAGGTGCCTGGAAGAGCCTGGGACTGCCCACCAGGTTTGGCCCCTCTTCTGCTTCCTTCCCTGAACCCTCCTTTCTGGCTGTCCCTCCTTTCCCACTCTCTGTCCTTCCCGCCAGCCTCATTTCCCATATCCCTGCTCTGAACTGGCCATTGACAGGCTGTCCTCTCAGAGAGGAGATGCGCTGTGTGGGGAGTTGGTCAGACAGGAAGTCCCCAGAGAGGTAAGGCTCCCATTTCAAACTGGTCTGTGCCTGGCTGGTGTGCTTCCTCACTGGGAAGAGGATCTGCCTGGACAAGAGGAGGCAGGGGCTGAGGGAGGGGCCGTTCACTGGGCCCTGTACTTAGGGTGAGGGCTAAGGCGATGCCCACTCCCATGTCCCACCTCCCAAGGAATGAGGACCCACAGGCCGTGACAGGTAGACCCATGTGGGATCCTGATAACCTGTAGGACTTGCCTGGGTTTGGTGTCTTTGTTACGACAGTGAAAAATCCTTGGAAGCAATAGGATTGTGGGGTTTTTGTTTTGTTTTGGTAGCAACAAAGGAGCTGGGGGACCACTAAATTTGTTGGTAGGGGTAGGGCCTCGGCTAATCCTCACTGTATCCTTGTGCAAATAAGAAAAAGAGGACTCCTCTGTGTGGTCACAACCTGGGGCCAGGGCTCATGGCCTGACAAGTGGAATTCAAGCTGGATTTCAGTCCTTACTCTTGGTCCTGCCCTGTGGGTTAGGCACTTTGTGCAGTGAACAACCTGAACAACCATATACAGATGTGCTGGGTGAGGAGCCCTGGGTGGTAGCAGCTTTAAAAGGAGAGAGAAGCATGTGAAAACCCAGGTCTGTGATAAGAAACAGAGCCTGCTGTGAAGAGACCTTAGTCAGGGAGAAGATTCGAAAGTCCATGAGACTGGAGGGAAGGACAGAGAATGGGGAGAGAGGGACAGCTGGAAAGAGAGGGCTCAGGGAAGAAGGCAGAGGCGGGGCTCAAGGCAGTGATTCCTGGTGGGCAGTCCCAGGGCCCCTGTGAGATTGAAAACCTCTGGGATCCTAAAGAAGACCTCTTTCGTAGGGAGGTTCTAGTAATTTTGGAGGGCAGAGGCAAGATAGCACGGTGGTTAAGAGACCTGAGTTCCAATCCCAACTCTGACTTTTGGCTGAGCTGTGTGACCTCAGGCAAGTGACCGAGCCTCAGTTTTCCCCACTGCAAAATAGGGAACATGAAAGAAAAAGCATCTCCTCACAGGGCCCATGGAAGGACTGACTAAGGAGGCACGCGCCTGGACCGGTGCCTGCTCTCAGCCTAAACCCACCCTGGTGCCGGCCGCCCCAGCTCACCCTCCAGCACAATGATGGCGAAGTCCTGCGCGGTCTGGGCCTTGCGGGTGGCAAAGCATTGGTAGGCCCCGGAGTGGCTCTTCTGGGCTGAGGTGATGAGCAGAGTCTCGTTGCTGAGCCCGCGGATGGAGACAGCCTCGTCGGGCAGCACCAGCTCAGTGTTGCGATACCAGCGGATGGTGAATTCCGGGGAGCCCAGCAGGGCACAGGAAAGGATGACTGTGCTGCCGATCCCGGTCTTCAGCTTCTTTGGTGTCAGGGTCACGTGAAGGGGGTCTGGGCCAGGCCAGCAGGGAAGGAGCGAGGGGAAAGGCAGAGGGGAGGAAAACAAAAGAAAAGGGCTTTTACCGTGGAGCAGTGTGGCTGGGGGTGGGCTGGGGGAGGCCCTGGTTCTGTCTCCAGACTCCTTGTGAGGGGGACTGGGACTAGTGAATTCCCTCTCTAGACCTCAGTTTACTCATCTGGCAAATGGCAGGGTCAGGACTCTTGTTATGACGGCCTACACTTTCTTGACGGGTGGCCCTTGCCTGGTGGGCCTGGGGAGCTCCCTTCAGCTCAGAAGGAGGACAGGAGCTTGGCTGGCTCATCCGTCCCTGTTCCCCACCCCGGAAAACAGGAAGGCACCCTTGGCCCCACCACCCATCTCTCATACCCATAGAGATAACCAGTTGCTATCTTCTGCCGCTCTGACGGCCTTTATATGCACCAGATGATTCTGCTCTTCATCCGCACCTCCCCTGCCCTGCTGCAGGCCCTCAGCTCTCAGCCTGGACCCAGGCAGTACCATCCTCCCTCCATGCTGTGGCTGGCCACTGCCCTGCTCAAAACTTCCATGGTGCCCAACAACTCGGTGTCGGGCGGGCTGGCCACCTCTCTCCCCAGATCTCCATGGGCTTGGGGTTCTCTAGAGGAGGCTGAGGCCTGCAGGGGCCTAGGACCCCAGCAAGGTCGCCCGGAGGAGGGGGGACGGCAGCCTGGCTGAGTGGGGCACAGTCAAAGCATGCAGGAGTCTGCTCATGCCGGGCTCCCCCGCGCTCTCCCAGAGTCCCTGCCCAGGAAATGTCAGTGCACAATGAGGCAGGTGTCATCCTGCTTGTCCCAGTCACCCACGGGGCTCCCAGGGCTCTGCCAGCTAGCTGTTCTCACCTTGCTGCCCCGCACGACTTGGTGACCTTGGGCAGGAGGCTTGGTGGCAGAACGGGGGTGTATGTGAAAAGCATGGTTTCCTCTCTGTGCACCTGGCAGAGAGGGGCTGGCAGAGAGAGTGGAAGGCAGAGAAAAGCTACGTCACTTCCCCTTGAACCTGGTTGTCCAGCCAAAGCCAGTATGGGGGGAAGGTGCGGAGCTGAGGGTCAGAGGGGCATCAGGTGTACCTACGCCTACGGGGCAGTGGGGGTGTGCACGCGCCGTGGGCGGTTGGTTACTTGTGGATCCGTGTGCGTGTGCCTGGATGTGAGCATGTTAAGGTGGAGGAATGTGTGTATCTGTGTGTATGGGCACCGTACGTGTGTGCATGTGCGTATGGAGAAGTGGGCATGTGACCTTTCAGCACATCTGCGTGTGTGTGTGTGTGTGTGTGTGTGTAATGTGTGTGCAGCGGGGGCGGCGGGGGGTGGGGGGAAGGCATACCCGACTGAACGATTGTGGATGGGACTTAGGGCAAGGAGGGGGGTATCAGTGCTGGTCTTTCCACCCGCCTGCCCTGCTGGCTGGGGTTCATTAGTCTGTGAGGAGCCCCCATCCCCTGGGCTCTCAGCATTTTAACCTAAGCATCTGTATCATGCACTGTCACTCCCAGAGTGGTTCTTGGGGCTCTTTCCGCTCTTCCAGCTTCACATGTGTTCACGTGGGGAGGATTTCTTCCTAGCACCGCAGATAAATGTACCCCAACTGTCAAGATGCCCTTGACCATGTGGAGGAGACTCACATCTGGGCCACGGGGGACAAGACCCCGGGCCCAGGAGGCCAGCTGAGCTGGGAGAACACGGAGGGTCTGCAGACCTGTAGCTCTATGCTCTTGAGACAGGAGGGGAGGGGGGAGGAGGGCTGCTCTGGTCAATTGTTATGGTGGAGGGAACTTCTCTGCAGCAGGGGGGCTGAATCACCACTGGACAGCCTCCTCCCACCGCCCAGGTTCAGTGACCCTTAAGATGCCATTCGGTACAACATCCAATGGGGCCTCAGGCCATGTAGCTGCTCCATGGGAGTGGGATTCCCCACAGGTCTCCAAATCCCAGCCCCACTGCTGTCAGCGCCCTCCCTCCGCCCTGGGGGCTCAGCAGCAGGAGGGTCTGAGAAGGCCGCTCACTCCAGACGGGCTCGCTGGACCCCTGGAGCCCCAGGACTCCGGGCTCAGGGAGGAACAGGCAGGATCAGCGCTGATACCCGGCCGGCAGATCCTGGAAAGGCTTCCTTGTCATTTATGCCCGAGTCTGATCTGATTGATCAGTGCCCCTATCGATTATTGTGAAATATTCTGAGTATCGCCTCTGATGGGATACAGTATGTCCTCTCTACTGGATTAACATCAGTACTGTTTCCTTTAGTGCAGACACTCCTCCCTCTCAACAAGCCAGGAAGCCCTGTGAGCTCGTCACCGTCACTCACCCTCATGGTCCCTTCTGACCCTCGTGACCTCAGGAGGCAGGAAGGCCTGGGATCACTATCCCATTTTACAGAAGAGGTCACACTGTGGTGCTCTCAAAGTTTCCTAGGCCTGGCAGAGGGGCTCCCCACTCACCAATGACTGTGAGGGTACCCGTGGCCTCTGCAGAGCCGAAGGTGTTGGTGACCTCACAAATGTAGGTGCCACTGTCCTCCGTCCGCAGGTCACTGATGGTCAGCCCCGTGATGCGCTTGGTCCAGCGGCTGTCGGCCGGGAGGGGCCGGCCGTCCTTGAGCCAGCGGATGGCAGGGATGGGGTAGCCGGAGGCGGTGCAGGGCAGCTCCACGGTGTGGCCCGCCCACACTTCCTGGGAGTGGAAGCCATCCAGGATGGTGGGGATTGACTCGGCAGGGTCTGGAAGGCAGAGAGCATCAGTGGCTCTGGCCAGCCCGAGCAGGATGAAGGGGCAGGGGGCAGGGGGGGCGGGGAGGCAAGCATGAGAACAGGCACCTGCTGCCCATGGGCGCCCAGCATGAATGAAGCCCAGTGTGGGATGGCTTGTGGTGTCCCCTGGGCCCCAGACTCTGGGGCCCAAACTCTCCTACTCAGGCCAGATAGAGGCCCTGAGAGCCATGACCACGAAGCAGGGGCTTGGGGGAGGTAGGAGGAGGATATAGGGTGGGCAGGCAGACGGATGCAGATGCAACAAGGGAAACAGAGAGAGGACCAGAGAGGGAGAGAGTGTGTGAGAGCTCCCTTCACAGACACGGTGCCTGGAGTCTGGCCCAGACTCAGGACCAGGGACACCCTGTGACATGAGAGTCATGACTTCTTGAATCTGCGATTTTGGGCCTCAGACTGGCCGGGGTTGCCCTTCAGGATGGGGGAACCAGCTGTCCTGTCCTGTCTCCTCCCACCTGCGATCCTGGCAAACTCAGAGAGGGCCATGCGCTTCCATCTGCGCCCAGAAGGATTCAGAAGTTAAGCCTTCTGCAAACCACACCTGCCATCCTGAACAGTTCTCTATTTTACACTCCCAAGCAAGAGAAAGCAGTGCCTGCAGGCCCCGTGGCCCTGACCTGTGGAAGACCCAGGCGCCGGGCTGGTGGGATTCTGTGTGATGGCCCTGACGCTTCTGAGCGGTGCTCTGGCTACTCTCAGCCTAGTTCTTAGCCTCAAGGGCCTCCCTGAGTTTTCCGCCTTGGGGACCTCCTCTTGCTGTACCAGCTGCTCAGGCTTTCCTCTGCCTACATGATACAACCCCCACTTCTCCCCAGTTAGGCTGCTAGGAGATAGGGTCTGGTCCCAGCCAGGTCCCCGGCCCCGCCGGCCCCCTCCCTCCCTGCCCCCACCCCGGTCCGGGCAGTGGTTCCCCCCTTGTGATACACTGTGTCACCACACGCCCCTCCCCTGGGTGCCCAGCAGCCCGCTCCTCTCGGCCAACACCTCTTCATCTTTCCCAAACCAGCTTAAACGTCACCCCTTCCGGATGGAGCCCCCAGGCCCCTCTCATTAGATACTCATAGAGTTTTCTTGTTCTTCCATTTTATTTTCAAACAACCTTTTCTTTTTAATGAAAAAGTTAAAGTGTAATATACGCACATGGCAAAACTTCAGAGAGTCTAGAAGGGTGTCAGTGTGAGAGCGGGGTCTCCCTCATCCCTGCTCTCAGCCACCTCGTTTCCTTCCCCAGGGGCCACCACTGTCATGAGCCACCCAGGCACCCCTCCCCCAGAGCCCTTTTCAACAGCGGTTAGTATCAGGCCACAGATCTGTCTTCCCCAGAAGCCTGCCAGCATCTTGAGACAGGGTTGCCACATTGCTGGATCTCCCGTGCCCGCACAGAGCAGGCCTGGGGCTGCTGAACCACTGATGTCTGCGAGAGGCTGAATGGGGGCGCTCTGGTAGAGGGTGGGCCAGAGGTCTGACTTTCCACATTGCGGGCTTTTATAGGCTCCTGGACTCGTAGAGCTGGCTTAGAGGTCTTGGAGGCCACAGACAGAGGAGGACCCTGAGACCAGAGAGGTGCAGCGACCTGCCCAGGATCGCACTGCAGAGCCAAGATCACAAACCAGGTCTCGCCCACCCTTGTTCAGCAAACGGGGCCTGAGATGGAATAATCGAATACTGAGATCTGCTCAAGAGTGAATGGTGGGAGCGGCAGATGCCCCCTCTGGACCCTCCTTGACTAATGGCAAATTTCCCCCGTCCTTAGCTCATGTCCCTTGGAGCAGGGTTGGGCGAGGAATTCTCTGGGGGGGAGGGTAGAGACTTTCTAGAAGACTCTCTACTCCCTCCCCACCTTCTGTTGCTCTTCAGAAGGAGGCTGGGCTGAGAATCAGGAGAGCCAGGTGCTGGTCCAGCTGGGTCACAGGGAAACTGTGACCTTGGGTGAGTCTCATCATGTCTCAGAGCCCGAGGTTCATCCGCGGGGTGAAGGGGGATAGTGCTGCCTCCACATCCCATAAGGTTGTCGCAGGCAACAATGGCAAATTGTACATCCAAGGGCTTGACTGCGTGAAATCGCGAAGCAGATGTGCACCTGCCCTCCCTCCCCACCAGCTTCTGCGGCCTCTTCCCCATGCAGGGGATGGTTGGGATAAACAAACCTGGTGCCAGGGAAGAATTACTCAATGTGACACCTAATTGATGCAAAATACACAAATTCTGTGGCACACCGCAGAATTTACAAGCGGAGGGGCCGACGGGGCGGTGGAGGAAGGGGCAGGGGGAGGGAATTAATCACCGAGTCTCAGGCGTGAAATTAAATTCTGAGGGAAAGAAGCCTCTTTCATTACTCCAGAGCCGAAGTAAAATGCTGTGGTGTGTACGGTGACAGCCCGGGGGGATCGGGTGCTGCCGGGGCTGGCGCGGGGCTGGGGGAGCCAGACGGCGGAGCCCCAAGAAATCTCTGGGGGTGTCCGGGGCGCCCCGGGGAGGCTGCTGGGACCTCCCCCAGTCCGAGGAGCAGTGCTGCCCTGGAAAGGCGCCCTGAACATGGCTTCTGCATGTGGCTTAGCCCCCCACCAGCTGGGGAACCCTGGACTAGTCTGCCAGCCTCTCTGGTCACTGGTCTTGTCTTTATAAATGCAGATGGTAATGCCTGTTCCATGGAGTTAATGGAAGCTCTTGGTAAACTCTACAAAGCACCTACATGCACGGAAGGGCTGTTTGGGGGTTGGATTTTAGGGAGCTCAGGCTCCTCTTGCAACTGCCTCCTTCACCTTAGACAACGCAGAAAGATGCGAGTTGCTCTCCTCCCCCCCACCCCCGACAGACGCTCTTTGGAAGAGACTGGAAACAATAATGCAGCAACAACAGATCAACAACAAGAGAGCCATCACCACTACACCGCAGCTACTCTCCTGGGCGCTTCCTACGTGGCAGACGCTGTGCTAAGCTTTTTCCAGCTGGTACCCATTGCTCCCAATGACCCTGGGGCGGGGTTATGTCTTGTCGCTCCCATTTTACAGATGAGGAAGCTGAGGTTTGAGACACTCCTCATTCTCTGCCACCTTGCGCAGCTAGCGAGGGGTGAGGCTAAGCCTGCACCTTGGGCTGGATTCAGGGTCCTTTACCCACCACGCCTCCTGTGCCCACCTTCCTCTCTCAAATGCTCTGTGAGGACTGAAGAACCCACAGGTGTGGTGGCTGCCCTCGCCAGATGACCATCAAGGACACACTGCCACGTGCATCCTTTCGCTCCTTCCTTTTGCCTTTGGGCCTGGGGCATCAGGGGCTGCCATCCTTCTGGGTGTGCAGACACCTCAGCCACCAGGTAGGGGTGGCTCGGCAGGGGTTCCCCAGCTGCCATCTTTCCGTCTGCTGGCCCGGAGCTTCGGGCCACCCTTCCCAGCCGCCAGCCTGGGAGCCCTCGGGGGTGCCGGCCACGAGAGAGAGTGAACCTTCTCAGCGGAAAGCACGGCCAGCCTCTCTTGTTCAGGACTGACTGAGCCCCGCCCACCCACCTCAAGCTGGAGGGGATGTGCAGTGTATGGGGCTGAGCTCCCTGACGTGCCCCCCTCGCGCCCCCTCTGCACTGCCTTGCTCCAGTATCACTTGCATTTTTGCCGAGACAAGCAGCTTGCAGATGGCCTTGTCACATCACATCACATCAGGGCCGTGTCACCGGCGGAGCCCCTTCCCCTTGGCTCCCTGTGTTCCCTTCCCTCCAGGTCCCTCCTGCCCCTTTCGGTTCCTGTTCACTCTGGTCCTCCCCTCTGCCTTTGTCTTTCTGTGCCCCCTCTGCCTTTGTCTCTCTGTGCGGGTTTTCTCCTGTTCTGTTTCCTCCCTGTCCTCTGTCTCTCTCTGCCTGCGCCTCTCCCCTTCTGTCTGTCTGGGCTGCCTCCCTATCTTTACCTCTGTCTCTCTGTTTGGGCTTTATCTCTGGTGGCATCTCTCATCCTCTTCTTAGCCCACCCACCCTTCTCCTCACAGCTGGTGGGGAATGGAGACCAGAAGGAGAATGGTTGGCATACCCTCCAGTTTAAAGCGTGTCTTTTTTGAGAGACACCTGCCAATTCGCCCCACAAAAGTGGAGGTGAGATTGGCAGGATGAGGGGGCTAAATATTTGTACGGGAGAAAGAAGCAGGCCCGCGGGAGGGGGGATTTTTGCACTGTTCCCCTGTTTTATGAGAAGCATGCAGATGAGATGCAAAACAGCATATGCAAACAAGTCCCCATGCTTTGGAAGGGAACCACTCCTACACATTTGGGAATTGGGCTGCAGATTCCAAAGTCTAGCTACAAAGAAAGGGGCTCTTACTGCGGCCACCAGGACAGTTTCCCTTGGCATTGGTTAGGTCTACAAATATTTACTTAGCACCTACTATGTGTCAGGCACAGGGCCTGGTGCTGGGGACACAAAGGAGAATCAGAGAGCCCTGTCCTTGCCCTCCTGGCTCCTGCTCTTCAAATGTGCCGGGCAAATGAGAGAGGGTCTGGGATAGAGTTAATCTGAGGGTCAGGGTAGTCCTCACCAACCCCCAGAAGGCCAGAGTTAGACAGAATCAGAGCGGTCATCTAGTCGAGCTACTTTTCCAGAGGCCCAGAGAGGTCGTGCGATTGGGTGAGTCTAGTCTCCGAAACCACCGTGTTATTGTTCACCCTCCTTCTACAACCCACTCCAATCCCACCTCCTCAACAGCAAGATTTTCAAATTGTAGGTCACAAACTGTTAGGAATTTGTGAAATCCATTTGGTGAGTTGCGACCAGCATTTGGATAAATCAAAATCGGATAGAATAGAATAGGAAATAGCAGAGTGCATTTAAATGCATGTGGTAGGAACGACCAGTATGCCTTGCACAGGTTATGATAAAAATGTCTATCTGTGGATTGCTGTCAAGAGTTTAAAAAAGCACTGTTTCCAGAAAGGCACTATTCCTTGAGGAGTCCCCTGTGCCCTCCTTTACTCTGTGACTAGGGCATGTGGGGGCTGTTCAGATGAGCCCTTCCATGGGGAGGGGGGTGGTATGCTGGGTGCAGAGGGTATGTCCTGGCTTTGCCTCCCACTGGTTAAACAGTTGGGGCGAGTTGCTTGGCCTCCCTAAGATCTGGGTTTCTCGTCTGTAAAACAGAACAGCGTCCACCTCACAAGGCTATTATGGTGTTTAACAGATAAGTGAAATCTGACATGCAGGGGACTCAATAAACATTAGCTTCCATTCCTCCTAAAAAGTGATAATCACTCCAGATTAAGAATCTTTTATTTAATTTACAAATATTGTTGTTTATAGATTATATCCTGCCTACTCTCAAGCTACAACAGAAGAAACACATGCGCTCATAAATAGGTCAAATCGAATCCTGGAAAATACTTAGAGACATGAAGGAACAAAACTGTCCCATATCTAATTTAATCTAACCTCATCGTTACTATGTTTAAACATCAGGTTTTATTTATGAGCTTCCTGGTGGCAAAGGCAAAAAAGGGAAAGAGAGGATGGATTGCATTAACCCCCATTATCACTTCTTCAGGAGAGTTAGCTTCCTTAGGTGCAGACTCTGAGGTCCCTATATGAAGGGCACTCCAAACCAAACTGGACGTGTTCTGCCCCGCTGGGCCCTGTATTTCTCTTTGTTAATCTCCTTCTCTGGCCTAGGTACACAGCAGTCTCCCGGATCCATGGCACGGGACACGCCCATCCCAGGGGTGGGCTAGTGCCCTCCTCAGCCCTGTCGCCTACCTGTTACGGAGAGGCGGGCCCCATTGCTCTGCCGGGTCTCCCCACTATACTTGTGCTTGGTGATGCAGCGGTAGGTGGAGAGGGCATCCTCCTTCTGCACGTCAGAGATGTACAGCCCGCCGTGGTGAGTAATAAAAAACCTGTTTTCTGGAGACACAATCAAGACATACTGCATTACTCCCCTGGCTGGGCACACCACCAGAAGCAAGTCAGGCCGGCAGCCGGCCTTTCTCCCAAAGCTGTTACTCCTTGAAGTGTAGGGGCTTCAGAGTTTTACAGAACGATGGCAGGCTGTAGAGTCAGACCGAGATCTGGGTTCCAAAGTGACTCGTCCACTTAGTAGCTGTGTGACCTTGGGAAAGTTACTTAACTTCTCTGAGCCTTATCTATACAATGGGGTGCAAATAATACAACACAGGGTGGACGTAAGGACTGAAAATAATAATAAAGTGTCTGGCGCACAGCAAGTGCTCACTTAGTAAGTATCAGTCCTCATCTTTCCTATCTCTGGGCGAGAGCTTGCAAAGTTCTTTCACATTCCACGCTCATTTGTTCTTACAGCCATTTGAAGTGTCCTCTCCAACGTCAGGTCACACGAGTAAGCAGACCAGAACTCAGGCCTTCTGGCTCCCAGCTCTCCCTTTGTATGGAGCCAAATACAAACCTAAATCATTTTCTCTTAGTTTTAATCATATATTCACTCAACCAACAGTTGCCGAGGTTAAGCTATACGAGTAGCAGGGACACGGAGAGGCAGATACACAATACTAATTCAACGCACAGTTCTTGAACGCTCATTCCGTGCAAGGCAAAGGTGCAGACACTGAGCTTTACTTTTCCTTGCCCCTCGACGGTCTTACTGTCAGGACTCGGCAGGGAAGCCAGAAGGACAGGGAGCAGGACACCCATTTTGCGGATTATGACATGTGACTCCACTTAGAGGTAGAGTGGATTTCCTTGTACAAGGTCCTAAGGCAAACCCTGAACTTGAGCCTAGTCAGGACTGATTCTAAAAGGGGAAAATATGGACTTGCCCGTTGGGGCGGGGCTTGCATTCAGCTTCAGACGCCGCCGTAAGCCCAAGGCAGTGCCCTCCCACCCAAGACCCAGCCAGACTGAGATTGAGATGCTAACTTTGGGTCCCTCTGCACGCTCTCTGGGGACTAGGCTGCTTCCCCCGGCAGGTATAGAAGACCCCAGGCTGCCATTTCCACCAGGAGTGGGCCCTGGAATCAAGATGGTGACAGTAACTTAAAAAAAGGAGCTGTACAGGAGAGGGTAATGCTGACTCCACCGGAGGGACCTGCTAACATCAGAATGCCAGGCTTTCATAAGGAAACCTTTTGCGTGGCCCCATGCTCTGCAAATCCTATTATTCAGAGGAGTTTTACAGAATGATGGCAGGCTGTAGAGTCAGACTGAGATCCCACCTGGGGGCTGATGACTCCCCTCAACCAATGACAAGAGCTCTGACACTGGATCACTCTCCTATTAGAAACATCCTGTGGTGTCCCACTGCCCCCAGCACAAGCCTCAGCACCAGGGGGCTGGGATCTCCCCAAATGACACTTCGTGACAAGGCATGCTATAGAATTGTAGGGTTGAAAAGCTGAACGTGCCTGACCACATTGTTGACAAAGGTTCTCCAGCCTTCCTTTGAATATCTCTGGGTTTGGGGAACTCACTACCTCATTCAATGGCCCACTCCAAAGCAGATAGCTCGAACTTTTAGAGAGATCTTCCTTGGTCACAATTGGTCTCCTGGTGGCTCCCTCCACGGGTCCTGGTTCTACTCCCTGGGGCCCTACAGAACTAGCCCGAACCTGCGTCACTAACACACTCCCTCACCAACTGGAAGAAGCTGTCACGCCCTTCAACTTTCTGTCAGGCTAAGCAGTCTAGAATTTTATTCTTTTTTTCAGATTTTATTTATTTATTTGACAGATAGAGAGCACAAGTAGGCAGAGTGGCAGGCAGAGGGAGAGGGAGAAGCAGGCTCTCCGCTGAGCAGGGAGCCGGATGCGGGGCTCGATCCCAGGACCCCAGGATCATGACCTGAGCCGAAGGCAGCCACTTAACCGACTGAGCCACCCAGGCGCCCCTAGAATTTTATTCTTTAATATTTATTTAATATGGTCACAAATAACTTCTTCAACATGGATGGTCTCTTGTTTCTTTTTTTTTTTTTTAAGATTTTATTTATTTATTTGACAGAGAGAGCGCACAAGCAGGGGGAGTGGCAGGCAGAGGGAGAGGGAGAAGCAGGCTCCCCGCTGAGCAGGGAGCCCAATGTGGGACTTGATCCCAGGACCCCGGGATCATGACCTGAGCCGAAGGCAGTCGCTTAACCAACTGAGCCACCCAGGAGCCCTGGTCTCTCATTTCTTAATGAACATTGGTTTATCTACAAATCTCTGAATTTCCCCTCCCTCCCTCCCATCCACCTTTGTATAGGACTAGACCTACTGGGTGCCAGCACTTTGCTAAGTGGTGGCGACCTAACAATCAGCCTTATGTGACCAGCACAGGATAGAGCGCGACTACCAACCCCCGGCCCAAGACGGTTCGTTTTTTACAGGACATGCAGTCGGAGTGGGAGGCAGCCCCATTACGCCCTGCCTCCCATTGAGCTCGCAGTCAACTAAGGCCTGGTCTGGTCACTTGCTGTCTCTCTATGCTTGGAGGCCAGACTGTGTGGGACTAGGTCTGGGACGTCACATGGCTCCCCGCTGAGCGGCCTATCACTGGGACACCCCCCCTCCCCCGAGGAACACTCATTCATCTGGCAGCCTGCCAATCCTCTGGACCCCAGCCACACCCCCTCCAGCGCCTAGATCGCACCTTGCAGACCCCCACTCAGTGCTAAAGGAAGCGGGAGGGAGCCCAGCCCTGCTGCCAGACGTCGGAGAGGACCCAGGGGAAGCGCAGAGAAAGCCTGGCTTCCCCACCAGACTCTGAATGTGCCGTTTTGTCTCCATGTTGTGACATCCCAAAGTCAAATGCGGAAGCTCTCCCGTGATTTATTATGTAACTGGGACTGGAATGCAGAACTACTGGAGGGTGTTACTGCCAATCAGTGGGGGGGGGTGAGGAGAAACAGGAGAGACCCCCAAATCCACCTCAGCAGCCTACAGGTGCTCCAGCCCCAGCAGCTTGGGCCCTGTGATCCTGCAGCCCCCAGCACCCCCGGGAAGATGGTGCACTTGGTCCTACTGGAATTTTAAGCTGGGAAGGGGTGCTGCTGGGATGGTGGTGGGGAGCTGGGGTTTCTATAGCAACAAGCAGCTGCTGCATCTGATGTTTCACATCCTTCATTGTCCTCATTTCCCCCCTTGCGTCCCCCCTTCTTGTGCATATTTAATTGCAGTAACATTTCCAGACACAGTATATCGCTGCTCCTGAAACAAAGGCTGGCCGCAGCCGGGGGGAGGCACAGCGCGCGCGCGCTTGAGAGAGAGAGAGAGAGAGGAAGGAGAAATCAGGGGTATTATGTTAATCCCCCCTGGGGGGGACTTGTGCAACATCAGTTGTGCATGTTTGATGAGAATCAGATGATGGGCCCTGATGGGGAAGGGAGTAGCAAGAGGCCGGTGGAGGCAGTGGCGTACGGTGTGTGTTGGGGGCACAACCAGCTGGGGGGTGCTTGGAGGGGCCAGGGCTCCACAGAACAGCTGACCTCCCAGACTGGCTCTGACGGGGTGGCCTAGCAGTCGGGCAGCCCCTACTCCACACCCCAAGTGGGACCAGCCATCCCTGAAATGGGTAGAGGAGCAGCTCTCCCTTATCCTGGTTCCTTCTTCGTGGGGTAGGCTCGGGCCAGCTGGAGGGGAGGACAGAGTGGCAGCCGTGACCTCCGTCCAGCCCCCATCCTGAGGTCGTTCGGAAATGTGTGTCTGGGATCACGTTGGTCGACACCAAGACTGGGAGGTACTAACGGCCTGAGGTGGCCAGGGGCCAGGAGTGCTGGACGTCTTGGGTCATAAATACTGTCCCACCCCAAATGTTAGTAGTGTCCGCTGTGGGTATACGCTGGAGGGTCGCTGCTTTCCCTTAGGCTCTAAGGCTGGGACACAGAACTGTGTTTAAATGTGGACTGCTTTGATGCAGTTTGACTGTCACCTGCCAAAGGCTGCAGCATCGTCTGTGAACTCGCCCGTGACCAGGGAAGCACTGTGTGTGGTTCCTTTTTTCTTTCTACTATTAATACAGATTCTCCACCCTGCTTTACCGTCCTTCTTCCTGGTGATCTGGAGTAGGCCTCTCCTTTTTTGTAAGCTAAATATTTATTGAGCACCTATTATATGTCAGGGCAAGGATTTTATAAACATTATCTTAGGAAATCTCCACACCCCTTTGAAATGGATACTACTGTTTTTACTAAGCAAGGCACAGAGAGGTTACATAACCCACCCATAGTCACACAGCTAGTGAATGGCGGAGTCCAGACCATCAGTCCACTTCCCGTGCTCTTCCAAAGCTCTGTGCTAGACTGACACTCCTAGAATGGCAGCCCCTCTCATAGGGACATAGGGTCAGCCAGCCTCTGCTTGGTTGCTTCTGTCAGTGGGGTCCTCACTACCTTATAAAGGAGCACTCATCTATTCAATTCAGCTTGGCTTGCTTTATCGGCTTGGCTTTGTGGAACATCCCTGGGTCCTGGACTGGGCTCCTGGGCTCCATGGAGAGGTCTTGGACCTGGTCTCTGCCCTTTGGGATTCCACAGTTAGAAGACAATGTCCTTCCCCCAGGAAAGGTGCTAGCTTGCGGGCTGCTGAAGGGTGGGGAGGGGATTGGATAGAGGCCATTAGTGAGAAGAGGCAGATAAAGAGGGGCCAAGCCCAGGACTGGATTTTGGAGGCTGGATGGAGTCCTGGTGTTGCCACTAATGATGGGCTGTGTCCCGAGTTGAACAGTATCCCCCAAAATGAATGCCCACCCAGAGCTTGTGAATGGGACCTTATTGGAAACAAGATCTTTGCAAACATAATCAAGTTCAGATGAGGCCATACTGCATTAGTGTGGGCTCTAAATCCAGTATGACTGGTGTTCTGAGAACAGGGAGATTTGGACACAGGCGCATGAATACAGGGCGAAGGCCATGTGAAGACAGAGGCAGAGATTGGGGTGATGCATCTTTAAGGCAAAAAATGCAGGGATTGCCAGCCACCCCAGAAGCTAGCAAGAGGCCAGGAAAATCCTTCTCTAGAGCCTGGACAGGGAGCACGCCCTGCCCATACCCTGATTCAGGGTTTCTGGCCTCCAGAACTGTGACGTGGTAAATCTCTGCTGCGTTAAGCCATCAGGAAACTGACACGGGGTGACCGTAGGGGAGTCCAGTAGCCTCCCAGGCCCTCAGTTGTCCCTTCTGCAAAAAGAGGGAGGAGGTGGATCAGGTGTGTGTTTCCCACCGTGCTTGTACATTAGAATCATCCAAGTAGCTTTTAAAATTAAACTCAGAATCTCTGGGGGTGTGGCCTGGAAATTGGTATTTAAAAAAAAAAAGCTTTTCGGGTCACATAATGTGCAGCCAGGGCAGAGAGCCGCTGGGTGAGAGAAACTCATAAGGCCCCTTCCCTCTGACAACTGATGTCTCTATCATGGCGCCCAACTTCTGAGTCCTGTTTCTCCTTCAGGAAAACAGAGATAATAAATAGACCTTACGTCACAGGGCTGTTGGGAGAGTCAGATGAAATGCAGCTTGTGAGAGTCCTCGGCACACTGGTGGTGCTCGGTAACCCTCAGCCCAAGTGGCCCCACCTCAAGGAGATGAGGGGCGCTCGGTCCCTGTGGCCGGGCTTCCTGCAAATTCTCCCCTTCCTTCCTCCTCAGGAGCTTGGCAATAAAGAAAGGAGACCCTCCTCAGCAATTCGGAGGCCCTGCACATAGGGGCTAGGTGAGCCAACAGCATCTTCTTGGTCTTTTTCTAAAAAGCCAAAGAGCTGGGCCTCAGAGACTCCCCAGAGTCGCATGAGCCACGGAGAGAGGAACACGAGAAATCTCGGGGCTCCTGGTGGCTCCAGAGGGCTGCAAGGGTGGGGGGGAACTGCCCTCTGCAGAGGCTGGGCCTCTCTCTGCTCTCAGAGGCAGGCGGGAGGGTCTGTTTGGTGGGGAGAGGGTGCTAGGCAGAGGAGAAGGAAGGAGCTTGAGGGCTTGCAGGAAGGTATGGGCTGCACAGATCCCACTCCAAGCCTTAGAGCAAGGGAACAGAAATGACCGAACACAGCAGAGACAGCAACCTCCTGCTGGGCTCCCTGCTTCGGCCCCTGCCCCTCCTCCATCTGTTCCCAACATGCAGCCTGAGTGATGCTTTAAAACCAGAGTCAGATTCTGTGGCTTCTTTGCTCAAAGCCCTCCAATAGCTTCTCATTTCACTCAGCATGAAAGCAGAGTGCTGATTGCAAAGTGGGTGCTCTAGAAATAAATATTTCTAGAATGAATGAATGAAACGTCCCGAAACTCTAAGGTAGTTTTATCGGCATTTTGCTCATGAGGAAACAGCAACTCAGAAAAGTCAGATACCAGCTCTAATTTTACCTCCTCCAAGAAGACGTCCCAGGTTAGCCCACTCCCATTTCTGAGTGTTTCTACCTCTAACAAACCTCTTGCCACTGTTAATCACTGTGTCCACTATATCCAATCAGACTTTTAAAAATAATTCTGTCTGAGCATTCAAAAGTCAAGATTAAACAGGATGGTGGCTCCTTGAAATCATAAAAACAGAATTACTATGTGACCCCGCAATTCCACTTCTGGGTGTGTATCCAGAAGAATTAAAAGCCGGGTCTTAAGAAGGTATTTGTTCACCTGTTCACAGCATTATTTACACTAGTCAAAGGTGGAAACAACCCAAGTGTCCATTGATAGATGGGTGGACATAGAAAAGGTGGTCTAGACACACAATGGAATATTGCTTAGCCTTCAAAGGGAACAGAATTTTGACACAGGCGACAACATGGATGAACCCTGAGGACATTATGCTCAGGGACATAAGGCAGTCACAAAAACACAAATACTGTCTGATTCCACTGATATGAGGAACCTAGAGTAGTCAGCTTCATAGAGACAGAAAGTGGGATGGTGGGTGTCGGGGGCTGGGGAAGGGGAATTGGGAAGAAGTTTTCCATGAGTACGGAGTTTCAGTTTTATGAGATAAAGCTGCACTTAAACATTTCTGAACTTAAGATTGAGCTGAAATGTTACTGAAATGAAAACTTAACCCTTACAAATAATTAAGATGGTAAATTTTATGTCATGTGGACTCCACTGCAATTAAAATAAAAAAAATTTTAAGGTCAAGATCATAAAGAATTGGAATGAGTGTTTTCAGGAAGTAGTGAGTTTCCTGTCACCAGGGGTATTTAAGTAGAGGCTGAAGAAACACTTGGCTGAGATAGTGCATAGAGGATTTAAATACTGGGTAAGAGAAAGAAATTGGATCATCTTTAAGGTCCCTTCCTTCCCAGAAATTCATAAATTCTTTTTTTTTAGAGAGAGAGAGAGAAAGAACAAGGGGATGGGCAGAAGGAGAGGGAGAGAAAGAATCTCAAGCAGACTCCATGACCAGCGCGAGCCCGATTTAGGGCTCGATCCCACAACCCTGAGATCATGACCTGAGCCCAAATCAAGAGTTGGACGCTTAACCAACCGAGCCAGCCAGGTGCCCCCAAATTTATAAATTCTTAGCTTAAAGGATGGCAGAGCTGCAAGACCCCCTGGAGATCAGCTCCTACAGTGGTTTGAAAATCAGCGTACATCTGCTCCCTTCCACCCCCGGACTTTTGCTGTGGCTCTTCCTTCTGTGCCCAAAATGCTTTCTCCTTGACTCACTCCCGGCCCGGTTCAGGTCTCTCTGCTAAGACACCATCTCGTTGCAGAGGCCTTGCCTGACCCCTCTCTCAAAATTAGACTGTGCTCCACGTCCCTGCCCAATTCCTTACCCTGCCTGTTTGTCTTCAGAGCACGTGGTGTTTCTCGCTGACAGCAAGGAGTTATTTTAGTACCCCAGCTCCAGAACACGCCTGGCACATAGAAGATGCTCAGTGCACATGCAGCGAACGGAGGAATCCTGGGAGTAGCAGAGGCACCTCCGGCGGAGGGAGACGGCAGGTTCTCCAGCCTGGAGTCCTGTCCCGAGGTCCCCTGCACCCTGGGGTCTCTTCCCCCCCAGCCCCTGCTGCCATACTGTAATGGTTTGGCCCACTGCTCCCCCACCCCTTTAAGCCAATGCTTAATGCTTGTCTTGGCTCCCCAGCTCAGCTGAGTCCAGGCTGGGACGTGTGGAGGATGGTGTGGAGGATGGTGTGGAGGATGGTGTGGAGCGAACAAAAGGGAAGTAGACAATGAATGACCTGGCCGGGAGATCTGGAGTATAAACCATGGCTGACTCATCTTCGGGGGTGACCTCCGCAGAGAGTGACCTCACCCTTCTCAGGAGCTACTCAAGCACGTGGAAACCCAGGGCAGCTGGCCCAGGGAGAAGAAGGGACAGGGACAGCCCCCCTCCAGCATGCCTGAGGCTGGCCTTCCACTGTCCTTCCCTCACCAAGGACCTACCTCTCCCTTAGCGGACGGGAGTGGAAATGAGACCCTCGCCTGGAGGAGAGACCCCCTAACGACAGAGGTCCCTGGCTCCAGGATGGAACCACATTAGAGTCCTGGGGTCAACTCTGAGACCAGACTAAGCCATGCCGTCATAGTCTGCGCTCTGCCCCACAGTGGACAGAGGAGGAGGACTGAGCTGCCTGCATCTCCGCCTGCCTTCAGGCAAGCTCAACCCGTCCGACGCTAGAGGTTTCCATGGCTGGTGCCTTTGAGGAAGAAGACCCATGTCCATACACTTCCCCTCTTTGTCCCTTTTGGACACCCCTGGTGGGTAGAGTCTGCCTGGACTGGGAGACAGATCCAGACCCAGCTGGTGAAGTGTCTTCAATCGTTTTATAAACTCAGCAAGAAAGACACCCCCAGGTGCCCAACACTCCCATGTATGTCCCCTCCGTGAGTGCCCTCACCAGCCCAGGAGGCACCTGCTGCTCTTGTTTGCGGAGGAGGAGACTGTGGCTCAGGTGGGGACCAGTTCAAGTCGCACGTCTAGTGAGAGGGAGAGCCGGGACTCCCACCTGGGTCTCCGGAACCGATTCCGAGCTGCTTTCCCCAAGCCCAGCTGCCGGGAGAACGTGTGCGGCATTCTGGAGGGCACCCTGGCCAACCTGTTCCGGGTGAGGTGGGCTTGTCCGTCCCTTCCAGGCAGTGGCCGGACCCCTGGCTTCTCCTGGACGTGGCGTCCCTCTCCCTAGCCAGGGCCAGCTTGGCGGGGGGGGGGTGTGTGTGGTGAGCCCGGAGGGGAGGGAGGCCCTGAGGCCGGCACCAGAGGGCATCAGAGTTACTGACTGACAGAGCGGATGAGCCATGTCCCCTGGGAGGCCCCCCGTGCCGTGCAAGTGCCGTGTGTTGGCCAGAAGGTGTGGCCACGGGCAGGGCATGGGCAGGGGGCTGCGTGCATCTGGGAGGGAACAGAGTGCATGTGCAGCCACGCGTGCACCGTTTGGGGGCACCGGCCCAGGCCACGGGGGCCAGAGAAGGGGCCAGCAGCCTGGGGGAAGTATATGCTTGCAGCCCGAAACGGGAGACTTGAGACCTGCCTCCTACCAACTGTGTGGCTTTCGGAAAAACTCTCTGGGCTTCTGTTGTCTCCTCCCCTAACTGGGGGTCCTAACAGCCCGGTTGGCTCGGCGCACAGGATTTTCTGCAGTGTCCATGTGACAATGTGAAAGGGGCCGTGACATGTCCTGCACTATACTCTCTAGGGGGCAAGGGGCTGCTACCATAGTATGAAGTGTGTAACCGCACAGGGCAGCTGTGATTATGACACATACAGGCACCCAGGTATTTCTGTGCGTATTGTGTTGAATGAATGAATCCTGGCCGTAGAGAAGCTTCTCCGGAGATGCTTCTCGACTCCTGGACTCCGCGAGGTGTCCCTGGAGCAAGAAAACCGGAAACTGAGGGAGGGGTCTTCTGCTCTGCCCACACCCCTCACCCCTGCAAGAAAGGTCACAGGACACAACAGGGCTATGGAGCAGGGGACAGAGAGGTGGGAAGAAATGGACAGAGCTTTGCATGGAGACCAGGATTTGGCTGGGATCAGAAAAATCATTCAGTCTCTCTTGGAAAAGAAGAGATACCTGGCCTGTTACAGTGCAAGTTTGTTCTTCGGGGCAGCCTCAGGATGCCAAAGCCTTGAAGTGCCTCTGTTGGCCCCCAGGGGCATCCCAATTCCACAAGAGTAATTGCAATCAATACAGGTTACTAGTTACAGCTCCATCCAGTACAGATTTACAGAAACAATGTGGTCAGCCTGCAGCTCGGAGATGCGCAAGACAACTCACCCACAGGCGGGGCTCATCTTCCCTCCCAGGCTGTCTGCCCCGCAGGGCAGCGTGGGTGGGGGTAGTGGAGGCTTCTGGCAGGTAGAATTAGCCCTGCCTGGGGGGCAGGGTAGCCTGCAGAACGCGATTTAGGGCCAACCTTGCTGAGCATCCTCCTTTCACTCCTTTCTGTCGTTCCTGCTGATGGTGAGACCCTGGGGGTAACTGCCCAAGGAAAGCCAAGGCCCATTCTGCCTCCTCTTCTCCCCTGGACTCTGGACTCCCAGGATTGTAAGCCCTCCACCCAGGACCCCAAGAGAGATTTGCAGCATAGTGGCTAGTACATGGCATTTGAGTCAGGAATTTGGATTCAAGTCCCAGCTCTGGGTGCTGGCTGGCTCTAAGTCCTACAGCCTCCCTGTCATGGACTGAATTGTGTCCCCACAAAGTTCCTATGTGGAGTCTTAATGTCCGATGTGACTGTATTGGGAGACAGAGCCTTTAAAGAGGTAATTAAGGCTAAATGAGATCATAGCGGTGGGGGCATGAATCCATGATGGCTGGCGTCCTTATAAGAAGAAGAGACGCCAGGGATGTAGGCACACAGAAGGAAGACTCGGTGAGATCACAGTGACCGGGCAGCCATTTGCAAGAAGAGAGTGCTCAGGAGAAACCAGACCTGCCACTCCAGTCATTTTGTAATGGAAGCCTTAGAAAACTAACACACCCCCTCATCCAGACACGCTGTTCCCTGAGGACCCTTCCAGCACTAAGATCCTGGAGCTGGGCCCTGCTGTGTGAAGACACTGGGGTGAGGACTTCAGGGTAGGAATGTGGAGGAGGACAGAGCGAGCTGGTCCTGAAGGTCATTGGGTATACCACACAGGTTGGGTGTAGACACTGAGAGCATGAGGGGGGCAGAGAGACTGAGCCAAGACCCCTTAGTGGGCATCAGGTGCCGAAGCAGAGGGAGGCACCGTGCAGGGATGGTGTGGGCAGGGAACCGGCCCTGGGAATGGGCCTTTGATCCCATGTAGGGCCTCGCCTGTACTCCCTATCAAACACCCAAATCTGATCTACCACCACCCGGGACGCTCAAGGAGACTGAATTATAGAGGGTCACATGGCTAGTCTTTCCCTTTCCAAATGGAACTGAAGTCTGGCAGTGTGCACACATCTGGGTCATGAGGAGACTAGATGGATGGGAGGTAGGACTTCTGCTATGAAGCTTTTATACGGTATGCAGAGTCAGAAACTTTGCCCTGCCTCCGGCTGGCGGGAAACACGAGCAAATGCTGGAGCAAGGGCTCCAGTGGGGAGCTAAGCCAGAGAGCCTCACAATTCCATAACCTCCATGTGCCAGGGGGAAGAGGGAACCTCCAGCTCCCAGGTGCTGGGGAAGGCACCATGGCCTCCTGTTTGTCTTCAAAGTGTGATACCAGGCTGGGCTGGGACTTGGCGGGTGGGTCAGGCTCCCGATGGTGGCACGACATACCACATGTGTTCCTGGGGGGCCTTGCGAGCAGGCCTATGCCCTTCTGTCTCCACCGCTACCTCTGTAGGTGGGAGGGCGAGTGGTCAAAGAGGAGGATACGGAACTGTAGAGTGCTGCTGACCTTATCCTGTTCTCGTGGGGTGTCACTCAGATCGTTTCTCCCACAAGGCTCGAGGGTCCCAGAACTGACCCCAGGGCTTATATTTTCCTAGGCCAGATCAAGCCATGGGCCGGGCTTAACTCTAGCGCTGGGCTGACTTTGAACCGCTGAGGCGGTCTCCTCATCTTCACACCTCACACCTCCACCCAACCATGGTCTTCCAAGAAGTGTTGAGATTTTGCTTGGAAGAGTACCATGACCTAGAAATGAGAGAATCTCTCTTCTGGAAAGGCTTATGCAGAGGCAGGCCTGGTGGGGCTGAGAACACCAGGCTGGGAGATGAGAAACCTGGTTGCAAATTTGCTGGGTGCCTTTTGACAAGTTGCTGTGCCCCGCCCCCCGGTCCCATTTCCCTAACTGATGAACAAGGGGATGGAACCATGCGGTCTTGAAGGGACCTCCCAAGCCTCACTTTCCTCATGATTCTATGATTTCTCTCCACTTGGCCTGGCAACGGTGGGGGTTTCTCCTCTTTTTAACCCCATCTCAGTCAGAGCTCTGGGGAGTGTTGAGCGCAGGAGCCAATATGTTCTCAACACCCGGGGTTGAGATGCAGAGTCATCTACACGGATACAGCAGCCCCTGACCCCCACTGTCGCCCTACCCTGGTCGTGCTCGGCTGCCACCACCCCACAGTCATCATTTCTGCCCTCGAAGGGAGATTAGCCAGGTCCCCTATCTTTATCTCTGCCTTTGGCCCCTATAAGAGATGGGGTCACTGGAGGGATGGGAACCTGAGGTCTCTTGAGGACCAAGGATGTTGATAGCATGGTGAAGCAGAAAGGGCCCCATTTGGTTTCCAAAGTGTGGGGGGTCGAACTGTGTTTCCCTTCCCTGCTGGAAAGTACTGGGTGAGCCACTGGACCTCTCTGAACCTATTTCCCATGAGAATTAAATGAGTTAATGAATATACCCAACGCAGTGCCTGGTGCATAAGAGGGCATTAGTCCGTCGTTACTGAATAACTGAATGAGTTAATGGAGAAAGGAATGCATAACTCTCATAGCAGCAAGGGTAGGGGGCACTCACCACTTGACTTGGGCCTCGGCCTCCACAGGCGGGGCACTGCTGACCATTCCCACCACCTCCCAGCTGCCCACAAGCTGGCCTCTTGAGCAAGCAGGAGGATGTGGATTCCCAGGGAGGGACCAGGCTCAGCTCCCTGGGCCCCTGGCAGACTGACTGCTTTGGGCAGCTGAGACCTAGAAGGGCATTAGCATTCCAGTCTCTGGAGTGGCCCCAGGGACCTGGAGCTCACAGGGGGTGTGAGGATGGAGGGACTTGGGGGGGGTGTGGGAACCAGCATGAGAGTCTTGGTGGAGGGGGATAGAGGAGCAGTGGCTGGTCTCCTCTCTCCCTGAGTCCCTTTCTCCAAATGCAGCTCTATCCTTCTCTACCCCAGGATTAGCACACATCTCTCATTCTTCTATTGCAACAAGATTTTATTTCTAATTATGCTGTAATAAAACTAGAGCACTCCCAGGCTTCCTTTCAAATGACTTGTACACACACTGCCGATCGGATCCTCCTCAGCCCCATTGTAATAGCATTTCCCTGACATTCATTAGACATGCATGAGAGGGGCGCTTTAAGAATAGAATTGCATTTAAATGGATTTGCTGAGAGAGGAAGATGAAAAAGAAAGAGGCGAGGGGGGGAGGAGGGAGAGGGAGAGAGGTCTGTTGAACAAACTATGAAAACAAGATGCCATAATAACAGGGTGCTGAAATAAGCCTCTTTCTTCCCCGTCCTCCTCCGGCTGCACATGGCAGAGCCCAGCCTGAGAGGCGGCCTCCCAGCCTCCCCGGAGCCCCCACCCCCACTTTTATGTTACCCACTGGGGGGGCTTCATAGCTCCTCGCTCCATGTGTCAGATGCTCCTGGTGTAATAGAAATAACTATTATTACAATCTGGGAAAGTGGCCTTGCTTCTACAGAACCCCGATAGCCAGGTGGCCGGCAAGGAGGGGGACCCTGTGTCCTTGGGCCTGGGGCAGGTGGATGGTACTGCCCCCCCCAGGGCTCACCCCGAAGCTGTGGTTCCCAACTTCTGCTCTCCACTCTCCCCCCAATGACCATGCTGCACCTCGAACCACCATGGGTCATGGAGTAGCCGAGATTTTCCTTTTATCTTGGGTGGCTTTGCAGTGATGGGTGGAGTAGGAGATCCGTTCTGACCCCCTGGCCCTCTGAGGCCTCCCCAGCGAGCACTCACCCCATAGTACTTTGCGTGTACCATGAATGGCCAACTCTGCATCAAGGCCCCCAACTAACTATATGCCCATACCTGCTGGGCCCTCGTCTGACTCATGCCCCTCGCTACAGCTACAGCCTCTTAAAATGGACATCTGATCCAGCCATTAACTATCCTGTGGCTTCCTATCAGGATAAAGACCAAAGTCCTTAACAGGGCAGCCAAAGCCCACCATGCTTCCCCTGATCCCTGATGGGTGCTTCCAACTCCAGCCACGCTGGCCTTCCTCTGCTCCTCCAGAAATCCCAGCTCCTTCTTCCTCGAACCCTGGCCGCTACTTGGGACAGCTGCCCTCTTCCTTCCCAAAGTGCATGCTGACCACCCCCGTTGCAGCTCAGCTCACACTCCCTTCCTCGAGAAGACCCTCCCCTCACGTCTGCCTCACGTCCTCTTTGCATGCTCACAGGGCAGCTGTGACAAGGTGTGCAGAGTCACCAGGAGCCTGGCACTGTCCCTGGACTGCAGGCTCCTTGAGGGTCCTGGCCACTGCCGTAGGCCCAGCCCTCACTCTGTGCTGGAGGCTCAGAACAATGGGACGGAGGCCAGGGCCATGCTAGGGGTTCCTCCCGATACGTTATCTCATTGACTCCTTGCTCCGGCCTTCCTGAGGGAGAGGTTGTCCCTCCCGCCTCACAGGTGAGGAAACTGACCATCAGAGAGCTCGAAGCAATGTGCCCCAAATCACGGAGCTGGGGCTCTCCGAATCCAAAGCCTCGCTTTGGCTGTGCCACCTCCTACCGCGCCGCCCTGCCCTGGGCACCCCCACCAGCTCCTTCCCACAGGGAGTGCCACCCACCTCCCCTGCACCCCAGCAAGGTCCTTCTCGAACCCTCTTTCTTCTGGAAGTCCTCTTGGAAAGCCCAGCTAATGCAGGCTCTCTCTCCTTTTCCAGTCTGTGTACGGCTCCTCCCGTGGGGCCACAGCCTGGGACCCGGGACGGCCTCAGCACTCACATTTCGATTGTTCCCTAACTGGCCCATGGGAGCCATTCTTGTATTCCCAGAGAGAATGCAGGTTCCTGAAAGATACCACATGTCACCCTTCCGAGCCCCTGGGCCCCTGGGAATATGCTGCTGGGCACTGATCTGCCATCGGAAGGACTGGTGCTGCCCCTGAGTAGTGGCGCGACCTGGACTTGGGTCCTCGAGAGGATGGCCTCGGCCCCAGCCTCCTCATCTATAATGGGCGAGTATTGCCGGGCTGCCCCCTCTCTCCGTCCCAGTCCTTCCTTTGGATGGGGTGGTGACAACCGGGGAGGTAGAGGCAGAGAATGAGAAAGCTGGTCTTACAGTGTCCCAGAAGGAGGTTTGGCTACAAGGGGGCGTGGTACTGTGACCTTTGGAAGCCCTCTGCTGTGGCTCCAAGAGCCCTGGGATGGCAGGGGAGACCGTCCCTCTGTCCTTCCTGTTTGCCTCCAGATTCACCGTCTCTCCACCCCAGGAGTCTGCCTGGTTCAGAGGCCTCCAGTGTCCACATGCTGCAGACAGAAGAAGCTCCCATGACGAGTGGTCAGAGCCCCCAAAGGCCAAGGGCAGCTGGAAGGTGCCTCACCTCTGCCTCCCAGTCCCTGGTATGGCCCAAGCCTGGCACTTGCTAAAAGTCAAGTGCATGCCCATGAATAAGACCATGACCTCCATGAGGGTTTGGGCTGCTTGCCTGTCCATTACTCTGGGCTCAGGTTTGGGTTCAACACCTGCATGGGGTGTTGCTCAGTGGTATTTGTTGGATGGATGGATGGATGGATGGATGGATGGATGGATGGATGGATGAGTGCATGAATCTGGGACTTTTTACCTCTGTGGTTAAGTACTTGGGCTCTGAAGTCAGACTGACCTTGGATCCACAGTGTGACCTTGTTCAGGTTACCTAACCTCTGTGACTCAGTTTCCTCATCTATAAAATTATGTTAATAAGAGTACCAGTCACAGAGTCGGAGTTGTCGCAAACATGCCTGGCCCAGTGCCTGCACAGTGATTGTTCAATAAACAATAGCTCTCATTTTTATTACTGCACAGCTTCTGGGGAAGGAGAACCCACCCAATGCTGACTTGAAGCTACTCAGGACCTTGGAGTGACCACTGGGGCTGGTGGTTCCGGATTACTCCTGCATCCCACTTCCCCCTTCTTAGAACCCTTGAAAATCCTCTGACATCACTCAAACAGCAGAGACAATTCCGTTATTTTGAACACCTACCTTTTTTATTTACAGGCTAATCACCCCGACGGCAAGGCACGTCAGTGAAGCCAGCCAGGGAGCTTGTCAGGAAAGGCAGACATGTTCGCAGTCCCATCAACATCTGTGTCTTATCAGCTCTCCAAGCGAGTCTAGCTCATTGAAATGATGAGATGCACAAGTGTTCTGCCCCCACCGTCCTGGCCCAAGCGCTTCTCCCCACCACTGTGCAATCTCTGTACCTTTAAGCTCGAAATGACCGCCTACCTGTTGGGAGCCCCCTCCCCTAACCTGGGGTACCTGTACCCCTACCTGCCTTTCGTCACACACTTAGTTTTTGTTCAGGATCTTAAAAATGCATCAGTGGCTTGTCTTCCTCGGTGGCAGTGCACAGGGGAAGGAGAGGAGGAGGGTGGGAGGGACGTACTTCTCATTTATGGATTTCCATTATGCGCCAGGCAGAGTGCGAGACGCTTCACATGCATGGCCTCAATTTAGTCCAGGGAGGCAGGCGAGATTATCCCTATCTTACAGATAAGGAAACCGGGTTCATGGAGATTCAGATACTCGCCAACGTCACACAGCTAGAAAACAACATAATTGGGATTTGAACCCAGATTGTCTGACTCCACAACTCCTTGAGGACAGAAGCCTCAAATCGCCCTACGGGATTTCCAACAGCCCTGGCCTGCAAGCCCGAGGTCTGTTTATTGACCTTAGCTGTGGACAAGGGCTATCTTTCAGGGTGGACAAACATTAAATGAGAAATGCAGGCAAAGGCTTTACCCTGGGCTGGGCACACAGTGAGGGCTTTATCGGTGAGGCATGCTCTGCCCTTCGTGCATGTATGTTCCCGGTGGTGACACTGGCCTGTGTCCCCTGAGCACAGTTCTGGCCCCGCCAGCTCCCCGGGCACGTGCTGCCTCCCCCACCTTGTGCAGAGTGGCCCCAGCACTTGGAATGCTGAGCTCATTCTCCGGACAGGTACAATTTCCCATCTCTCACTCTCTGATACTTTCTGAGTAATCAATCACCAAACTGTTTCCAAATCAACCCAGATTTAGCTCTGGCCTCCCCTCTTCTGACTCTAGCAATTTCCTAGCTATCTCCTCCAGGCTCTGGCCTCCCTGTATCTCTGCCTCTCCCCGAAAATGCCCTGCTAACCCAGAGTCTGGGTTTCTGCCCAGCACGACCCTCTTGCCCCTGGTCATGGACTATTCTGGGCTTGGTCTCTTTCTCAGAATGCCTCTTTGCTCTGCCCTCAATCATGGTTGAGGGGCCTAGGACGGACAAGCCTCTTCTTTTCCTGCTACCTCTTCTTGGGATTCATCCTATTTGCTGAGCTTTCTCATAATTAATGTTTTGGGTTAAGGGGGCTGTAAGTTTCCTCTGCCTAAGTCCCTGAAGATGTAGAGAGAGAAAGAAATTTGGGAGGGCAAAGGTCAGAGAGAATCGGTGCAAGGAAAGAGGTTGGGGACATAACTTAGGGTTGAAACAATAATTTCTTGGTAAATTCTCAGAACTGTATTCCCCACCCCCACTAAATTCTAGTCTTTGTAAGAGCAGAGAAGGAAAACGGGATTAATTGAGCACCTACTATGTGTCAGGCACTGTACTTAGCGCATTACCACAGCCTTGCCAGATGGGTATTGTCATCCCCAATGTACAGATGAGAAAACCGAGGCTCAGAGAGGTTGGACAAGTTGTTGTCTGCAGCACAGACCCAGGAAGTGAACCCAGGTCCAATGCTCGACACTCATCCACCGAGCAGAACTATGTCTGCATGTCCCTCTCTAGAGTCTTCCGGGGGACACATGCGTCGGGGTGGGGAGGGGGAGGGGTTGAAAGGGAAGGAAAGGAGCAAATTGGGGGCATTCATTTATCATTCTTCAGCCGCCTAAGCTCCAGATCGAACTCTGCCTCTTTGGCCTGTAATAAGTTCGAGGTAGTCGCTGCCCCCCAGACCTGGAAGCTGACGGGGGATGGCGGGGCGGGAGGGGAGGTGTCAGCAGCAGAAACCCAGGGAGCTGGAAGAAGCCAGTCTGTGAAGGCCTCGGTGTAATTTCCCTGCAGGGCCTCGTGGCGCGGCGGCCGTGGGGGGCATCCTGGCATATCAGCAGCCACACGATCAAAGAACAAGTAGGAATTAATATCCCTGAGGTGGTCCGAAGCCTCTGATACCAGCAGAAAATTACAGGACTCGAGACAGGAGCATTACAGAACGAATGGGAGGGGACAAGAGATTTCCGTGGCTAATCCTGTTAACAAGACAATTTCTTATCAAAGTCATTATGTTTATGAAAGGAGGGAGCAAGAGGGGGGAGAGGAGGTGCGGCGATGGGGGGCTAGCCCTGGAAGGAGGGAGAGAGGCAGGGGAGATGTGGTACCTGAGCCCGCGGGTTCCAGGGAGGCAGACATGTGACTAGCAGGCGTCTCGGATGAATAGCACCTGTGTGCTGGTCTGTCTCTGCTCCCCGCAAAAATGGGGGCAGGGCTAAAAACTCTCCCCTGGAGCTAACTCCCTGCTGGGCTGCTGGGAGTACGCTCCCTGCCCTCTCAGGTGCCCCGGAGAGAAGCAGGACCCCCCTTCCACCTTCCTTCTTTGACCAAACCCCCATCGGATCCCATCTCGCGTGGATCCACAAGGACCATCCCCAATCTACAGGGACGGATGGACGCTGAAGAGGCAGAAAGCACCCTGGTGTCCACAAAGCACTTTCCTGTCCAGGCAGGCTCTCACTGAATCCTCACAACCCCGCTTTCCTGTGAGCCGGACAGGGAGGCGATTATGGAGCGAAGGGTTCAGAGGGCCTGTTCTGGCACTTACCAGCTGAGCGTTTTGGGCAAATCACTTAACCTCTCTGAGCCATGATGGTCTCCTCTTGAAAACAGGTGAGATAAATCCTACCCTACCTACTTCACAGGGTCCTTGCGAGGATTAAAAAGGATAATGTACGCCAGAGGGCCTCATAATGCGTGAAACACCGACATCAAGGGGAGTGAGCCTTAGAACCATTTTGAAGTGGACGCAACAGGTTACGTGTCTTGTTGAAGGTAACAGGATGGAAGGGGCAAGCTTCAGTTTCAAATCCAGAGGACGTTTCTGCTGCCAGGAAGTCACTCCATTGCCTTGTGGTTGACGAGGGAGTCACAGGGAGTTCAATTAGCACAAATCTGAGTGTCTGTGTATTAAGGGCCCATGATGCACTCAGGATTCTCCCAGGCCAGTCTGGGAAACTGCTAAGGTCAAGAACAAAGTCCCAATCCTCAAGCAGCTAAGCATCCAGTCGGGGAGGAGGAGTCACATCCATGGAGCAATAGGAGCTCAAGTCGGGGTGCCTCCCCTGCCCCCCTCAAATACTCAAGTGCAAAGACTAGGGGAAGCATAACAAGGGCAAAGACCACCGGGGCGGTGCCTGGAGGGAGGGCTCCATGGGGGAGTCAGGACTCTCAGTGGGGCTGAAAGGAGGTGTGGGGTTTGGACACATAGAGGAGAAGTCAGATGAACATTCGGCACATGTTTGTGGAGCGCTTATTACATACCTGGAGCTCTGCTAAATTAGGAACATGAGCAGACATGCTTAAAACCCAACAGTGGTCAAGTCTAGCCTCTTAGCATGGGTTGGCGAGTATGCAGACAGACGAAACCCCTGTGTATGTGGGGGAGAATGTAAAATGGTGCAGCCCTATGGGAAACAGTATGGCGGTTCCTCAAAAATCAAAAACAGCCCTACCAGATGACCCAGCAGTTCCGTTTCAGGGTTCAGAACCCCAAGAGCTGAAAGCAGGGACTCTAAAGTGTATCTGTACACCCGGGCTCACAGCAGTATTATTCACAAGAACCAAAAAGTGAAAGCCAGCCTCGTGTCCGCTGGCAGGTGAGTGGATAAACAAAATGTGGTCTGTTCATACGATGGAATATTACTCAGCCTAAAAAAGGAAGCAAATTCTGCCACCTGCTACAGCACAGATAATCCTTGAGGACACTAGGCTAAATGACATAAGACAGTCACGAAAGGACAAATATTGTCTGATTCCACTGATAGAAGGTACCTAGAGTCATCAACTTCACAGAGACAGAAAATAGAACGGTGGGTGCCGGGCCAGGGGGACGGGGCGATGAGCATTTGTCTAATGGGGACAGAGTTTCCGTTTTGCCAGAGGAAAGGGAACGTCAACACTTGTGTCCAGAGACGGATGGTGCACAACAATGTGAAGGTACTTAACACGACTGCATTATGGACGATAAATTTTTTGTATGTATTCTAGCATAATTTAAACAAATCATAAAAAGGCCGATTCCACCAGCACAAATCCTTTAACCTTTGCCCTTCCTCCTGGAGAGATGGCCACGAGGCTCAGAAGTACAGCAGCTTGGTGTGGTCATAAGGACGGCAGGGCAGGAAGGGAAAAGGGGGCTGCTCTCTGAGCCGCTGGGCCAGTCCTGCCCTGCCTGCTCCCAGACTCCCTCTCCCGTTTGGCTGAGTCATGGCTGATGACTTGTTACATGCAGCCAAACGCCACCCTAATGGAGACTGCATCTAAAGCTTATCACCTCTGGCTGCTTCTACCCTTCCTGCCTCTGGTACTTCCGTGTTCCTGCTCAAACTTGTCTCACATGCTGGATCCTCTCACTCCTGGAAACACCACGCTCTGGGCCTCTGCACATGCCAGCCCCCATGCAGTGCCCCTCTTCCTTCTGAGAGACCTCCCTTTTTTGGCCTGACAGCTTCCTCCACAGCCTTCTGCATTCAGGTTGGGCATTGCCCTGGATGGGTGCGTTACCCCTTGTCTGGGCACCCTAACACCCACGCCATGCGCACACCTCGCTCATGGTATTTATCACTTTCTTCAAAACTGGCCATTGTCATGCTCTCTTCCTTCTAGACAGCGAGCTCCTTGAAGGTCAAGATCTTGTTCAGGTCTGGATCCCCAGTGCCTGTGTGGGTGTGAGGTGCATGGCCGGTGCTCAGTACTGATGGGTTGCCAAGAACACTTCTGACTTGTGGGGGCTCACAATTTGAGGAGGATCCCTGAGAGGAGCAGCCCAGAGGCTGGAGGGACAACGGCATCACAGAGGAAGTCAAGTTGAGCGGGGGGGCCTGAAGGACACCTGTGTGTCTGCCTCCTGGCGTGGGGATAAGGTGAGGGGCATGCCGTGTGTGAAGGTGTAAAGGCGTGACAGAGCAAGCAGCCTTGGGAAGCAGGGGCCGCATGGTGCGGGGGGAGAGCAGGATTTTGGAGGGCGATGTGTTCGGACATGAGGAGGCCAGAGTGTGAAGAGCCTGCCTTTTAGCCTGTGTGTGGGAGGTAGCTGCCGAGGGCTTGGGGCAGAGGAGAGAGTATTACAGGTGAGGGCTCAGATCCTGGAGCCAGGCCATTGCGACCAACTTGGATTCCTGATGAGCTCTCTGGTGGGCGTGGAGGAGGGCAGAGCAGGGAGCAGGGGCAGCAGGGAGCCAGTAGGAGCCTTCTGCGGGAGTCCTGGTGCAGAATGGAGGAGCGGGAGGGGAGGGATGAGGAGGAGGAGGACAGGGAGGGGGAGGGGGAGGGGAGAATGCGGTGTGCAGGAGAGGGGAGACTGCGGTCACACTGTCTAGGGCCAAGACCCTCTGTCACTTACTGATGTTACTTTGGGTTAGTTCCCAATTCCTCTGTGCCCCGGTTTCCATGTTTGTAGAAGGGGTTCATCCACACCAATGTCAGAGGTGTGTTATAAGAATGACGTGAGCCGGACTGTTCTAAAGTGCTGAGCGTGAGCTCAGTGACCCGAAGGACAGTGGGGGAGAGGCGACGTGCTTGGATCCTGTGGGATGCTCAGGGGGGAGTGAAACCTGTGGCTAGAGCTAAGGGGTACATTGGGGGCTATGGGAGGTCCAGGTGGTTGAGAGGCGAGGGCTGGATGGGGGAGGCTTTGAATGCCAGGGTGAGGAGCTGGGTGGCATCTGATGAGCTATGCCGGGCCACTGAAGGTTTCTGGATGCTGGCTTGCAGGACAGGAGGAGTGCTGCAGGAAGATGAACAGGGCAGGGAGGGAGAGAAGGAGGGAAGGAGGGAGGGAGGGAAAGAGAACCAGACTTCTTTTCGAGGCTCAGTGTCATTAGGCCATGTCCTGCCCAGTTTCCCTCACCCTCCAACGTGGCCCTACCTGGGGGTCCAAGAGGAAGTAGGTGGAGGGGACACGAAGGGAAGGCTGGTGACAAAGACACATCCTGTCAACATGCCCTGCATGGGATCCCCCCTGACTCCAGGGCACTGGGACAGGGGACTCTGCCTGGTGCTGCCACCATGCGCCCGTGCGGCCTGCATGAATGCCGTGAGCCCAAGAGACAGGTGCAGCCAAGTCCTCAACTCCCCCGTGAAGGTCAAGGGCCTTGAGAGGTCAACTTGTCCAGCATTGGGGAAGGGCTGACATCCTTTCATAGCTAGAGCTTAATAGCCTATATGCCTACATCTTCTTAGCACAGTGGTGCTAATCCCATTTTTGTTGGGTTAAGTTGGTCTAGTGGGGACCAGGGTGCTAGTTAAAGGGGTGGGGTGTTGGCCTCTCCCCAGTGAGAGGGGAGCAATGCCCTTCCTGGAGATGAGGCAGGGAAGGGCCAGTCCAGACAGGGCCCCGCACGCTACGGGCTGGACTAGACATTGGACGAAGGGTCTTTAAAATGGGCACGAGGGTGTCTTCTGAGCTCTTTGTGAAGATGCTGAAGGAACTGAAAATGTCCCCTAGATCTTCTAGTGAGAGTCAAATGTCACGGATGGGAGGTCAAGTGTGCGGAGGCTTGGGGAAGCAGGTGCCAGGCAGAGTTTAGCAGGAGAGGCCCTGACAAGATAGAAGGTGACCCCCCGGGGAAGGGCTTAGTGCCGGCTCAGGTACTACCCGGGACAGGCGCCAGTCCCCGGCCCCCGAATGTCCTCCTTCCAGGGCAGCAGCTCCAGCCTGCTCCCGCCTGCCTTCGGTACCTCTGTGGAGCAGAGCACTCACTCAGGCTCCCTATCCTGGGGGAACCAGGTCCCCTCCAGGTCAGCCCCGGCCCACTCCTGTCCAGCCGCCCCCCACCTGGCAGTACCTGGCATCGGCGAGGGGCCGAGGCGCCGTGGGGACTAGCAGGGTGTGGCCGTGGCTTCCCTGGAGCCCCAGCGGGCCTTGCGCAGCCCAGCCCCTCTCCCCGCCTTTCAAGTGAGCAGAAAACAAGGGAGAGCCCCAGGCGCCAGCAAACATTTCACTGTGTGCAATTTGCATTTTCTGTCTCCATCTTGAGTGGCCCTGGCTTTGAGCAGCCAGAAGGAAGAACAGCGGCTGGAGTCAGAGAAAGTGCTTATTAGCTCAGCTTGGGCCACAAAGTGGTGGTGGTGGGGTGGTGGTCTGGGGCGGGGCGGGGCGGGGCGGGGGGGGCATTGCTCTGAAACGGGGGTGGGCAGGGAGACGGAAAGAATCCCGCAGAGAGAGCAGGGGTGGGTCTTCCGGGCCAAAAGGATACAGGCGTATGGTGGTGGTTCTGAAGTGGGGGTGATTCTGACCCCCCGGCTGCCCAGGTGCCTCAGGTCCCAAATGTCAGTAGTGCTGAGGTGGAGAAACCCTGGTAGGGGAGAATCAGAGGAAAGAGGAGAAGAGCAGCAAAGGGAGAGCTGGGCATCAGATCTAACCAGTGTGTCTGCCAGGCACAGGGCAGAGCGGGGGGCTATGGAGCAGAAAGAGGAGCAGGGACTGTTCTTATGAGGCCAGGCTGAGGGGCCGCCGCAGGTCCCCTTGGCACCACGGGTCCAGGTGCCGTGGGGAACGGCGCAGCAAGGAGGAGGCGATGGTCAGATGGCAGGTGGCCAGGCAGAGGAAGAGGGCAGAGAGCTCCATGGTGGACCAAGAGGAAAGGGAGAATATAGGGAGCCCCCGAGCAAGGACGAAAGTCACAAGACGGGCACTTTCCGGCGCAGAGCTGTGCAGGTTGGTTGGGGTGAGGCAGGGCCAGGTGGGAGGAGAGATGGGACCTAGGGTGGGGGGTGGGGCGGGAACCCCCCGAAACAGGCCTTCCACAGGCCCAGGGAAGCTCCAGCCCCCAGGCAGAGCTCCTTGGGCCAGTTTTGGGAGGGATGGGGGCAGGATGGTGTGTGGGGAGGGCCCCAGAGAAAGCAGGTCTCTTCTTTGGAAGAGAGGAGGGATCACTCTGACCAGGGACATACTGAAGAAATCAAGGGCTGGGAAGGACTGTATTTTATTAGTGATGACATCGGTCACTGATACAGCGAACACAGCTGCCAATGAGGCATTTTTAATGTAGTATCTCATTTAATCAGCGCAGCAACGCCACGCCGAATGCCACGAAGCCCAGAGGGGTGATGTGCCAAGCTGCCTAGAAACAGCCCTGTGGCCACCACAGTCCCTTTCTCCACTGTCAAATCCTCACTGTGTTCTGTCCTGGTGCTTCCAAATCCACCTTCTCATTGATGAGCACGTTGCCCCATGAAGTGGGCCGGGCGAGTAGCAATAATCCCATTTTAATCAAGAAAATAGAGCACACCCAGTTCCTTGGTGGGAAAACCAGAACCAGAATCCCACCTCTCGACTCCTAGCCAAGGCTCTTTCTAGAACCCTCTAGAACTTGGAGAGGGCAACCCACTCCTAGCCAAGGCTCTTTCTAGAACCTTCTAGAACTTGGAGAGGGCAACCCACCCTGTGCAACCTGCCAGAGGACTCTCACCACTTCCTGTTCTAGACCTGGGAGAGGCCCCATGGGCTCAGAGTATCAGAGCAAACTGAAAATCCTGCCCAGCATCTCTGTTTCCACAGCAAGGGCTTTCCTCCAGGGCAGGCGGGCATCCCTTCTCCCCTCCTGCCCGTTCCCTCTGAGGCTTTACTTATTGTGGTAAAAGTCATCTTCATTTACTAAAAGATTCATGAGGCGGTGGCAGGAAATGCTTAACAAAGCTTAAGATCCTCAGTCCTGGGTGGCCCGGTCCAACAGGAACGA
Source organism: Leptonychotes weddellii (assembly GCF_054177405.1). Taxonomy (NCBI): domain Eukaryota; kingdom Metazoa; phylum Chordata; class Mammalia; order Carnivora; family Phocidae; genus Leptonychotes; species Leptonychotes weddellii. The sequence continues at coordinate 82,765,919 of NC_138379.1, read as the reverse complement.
CTGGGCTGCAGAGACAGAGGTGGAGGGTGGGCATGGGGCCCCTCGGCACAGCCACGGTCCAGCAGAGGAACAGGTGAGGTCCCCCTGCAGGGGCAGCCCCTCCCAGACCAGGGGCACAGGGCTCACTGGTGAACACGGCTCACGGCTGGGCTGTGCGGGGACTGCAGGGACACTCACCACCCTCCTCTTACGAGGACATGTGAGGTGGGCATGAGCCCTCTCCCTGTGCACCCTCAGATCCCTCCCTAATGGGCAGTGAACCTGTGGCCCAGGGCAGTGGGCAGTGGGCTATGAGTCAGAAGACCTGCATTCTAACCGATTCGGTGGAGTGACCCTGGCCCCCTGGCTTCCCCTCTCCTCTCCTCCACTTTGGTTTTACTGTGCGACATAGGAGTTTGTGCTAGATGACTCTGTAGCCCTTGCCCAGTTAGAGCACTCTGTGATTCTGCCGCTCCTCTTAAAACCCTGCAGAGGCTAATGCTGCTGTGGACGGAAACTCCTGTTTATCATTCTGTGGGGCTTTTCGTGATAAGGCTACTGCCCACCTCTCCAGCCACGTCTCCCGCCGGCCCCGGCCCCTCACCTTACTCCACCTGCCCGCTAGCAGTTCCTCCTGGTTATCTCTCCCCCTTTCCTCCAGGCCTTTGCACACGTGGTTCTCCTGCCTCTGCTGGTCCAGGTCTCTGTTCCCCACCCCCACCCACCTCCTCCATCGACATCTCGACTGCAGGTTATAGTTCAGCTTTCACTTTCACTGCAAACCCGTCCAGGACCATCGGGGTGGGCTGGACGCCCTGGTACGTGCCCCCAGAGCTCCTGGCTTACTGCATACGACCGCCCTGCAATTTCCTGTTACGTGCGCACTGCCCTGTGAAGTACGAGCTCCCTCGGCACGGGGCCACGTCTGTTCTGACCCTGGCCGCATCCCCAGTGCCTTGCACAGTGTCGCGTGGCAGATACGGAATGAATAAATGAATGCATACAAGGATTCCATGGGCATAGAAGCCCAGGAAGTACATGTTGCGGAGGGGGGTGCGGGGGGGTGTGTGTGGTGGGAGCAAGCAGAGGGAGAGGGTGAGGAGGCAGCTAGCGTGGCCTCACAGCCTCTGCTAGAGACACGAATCTGAGGGAGACCAGGGTATCACAGACCCTGAGGCTGAGAGTCCTTCCGCCTGCAGCTCTGGCTCAGAGGGGCGGGCTGTCTGGGGCTCTGGGTCTGACCCGGTACCGATGGCCGGCTACCAGGCACGTGGAAGTGGCCCTCTAAGCTGCTGTCCTGCCATGCGGGGCCTGAGGAGCCCGAGCTCCCCTCAGTAACACATCATGGTTCCCAAGGCGGCCCCCTGCGCCCCATATATGCTCAGCACCCAGGACATGCAGCTCCCTGAATATATCACGACTTCCTTCCCCCTTGTCCTTGGACTCCGGGGCTCCTCACCAGGGCGTGTGGACCAACCCGCATGCAAAGGCCACTTCTTCCTTGTGCCTCCCAGATCCCCTCTGAAGCATTTCTTCTTCTGAGCTCCCATGGCGTGTGGTATGTATTTAACACCATTCTGTGAGTTGCAGCAAAATGTTGATATGTGGGTCTGCTTGACTGGGAGGCAAGTCCTCTGAGGCCCAAGGTCAAGGAAGCATGAGTGAGTGGGAATCCGGCGGACCTGGGCTTGAATGTTAGTTCCTAGCCAGTAGCTAATAGAGATTAGACACTTGGGGAATGAAGGAAGGAAGGAAGGAGGGAAGTCAGTTCATTTTTCTGGACTCAGGTTCCTTCTTCCCAAAATGGGGGTCATCCTATCTATATCATGGGGGAGTTAAGGCTGACAGATACCACATGGAGGGGTCTGACACAGAAAACAAATCTTCCTATTATTGCTACTCACCAACATACTCCACTGTGCCTCCCCGCCCAGCCCACTGCTTACTGAAATGAGGCGAATGTCAAAGGCCCATTTCCAGGCGGTGTGTCACCCACCCCAATGCCAGTCCTGGAGGGGAGGCTGCTTGCAGCTAACTTGGGGGCACTTTGCCACTTTATTTTAGTGTGCTTATTTTCTGCCTATAGGAGGAACGTCAAGAGATTCAGGATAAGGGGAAGAGAGAAGAAACCAAACCCAAAGAACAAAGCAGCATCATACAGGATGGACGGCACGGCAACCCCCCCACCCCACCCCTACCCCGTACTGGGGCAGAGTGGCTGGGCCTTCCAGTTTCCCAGCTCTAGAGGCTCTAGAAGCTTGTTAAATACTGAACCCCCTGAGCTGAGGCGGAAACTGGAAGGTCTGGGAAGGAGGGATGGGGCCAGCTGCATTTTACAAACAACCAATAGGAGCGGCGGGGTGGCTCAGCTGGTTAAACGGTTAAATATCCGACTCTCGGTTTCAGTCCAGTTATGATCTTGCGGTCATGAGATCGAGCCCCACATGAGGCTCTGCACTCAGCGTAGAGTCTGTTTCAGATTCTTTCTCTCTCTCTCCTTCTCCCCCCCACGCTGCCCTGCTTGTGCACTCTCTCTCTCTCTCTCTCCCTAAAATAAATGAGTTAAAAAAAATCTTAAAAAAAATAAAACAAAAACAACCAATAAAAACTCCTCCTTTTGTGAGCTCTCTACTTCCAAATTTGCATTTGTGAACACAGTCCTGTGCCTAGAGGCAAATCAGGTCTGGTCAGCGGCCCTGAGGTTCCCGATCCCCTCCTGCATCACACAGGCCCTCCAAGGCCCTCATCTGCCTTTGTGTTTGTCCCTCACACAGGCTGACTCTGTGCCCAGTTGTGAGGAATCTGGGGGCCGTGACATTAACTCCTTCACGGAGTGTAAAAGTGTAAAAGTGTAAAAGCAGGAAGGGTTGCAAGGGCTGGGAACAAGAGGAAGGTTATTACAGCGGACTCCAAAGCAGGGGTGATTTCAAAAATGAGAGGTGCATGGAAGAGTGGCAGACCTTGCGTGGCTTCCCCACGGGTGACTGTGGGGACCATTCTGAGGGCAGAGAGGTGACCGTACACCGTGTGAAAGGGGCCAGGACATGGCCTTGCCATAAAAGCGAGTGGAGAGATATATCTAATGAATGGAAAGGGTGCTCTGAGCACTGTTGGGCGTCAGTGCCGGAGGCCAGGCTGACTAGGAGCTCAGAGCCTGAGCCAGGGGACAACAAGCCAAGGATGTTGTTGTTGGCAACAAGCCAAGGATGGATCTGCAGGCTCAAGGCCCATCGGGATCCGCCCAACATCAAAAGGAGGTGCCTAGGAGCTCCCAGGGGCCCAGGCGGGGAGCAGCAAGGGGAGGAGCTACCTGCCTTAGTAGGCTTCCAAAGTCCGCCAAACAGGTCTGTTTGGGGAAAAGGTGCCTGTTAAACATCACGTCTGCAAGATGGAAAAGAGTCCTCTGGTCTTAAAGCTTCAGAGGCCCGACCCACACTCCTGCTTCCTAGAAACGTACCTGGGGAAGGCAGCTTCCACCGGTCCCAGTCACGTAGGACTTACGAGGAAATGGTGTCGGCTCCTAGCCTGCCCCAAGAGAATGCACATGTAAATGGGCCAGCTCCTGGCCTTCGCCAAGAGAACCCACGTGGAAGCAGAGAAATGTCTCCACTTTGTTGGGAAAGACTTTGTTCTTTGACTACTCTGGGAAGGCCGTTACTAGCTACAGTTATTTTGTTCACCTGAGAACATATGCCTCTTGAGGCCACTAATACGCTTCCCTGCTCCAGGATCCTGTCTCGGTCAATGGGCCTGGCAGGCCCAGCAGTATTCCCACTGCAGTGGTGCTGACTTCCAAGCTGGGCACATTCTTGCCTCAGGCCTTGGCCGTGGCCGTTCCCCTGCCTAGGAAGCTCTTTGCCAAGAGGTATGTCATCCACTTCTCACCTCCTTCAAGTCCTTGCTCAAATCCCACCTTCTCGATGAGGGTGCCCTGTGACTACTCTGTTCTGCGTCCTGCCTCCTCCCCTCCTCCCCATCCCCCTTTCCCTAATCTGCCTTCTCTTAGCACAGGAGCCCAGCCCTATATACACAGTATCTATTTATTTCTTATGTTGGCTGTCTCCTCCTACTAGAATGTATGCCCCACCAGGGTAGGGATCTCTATTATATTCACTGATCTATCCCAAGATCCTGGATCAGTACCTATCACATCGAAGGGGCTCAGTACATATGAAATGAAATTGCTCCATCATGCCCACCTCCCCTGTGGTTAGGCCCATTATTTCACCTTTCTGGTGGCCCTCACGCCTTCTCCCCTTGCTCTCCGCATTGGCTGGCTGTGGGCTGCTCCTGTCTCTGGGCCGAGGCATGCCGGGCCACACTGCCAGCCCTCTGGGGATGACAGATGCACAACCAGGCCCACTCACTCAGAGCTGGGCAGCTGGAAGCCTGAGTTGGAGTGTGGCCAGATTGGGGACAGTGCAGACCCTGTCCCCTGTGTGCTGGAGCTCAAAGCTGTGGGAAAGCAGGTGCATTCTGTGAGAAGGGCAGGCATCTCTTGGAGAACGACCTCCTTCACCCCCTCACTGTCACCTTCATGACAGAGTCCGGGTCTGAGGACGGAGGACCTGACCTGACTCTCAGAGCTTATGCTAATGACATTTTTGAGTCCTCACTGTGGGTCAGGCTCTTTGTGTACATGGCCTCATTTCATCCTCCCCACAATCCTCCCAGGGAACGGTGAGCATCACCATCATCTCTGTTTTACAGATGAGGGACTCGGGGCCTCTAGAGTCACTGGTGCGAATGTAGACAGCCGGGGAAGCGAAGGAGTCAGAAGTCAGATTCCCCTCCATCCCCGCTCACACAGTGCAGAGACAGAACAGGAGCCCAGGACCCTCGATCCCCATCCTATACCCTTTCTATTACACCAAGCTACCACCCCTACTTTATCCCGTCCTAATTTTGCTAAGGGGAAAGTTAGGAAGGCTTCACAGAGGTGGTGACATTTGAACTGCGTCTTCGTAGTCCAGACAATGCTTTTGGCCAAGTTCTCTTTTCTTGTGGGCTAAAAGTAAAACTACATTTCCCAGCTTTCCCTGCAGCCTGGGGGTGTGTGTGTCTGACTGACCAATGGGATATGGGCAGAAATGATGCACCCAGCCCAGACTGGGCTCCTAAGACCTCCAGCACTCCCTCCCTCTTCTCTGCTTGCTGGCCACATACATGGAACCCTATGGAAGGCTCTGAGACCCCAGGAGAAGGAGACTCTGTCCACAACTGACTTGAGGGATGTGGCATGAGAAAGAGACTTGTAAGGTGCTAAGTCACTGAGATTTTGGAGCTGTTTATTACAGCAGATTTATTACCGCTAATACAGCCTCGAAGGATGAGGACATGTTTGCAAGGCATAGAGAGCAGGGAAGGACTTTCTGAGAACACCTTGAGCAAACTTGTGGAATGTGGTGGAGGGCTCGCAAGCTGCCAGACTCTCCAGAAGGGTGGTGGGAGAAGAGCGAGGGGGGCCGGATGGTGGAAGCCTTAAGTGCCGTCCTGCAGATGATGGGAGTGCCTCTGGGGTTTTACGCCGAAGACCGACACATTTAATATGAATTTTATCTAGTGTTATGTTTCCTCAGGATCTTTCCAAGGCATTCCAGTCTGGAGAGCTGTTCATGGAAAATGTGGTTGTGCTTGCCCTTGGAGAGCGCACATGAACCCATCAATCCCTCTCTATGCCTTCACTGGTTTGCTTTCTTCTTAATGCCCACCACAATTTGAAGCTCTCTTGTTTATTTACAAATGTATTTTCTATTGCCCCCCAAAACAAGAATATAAGCCCATGAGAGCATAAAACCAGTCTTACTCACCACCTGTTCCCAGCAGCTAGATGAGGACCAGGCACCTAATAGGTGTTCCATACATTTTGGGTGACTGAGCTATTAAAGACTCTGAGAAGTCCTGCAGTAAAGGAATTGGTTTACTGTGTGTGTAAGACCTATTAATATTCCCCTTGATTATCACACTTTGTAAATGCTGCTCCAGTGGCCAGTGGCAGATGGTGGAGCTCTTTGCTGACTGTGCCTACCTATTCCAGGGCCCACTGAAGGCCACGACCCTTCATGGTGTTGGGGGTGGGGAGGCTCAGCTGAAACACAAGAAAGCCACTGGCCGTGACAGCTGGACCTGGTGCAGAGGCTGGAGCCTTGCTTCCTGGAGAGCTCAAAGCAGGATTAGGTCTCCTGTTCCCCGCCAGCCTGGCTCCACGCCAGCTGCAAGGCCAGTTTTCCACACATGGCAGCTGAGGGTAGATGCTAAGCTTTAAGGATTAATGCCGGCCTTGTGCAGAACCCAGCTCCCATGTCAAGCGATCTTCAGATGGGCACCAGGAGCCCCGGACAAATGAGATAATGAAATCCAAGCCTTATTACAGAGAAGCAGCAGGACCCGGAGACCACCCTCGTCATTGTAGTTACTGCTACCATTTACTGAGCAGCTACTATGTACCAGGTACTGACAGAGGCCCCTCAACAACCTTAGAGGTAGGTATTATTGGCCATACATTACGGATGAGAACATTGAAGCGAGAGAGAGAGAGAGAGAGGCTGATTGATTTTCTCAAGATCCTGGAGTTAAGTGAGTGGTCAGGCTTTGGACTCCCTGCCCAGTGCTCTTTCCTCCACTCTCTGTGGCCTCCTGGAGCCCTAGGATCTGTCATTCTGTGCTGCTGTGATTCCAGGCCTTCCCAGGTGAAGGCTGGGCTCTGGGACCCAGTTTCTCTGCCCTCCTGCTCAGAGGGGCTATTTGAGAGGAAAGTCCTCACCCCCTTGCTCTCCCCACCTACAGATGTGTGCTCTGGCCTTCCTCTTCAAATACAAACAGCCTTCACAGGGCAGAAGCTCTTTGTAGTTTTCCCAACGGCGTTCGGCTGATTCCCAGCCTGGTCTTGGGAGGTGAGGGGAGTGCGGCTGAGCAGGGGGCTGGGACTTGTCCCGGGACCCCCAGCCAGAGGTGGGGAAACTTGAAGGAGAAGTCAAGACTCCTGACTGTGGATCTGGCATTTCATTGTCCTTATTATTAATGTGGATTCCCCATGGTGGAATGCATTCCTGGGTAAGGCTTTAGCCTCCTCTCCGTCCTCCTGTTCTTCTGCCAGGCCCGTCCTGCCTCACCCCCATCCCCACCCTGTGAGCACTCAGGTCATACTAGCTCTGTTTCTGATCCAACACCAATGACGAGCTCTTAGAAAATGTTTAGTAAGACTAATTAGGGAAGCCAACATCTGGGGGAATGTGCCTTGCAAAGAGCTGGTCCTCAAAGCTCAGTTGAGTGAAAGCAAGCAAACAGTCCCTGTCAAATTTAGAAGTAAAGATGGTTATCTGCCAGGCCCTCTTCATTAGATAAGAGATTGGTGATCAAGCCCCAGTCCCCACCCCTCCTGCTAGTTCAAGTACAGGCCAGAGGGCCCAAGAGTCCCTGCCCTCGGAGTGTGGGGTCTGCCCCGGGGACAGAGGGAGGGGAAAAGTAACCTCCATGTAGAGGTCCCTTTCAGCCTTCGTGGTCACAACGGTAACCACGGTAATACCGGGTGACAGTCTCGGAAGCCCAGCACTTTCGCAGTGTTGTCTTAGTTGTTCTTCATAACGGACCCGTGAGAGAGCTATTGTTTTAGCATTCCCTTCCCCAAACAGAGAACATGAGGTTAAGGGACCGGCTCAAGTTCCCCTGCTGCTCCTGGCAGCACAGGTCGGCCCTCAAAGCTCACACGTGTCCAGAAGCGCTCAGAGCTCATCCGAACGTTCTAAACCTGATCTGCTCCTGTGGGCGGATCGTGCCCAGAGGACTCAGCTTGTGACCACAGCCAGGATTCCAGAGCCTCTGGGGGTCCTTGTCTGTGGGTCTAGATGCCCAGACACAGGGTCTGGAGGAAACTTTCCAGACCGCCCTCAGGCTGGGCTGCCTCTGTCAGGCCCTGCCAGCTGTAGGGATGCAGGGGAGGCTACCTTCCCTTCCATCCAGAGCCTTCCCCTGACCCCGGGAGCCCCAGACAGTGTCCCCCCATGCGCCGCCTGCCCCAGCGGATTCCCCAGGGTGGGAATCCCTGGGTCGTCACACCAGAGGTGGAGTAGGGTCCTGCAGAGACTCAGCTCCCGGTGAAGTCAGCGGCCTCTCTCCTCTCGGCCCCCTGCGGCCCATGCCACCAGCAGCCCACCAATAGAGCGGAACCTGTTCAGAGCCCCTCGGAGTGCTAAGTCCTAAATGCCGAGTTCGCCTTCAAACCTCCGCAGGTGACAGCCAAAGGGCAGCATCCCAAGGAGACTGTGGGAAGGGGAATGCAGCCACCCCCTTCCTGGTGAAGGAGAACCTTCCCTCCCACCCGGCCCAGCACATCCTCTGGGAATGCCAGCACAGCGGAAGGAGAAAGCCCAGGGCCCACTAGCTATTACTGCCTTCCTCGGCTGCAGTGGGTCTCTAGTGCTTGACGGAACATTCAAGAGCCAGAGGCTGTTGGAGACCAGGAGCCAAAGAGGAGGCAGGGCCCGTCCGTGGCAGCAGTAGTCAGGGACGGTCCGAAAGGCCCTATCACTCGGTGAGTATTTGGGAGGACGAAATCCTTGTAGGAGCTGTAACGGCCTTGGTCCTCATCACCACCCTGTCCGGGGCTTTAGGCTCCTTTACTCACAAAGAAATGGAGGGCCAGAGAGAGGAGAGATCCCTGGTGAGCTCCTTCAGCCCCAAACCTTAACAGATGGTTCAGGCCGAGCATCCTGTCTGGGCTGCAGCAATGCTGATAAATATTCAGCAGCACCCATGTTCCCCCTCTCCCTGGGCACACAGCTAGATCTCCCTTCCCAGCCTCCTGAGCACTGTTCTGGGGCCAAGGCTTTTCGGAAGCTGTGGGTACCCAAGCTCTATTTCCCCTGCCCTGGGTGCTCTAGGGGTGGAGGAGCCCTATGACGGGAAGAGCCCAGGTGCCTCAAGAGTTACCTACCGACGAGGCCATTGCCTTGGACATAAACTTCTTTTGTGTTTGAGCCATTATAATTTTTTTTTTTTTAAGTAGGCTCCATGCCCAGCAACTCACAACCCTGAGATCAAGCCATGAGCTGAGACCAAGAGTCGGACGCCTAACCAACTGAGCCACCCAGGCGCCCCGAGCCATTATACTTTGGAGGGTCTGTGTTAGCACAGCCTGGCCCATCCCAACTTACACACACACACACGAGAGATGTGTTCAGCTGTGTTCTGTGCAGGCGAGGCAAGGAGGAGAAAATGATGCAAAGAAGCGTATTTTACATCTCCCTCTGATCCTCCTCCCTCTCATGCTCTCTGTCTCTCATTCTCTCTCTCTCAAATAAATAAATAAAATCTTAAAAAAAAAAAAAGCGTATTTTACGGCTCCTGCCTTGAGGGAGTGTGTGGAGTATTCGGGGAAATGAGGCAGACATAGGTGGCAGGGTGTTTAGCCAAACTCCCCTAAACGTGACTGAAATGAGTAAGTGACTACCTGGGGTCAGAGGAGGGAGAGGGCAGGTGCACAGCAGGGAAGGCATCTCTGGTTCTGGAAATCACCGGCACTCAGGCTTTAAGGAGATGGGGGTTTGGGTAGCGGACAGGATTTGGGTAACAGACAACTGGAGTAAAGGCTTGTCTGCAGGCAGAGGTGAACATTCCAGGGCTCCCTGTATCAGCCAACTTCCACTTCAGGCTGCTGCTACTTTATAAGCCACCCCCCGCCCAGTCTGACCTTCAGGTGGGAATGCCCTTTGGTTGGTGTCAGAGCAGAACCCAGCAGAATGGCTGGGAAGCCAGAGCACCTGGGTTTTTACCTTGGCCACAGCTCTCTGGTCCTGGATCCCCCTCATCCCTCCAAGACAGCTATGACCTCAGGTCTCCCCGGAGCAGTGGTGGCATGAGCCCTGTGAGGAGTCAAGCTGTGTCCCAGGAGCATCTCCAAGCGCCGGCTTTATGTGATCCCTGTTCTGGAAGTTTCTTCCTCCCTGCAATGAAGGGCTGGCTCTTTCACTACACCTGCTCTCAGGTGGGCAAGTGTTAGCTCCCTTCTTGCTTCTGGGTTCCCTCCAGCTCTAACATTCCATGCCCTTCTGGAGCTGGGAAGCAGGGAGAGCCAAATTCTGCATTCTAGGAGGCGCATGGGATGGAAGGGAGGTTAGAGTGCCCACCACCCTCCGACCCTGGCTGCTGGACCACTCTGGGAGGGCCACTTTCTGGCCCGGGGTCTCAGTTTTAGCCTCTGTGGGATCCAACTATGCAGAAGGACAAATGGGCACTGTCTCCTTGGGGGAAACCCACCCATTTAGGAGAAGGGGAAGGAACAGCAAATTCTGATTTGCTGGCTGGTCCCACAGAGGCCTGGTGTCGAGAGTGTCTGGTCTCAGAAGACCCCCTAGTCTCTTCCACTGTAAGGAGAAGAGGTGGAGGCACAGAAGGGGGGTTGTTTGCTGTTATTATCTGGAAGCTGAGCTATCATGGTCTGGACTGCCTTTAAGGCTCTTGTTCTTTCTGCAAATTACTTGCCCTCTGCTCTTGGGCCTCTGCCAGACAGCCGTGGCCTGGCCTTTCCTCCAACTTGTGGACTCTTTAGCACTGGCCGCGGGACATGAACTATATGAACCTGTATTATCTCCATGGGGTCTCTGTTAGCATCTCTCCTATGAGGCCAGTTTTGGGCATGGGGTCTCCTGCACCTGTGCTCCCCACCTCCCAAGGGCAGAGGTCCAGGCCCTGGACTAGGTAAGCACTAGGGCACCAGGCCCTCTTGGCTCTGCTCTTCACCTACTGTGGGGCCTACAGCAAACTACGGAAGCCCGTTGGGCACCCACACCAACCAGACTCCACGGAAAGCAGCCCAAGATCTGCTACGCAGGCCCAGGAAGGGGAGGCCTGGCCTGGCGATCTGGCCCCATCCTGAAACCAGGTCCACGTGAGCCAATGCAGTTTTGAGAAAAGCTCCACCACGGAGAGCTGCCTGGGAGAGGAAAATCTTGTAGGGGCTCTGATAATCGAGTTTTAGATCAGTGGTTCTCCACCTTTGATGCATATGGGACCACTTTCCAAAGTGCGGAAGCCTAGGGTCCACCCCCCTGAAGTTTCTGATTTTGTAGATGGGGGGTGAGGTCCTGACATCTGATTTTTTTTTTAAAGATTTTATTTATTTATTTGACAGAGTGAGACACAGTGAGAGAAGGAACACAAGCAGGGGTAGTGGGAGTGGGAGAAGCAGGCTTCCCGCTGAGCAGGGAGCCCGATGCGGGGCTCGATCCCAGGACCCTGGGATCATGACCTGAGCTGAAGGCAGACGCTTAACGACTGAGCCACCCAGGCGCCCCCTGACATCTGATTTTATAAACTTCTCCGGGTGATTCTGCTGCATGGCTGGAGTTGACAGGCCCAGTGTGGGAAGCACCCAAAGCCTGCCTCCCCCAGCCAAGAGGCTGTGAATCACGGTCTCTGAAATGCAGAGCTGTTCTTGCCACACAGGGCAGTGTGCTCTATGTGGCCGTCGGAGAGCAAAGGCTCGTGCCCGCACCGCTGGGGTGATGCCCACCTGCGCTCCAGATCAGGGAGACGGCGCTGGTCCCTGGGCTGTCTGGGCCTTGGATGGGATGCCCAGAGACCCAAATGCTCAAACTCTGTCTCAATAAAGGCCACCCTCTGTCCGATGACGCTCTTATGTCCTCCATCAGAACGTGGGCCCTGGGCTGAACCTCACAGGCTCCCTGGGACGGCCCTGGTGCTGAGGCGGCTGTGACCTCACCCAAACCCACCTTCTCCCCCTTAAAAGCAGGACATGTGAGGAGGCTGCCTTGGGAGGCGCCGTTGGCCTGCCTCTGGTTGGGGCTTCCTTCTCGGCTTTCCTGACTCCATACTGATCAGTGAGGGGGTTGCCATCCATGCGGAGGGGGGCAACAACCATTCCTAGATGTGAGGGGCTGGCCACCGCAGAGCGTGAGCACGGACCTGGCTCATCCGGTGGGTCCAGCCTTGCCCCTCCCAGTTCCATGGGAGGACAGATAACTTGCCAGCAGCGGAGTCTCCTCACATTTCTCTACCTTCTACCCAGCCCCCCTCATTTCGCTGCCTACATTTCCATCACCCCACCCCTCGGCTTCCGGTGGCTACTTCAGTCAATGCAAACGAGTAAGAGAACTAAGATTTTGTGCTTATGGAAGCAGAGAGTGTCCATGAAGCTCCTAACACAGTGCTTGGCCCGTGAGGCAAGCTCGAGAAATGGAAATCTCCCCTCTACCCCTCCCAAGCCCCATACGGCCCAAGGCAAGCCTTTTCCTTCTCGACAAGCAGGCTCCATGCTCAGCGCAAAGCCCGATGCGGGGCTCGATCCCACGACCCTCAGATCATGACTTGCGCCGAAACCAAGCATCAGACCCTTAACCGACTGAGTCACCCAGGGGCACCCCTCAATAAGTTCTTCTGACTTGGTACCCTGCTTTTAGTTTTCAGTTCGTAAGCACGCAGGAGCTGCTGGAGGGAAGGATCCAGCTGTGTGCTGAGTGTCGGGGAGCAATCAGCAGCACAGTCAACATTTTCATCAGTGCGAGTGGATAATCCAAGTGCAGATAATTGAGAACTGGGCTGCAGTCACAGCAATGGTGGCCTTCAGAGGCTAATTACCATTGATTTGAACTTTCTCTTACACGGAGGCACCACGCTTTTCACATGGCTTGGGCTTAATTTCAAAATCGAATCCCTGAATCAGTTAAATTTATTCTACAAGTTATTGCCATATGGCGGATCCTATCTCCCTCAAACCAGAGTGGCCGTGCGGTGTAAGGGACAAGCACTGCATCAGGTAATGGTGAGTCTGTGCTCCAATCCTACTGTCCCTGGGGACTCGTGTCACCCCCAGGGACTGAGTCTCTCTGGTCTCTGGCCCAGGAGCTGGACTAGGTTAGTGGTTCTCAGATCCCAGATCATGGCCTAGCAGAATCACCTGGAACACATTTTAAAAAATACTAATGTCCACTTCAACAGCTCTGGGGTAGGGCCTGAACATCTCTATTTTTTAAAAGTCCCACAGTGACTTTAATGCATGGCCAGGTTTGGGAACCATGTGGCTGGGGAGTATTTTCTTACCCTACTTGTCCCCATCAGAGGCACTTACCGGGCTGGCCACCTCCTCCTCTGTGAAACTCTGAGCTTCTCTTGGCTTCCAGGACACCCTGTGATCCATCTGCTTCCTCACTGCCACACCATCCCAATCCCCTTTCCGAATGCTTCTGTTCCGCCTCTAAATGTGTGTGTGCCCTGATATCCAGAAGCCCCTTCTCTATGGAGACTCTCCCTGGGCTTTTGTATCTACTCCCATGGCTTTAACCCCACCCGATGCCACTGGCTTCCCAGGTCTGACTCTATAGCCCTGATCCTTTTCAAGCACTGCTTCCTGTTCACCTCCACCTGGATGTCCAATGGTCCCTTCCATGCCCCAAACAGCACCCTGAGTTTGCACCCTCGCCCTCCACCCTGTGTCTCCCGTCTTCCCGGGCTCCATACAGGGCTCCAATCCATCTTGATGCTAATCCAAAAATATAGGAGTTACCCACGAGCCCTCCTTTCCCCCTGCTGCCCTCATCTGATCATCAGAAGGCTTGTGGGCTTGATCTCCAAACATATCCCAGACCTGTCGACGTCTCTCCACGTACTTTGCCAGGACCTGGTCTAAGGCTCCTCACCCCCCACCTGCGCTCTGCAGCTTGGACTGTTCTCTCTGCTTCCACTTTTGCAATCCAGGCTCTGCTTGGGAGCCAAAGTGCTCCTTTTAAAACATGTCTCCTCTGGTAGCTTGTCAGGACACTAAACATAAAATCCAAACTCCTTACCAAGACTGAAAGCCTTCCAACACCTGGCCCCTGTCTCTGTGGCTCTCTTCCTGGGACACTACTCTGGCCACTCCGCTCTCTTGAGTACAAGACCATTCCCACCTTGGGCCTTTGCACTGGCTGTCCTTCTGCTGGGAAGCTTTGTCCCCGATCTTCGCCCAGCTGGCTCCTTCCTGTCACTTAGGCCTCAGCTAAATGTCACCTCCCCAGACAGGCCTCTGCTGACCACACGTGTCATAGATATGGAACACTCTCTTCTACTTTCTTCAATTTCTGTTCCCTGCTCAGCACGTACCGCTGTCTGATATTTAATAGTTGGTGTTATTTTTCTTGTTTGTTGACTGTCTCCCGCAGATAGTAAAATCCGCGAGGTCAGAGACTTCATTTGCTTTGTTTACCACTGTATTCCTGGTGCCCACAGCAGCCTAGCACATTGTAGGCACTCAACAAATATTTGTTAATAAGTGAATAGATGTAAGTTCCCATCCAGTTCTAGGGGTACACAATATATTTAGAATATTTAATGATGAATGATGTTATTCCATGTAAAAGTTTTGCGGGGCCCGAGAATGTGGTTTTGAATGGAATCAGTAAGTGTTTCACGGTTTCTTGTGGCTGTTTAGCTGTCCGGGTGCCTCAGGCATCAAAGCTTTGCTTCTCGGAGACACAGTGAATTCCGTGAAGACAGGGACATGCTTTACTCATCTTCAAGTGTCCCCAAGAGCTCAGGGTTGGGCTGAGCTCATTAGATGTTTAGGAGAATGAATGCATGGTCTTTTCACAGGCTAAGCAAGGAAAGTGAGGCAGAGAATAGGGAGGAAATGTGCTCAGGGGTCAGAAGCCTACGGCTCCTCAGTTGGCCCTATGGCTCAGCTCTGTTCTCTACTTCCTGCACACTGGCACTTGCTCCAGAGCTCCTTTCTGGCCTTCCTTGCACTCGAGAACAAGGCAAAGTCACCAGCAGCTTTCCCACTTGGGCGTCGGCTGGTGCAAGCTTTAGTTCTAAGGGGCCATCTGGTAGAGGGGGTAGAGTGACGTCAGTGAGACCAGAGTGGGCTGTGTTGGCTGTGTGACCTTGGGCAGCTACCTCATCTCTCTGTGTCTCCATTTCTTGATTCGTAAGAAGGAATGCACCCTAGCTTCAGGTCCTTCCAGAATTGCTGTGATGAATCATTGACAAAATGCATGGAAAGCTCTTTGTGCGGTGCTTTGCACACAGTAATTGCTCAATAAATATTGGCCATTATAACAATCATGAATAGTTGCGGCTTCGAGCTGGGATATAGGGTACCAGGGTTCTCTGCCTACATTTCCTTCTCTCTCCCTACCCTTTGCAGCCACAGGCAAGTCACCTGGAGCCTTCTTCCTCTCTGCTTTTTTTTTTTTTTTTTTTTGCAACCCGAATAACGATAGCGCCCCTTCCTTCCAGCACTGCTGTGTGGATTAATTAGTGTTAATTAATGGGCTTTGAAAATGAAAAGCACCTAGGTAAGTGCTGATCATGATTATTAATGGGAACCACGAGCATGGAGAAGGTGCCGAACAGGGTCCTAAAATTATACAGATTACAGAAGAATGAAATCGTTGAGAAGGTGGCTATTAAGCTCTGAGGCTGGGCCCCGGGTCTGCCAGCCTGCCCGGGCATTCAACCCAGAACAAAAAAAAACCTGCAGTCATTCTTATGCAGAACTACTTGGTGAGCCAAAGAGACACGTCACAGACCGGAAGGAGCCAACGCAGGTCGCCAAAGCCAAAGCCGTGCCTCCTTTAAGAAGGATCGCGGGTAACCCCACCCTCTGCCCCAGTGAAAACGTGCCATGCCCATCGGCGCTTTGAGGCAGGAAGCGGTCAGTTTATTGAAGGACAGTTTGCACACAGTGAGCCTCACCCTTCTAGTGCCCAGTTCTTCAAGTTGTGACATAGACACCGACTCTTATAACCGCCACCAGCATCAAGGTACAGAGCGGCTCCATCACCTGCTACATGCCTTCTGTCCCTTTGTCATCAGACCCTCTTCCCCCTGCCGCCCCCAGCTTTGGGGACCCACTGCTGTTTGCTGTCCCAATAGTTCTGCCCTTTCTGGAAAGTCATAGGAAGGGAATTATATGGCAAAGAGCCTTTCGAGACTGGCTTCTTTCGCCTAACACAATGCACTGGAGATGAACGTGTGAAATCCGTGCATTAAGAATCTTATGTGTGTGCATTGTCTCCTTTTGTCCTCAAGACAACTCTGATTTACATACTAGTATTATCCCCATTTTATAGATGAAGAAACCGAGGCTTAGAAATGTTAACTTGGTTAAGGTCACACAGCTAGTAAATCACCTCAAAGCCCACGGATTTAATCACAGTGGCACTCCGCAAGCATATCGGGAATGGCCTTTCTAGAAACCCGTATTGGCATATTTGGTTAATTATTTGCGTTGATTCTACTTCCTTTTCCGGTGGCCCTTCTTGTCCCCTGAGCTCATTCCTATCTCCTCAGAATGAACTTCCTTTTCCATGTGACTTAGCCACCCCTACGTTACAGCTTTCTCTGAGGAACACACCCTGGTTCTCACAGAGGCAGAAACCTCCATGGCCCTGGGATGCGGGTTTCTGGATGGAGTTGGAACAAGTGCATTTTGAGGAGATAGGGATGAGTCCAGGGGGCGAGAAGGGAATCTGGGACTTTGTAGAAGAGAAAGGTTGAGTTCTATTTATTCTGGGAATCACAGCCTGGTTTCTTTTGGACCGAGTGTCTAATTTCCTTTCAGCTGCGCTTTGTTGGTTTTGGGCTCTGTATCCACTTACAAGTCCAGGGGGATCAAGGGGAGCAATGTGGTGAAACCACAGAGGCATCCTCCATATCTTTGGAGAAGTGCTGACGGGGGCTGGGGAAGGCAGGGTTGAAATGGGCTCAGCAATTAGTATACCAACAAAGGCATTTTCCTCGCACAGGGTCCCCGATGACCTCGCTGGAGGAGAGAGGGATGAGTCGGTTCCTACGGCCCACGTGACCCTCTTCTTCCCCCACTATATCAACAATTATTAAGATGTGCATGAAAGTGCACTGACCTAGTTGGGAGGTTTCATAAATATAAATAAATTAAATGGTTGTGCCTAAGGACGCCTGGGCAAGCATATGCGGGGTGGGGAAGGGAGGGAGAGGTGTTCCTGTAGGAGCGAGAGTGAGGAGGATCCTCAGGCCTGCCGAGGAAAAACCAGAGAGTCTCAGACTGTGAGGGTAAGGACAAACCCCACAGGGCCCTGCCTCGATGCTGGGACCCTCTGTCTCTGGGACTGGCTGAGCTTGGTGCCCTGGCCAGTGAGTTGTGTCTGTGCTGGATGTGGATCCCTCGGCCCCAGGCCAGTGTGGGGTGGCCTGGGAAAGCCCAGACCAGTGACTTCTGGTGGCCAGTAGCCTGGTCAGTTTATCCCCGTGTGCTGAAAAGAAATATTTTCCATTTGTGTTTTGAAGGAAATCGGCTGAAGGTGAAGGAGCCTGGGTGGCAGGTGGGAGGATGGGGATGCCACTTTTCAATATTGATTTTTAAGGGGAAAGATGGACCAAAACTGTGCACAGCCCTCCACCCTTGCCAAAGCGCTGTCATACTATAATCTCATGTCATTCTCACAACAGCTTTGTGTCGGGGGTGGGGTGGGGAGGGTGTTAGTAGCATTGTCATTCCCATTTTGCAGATGAGAACACCGATGCCCAGAGAGATGAAGTGAGTCACTCAAGGTCACCCAGTGACCAGGTGATCTTCTTTCATGAAATCATGGCCTTTCCCCTTTCCACCTGGCTTTGGGGGACTAAACAGGCTTAGGATCCTCACCCCCCATTTCTTCTTCCCTATTTCCAGAGCCCCTTCCATCCTCATCACCAGACCTCTCACGCCTGAGCCTCCTCGCCTCTGGTCTGTCCCCTTCCAGTTCCTCCTGTGTACCCTGGTGGCAGGCAAATCTTGAACACGGCTCCCAGCTCAGCACCCCTCTGCCCCACACACCTGGGCTTCCCTTTCCCTACGGGACACTATGCACAGCGTGCACCTGCTCAGTCAGCTTCTACGGTCTGGCGCCATCTCACCCCACGTGAGTCCCCTGCTGTCCTATGAGGCTCAGCTGTAGCCCCACCTCATTGCGGGTGACTCCTGATTACCCCAGCCTGCCACTTGGTCCCTTCAGCTACTGCCTGGAGCACTGTTACCTTGCCTTGCCTTGCTAGTCACTTCCTTCCGTGTATGAGTCTGCCTTCCGGCACCCACCTTAGCCTGGCCGTCCCGGGGAGTGTCTGACAGCACAGGCCCAGACCACCCTCTGCCCTGACACCTGGGTATAGTGTGCCCTCTGCACATCTCCACCCACAGCATGGGAGGGATCGAACCCAGAAGTCTCAGAAGTCCTTTGCAGCCCACGCTCCCCGTTTATGATCACGGGCCTCATCAGCCAGGGGTGTAAAAGACCCATATGATCTAACATTGCTCTTCTCCAAGAATTTGCCTTTTAACAGGTGCAACGCTTTCAGCCAAAGGAAAGCTCTGATGTTTTGGGGGGTGGGGAGAGCTTCCTGGTACCCTGCTGGGGGTGGGGGGTACATCTCTTCAGGGCCAAGGGCCAGGCCTGCTTTGTGGAGATTTTCCTATACTCCCCGCTCCCTCCTCCCCCACCTCCCCCTGCAACCTTAAGGGATCCTCAGGGAACTAAGAAAATAGAAACACATTTAAATTCTTTTCCGCTTCTGTCCCCTTGCATTCAGATGACTGACTCATGCCGGCCCCATCTCCCCTGTCTCTAACTCTGGGCTCTAACCCCGAAGGGCAGGAACAGCGTCTTTGGTCTAGCTCCACTTCCACATCTGAAACTCAGGCGGGGATTCATCACCTGCCACACACCTCCACTCCCACCTGCCAGGTTAGAGTCCTACCAGCTCTCAGGAGCCAGCTTCTACCCAAGATGGGGATGTTTAGGAGGAAGAACCAACCCCAAAGCCAAGCTAGAAAGCAAGGTGTTTGCCTGTGATCGTGGTTCTACCAAGGGATCGCTTGGGACCAGGTCTGCCCAGATCCAGAGCACGTCGTCCATGGATGCCTAATGGCATCAATGCCACTTGCTGGGCGCAATGCTGGACCCCTTCTCTCCTGACCTTTCAGAGTCCTCAGAGCAAAGCCCTCAGGGCCTGGCTGGCTCCGGCAGTTCCACTGTTTGCTCTGGGTTCGGAGTCGGGAAAAATCAGACACGTGCATCCCCTCTGGTGGGGTGTGCGGTCGCTCTAGTTGGTTTTCAGAAGCTCCTCGAGTGTTGCTCGTTAGATGTGAACAGAGAGGATGGGGCCTATCGGAGTATAACACAGCGGCAGAGAGCACGGGTTTGGGGCAGGTACTCAGTCTCCCCATCTGTAAAATGGTTTCACAGCAGTACCTACCTCCCCGAGCTGCTGGATGAGGAAAGTGCCCAGAGCAGTGCTTGGCATGTGGCAAGTCTTCAAAATATTAGCTCTTGTTACCACGATATGACTTAGAGCCACAGCAAATATTACCAGTTAGCAATGGATGGCCTGGGTATTTGCTGCAGCTTCATCTTGATGATTCTGGTCCAGATTATCCTCGCCAATATTCTCTCTCAGGATTATTCAGGGCTTCCTGTATTCACAGTCATTCAGCGCTTCCATGTGACTCATCCCATTTTGATGTTCAGCAAAACGGAATTAGGAATTCGTATTTTCTACCCCCAAACGCGTGTTTCAAATCAAGTGCAGATGATCGGGGAGGGATTATCTGTTGTTTGAAATGGTGGTTTAACAGCTTCTACTAATACATCTGTACATGTGCATAAACAAGAGGAGCCCTTGTATTCATGGGGTATTTGCAGTCCTCTGGGGGTCACCCAGTCGACCTCTGACAGCACCCCCTGCTGATCTTCCCTGAGCTGTCGCTTGGAGGAGGCGGCGGCAGGTGGGAGGACTGGTGCCTGTCGGGGAGCTCAGGGCCAGGGACCCCACTCATTCCTTGGAGGCTCAGCTGAAATGTCACTCCCTCTGTGAAATCGTTTTGGCCAATTTCCTGTCAGAATGAATCACACCTTTCCATGTTCTCAGAGCCTGTGTGTTTATACCACGGGCCTTTCACGGACGGTCCCCCTGAGCACCCTGAGGGCGGGATGGTCTCCGATTCATCGAATGTCCCAAGCATCCGGGCACCTGCCTGGAGCAGGGGAGGCTCTCCGAAACGTTTGCTGATAAAGGCACGAATGCCCTTGGGTGGCTGATCACTTCTGGCATTCTAGAATGCTGGGAGGAGGGACCCGAGAACCAACCTCTGGATCCACTGGACCAACCCTTCCTTTTATGGATCTGAAATCAGTCCTAGCAAGGACACTTTCTTTTCCAAATGCTCTCTTCCCAGACACAGCATGCCCAAACTCCAAATGCACATTTTGCTCCTCTCTTCGGGCAGATGCGAGCTTGCCACAAGACGTGAAAATCCACATCCGGGACATTTTGGGGAGAAGGATTTAATCTGGCTCTCTCTAGTTCCCGTTTTCCCACTTAAAACACCGAGTGGTGTTTAAATGGTGTTGGGAAGGGGGTTGAAAGCACAGGGTGGCCTCAACTCTGCCCAGCCTGTCACATCTGCCCCCATGACCCACCCCTCTCCCCACACGTACGTTTACCTTTATACAGTTTACAAAGCGATGCACAATCAGGTGAGACCCCCATTTTACGGACAGACTAACTGAGGCGAGGCATAGGATCCTGGAAAATGTGTGGACACGGATGCTGGACTCCTGGCTCTGCTCTTTCTAGCTGTCCAACATCAGCCAAGTTCTTTAACCTCTCTGGGCAACAGTTATTATATTCGCTAGGGACCAGGATGCCCCCCTTGGCAGGGTTTGGATGATGACTGAAGACATGCCCAGGCCTCCCCTCCCTGGAAATGGTGATTACAAACCACGTGCCTCGGCAGGGGCCGGACTTTGTCTCCTTCCATGTGGCTTCCCACAGTTCTCTTCCTTCTGCCTTCTCTTTTCCCACTTGCCGCCTGAGTCTGGGTTCTGTTGGTGATGGATGGAGCAGGAACCCCATGCAAAGTGCCATGCCAAATCGTGCCCTGATGACACTCACCAGCCTGCCCCGGCCTCCAGCCAGCAGTGAGTGGCAGTGCTGTATACACGTCTCAACTCCTGAATGTCATGTTCAGACAGCATCGAGGAGTAGGGAAGGACCCCATCAGACATCACTAGGGCAAGAGTTTGAGAACCCCTCATTGTCATGGCAGCAGCAACGCCAATAATGACAGGATAAAAGCGATGTCTTCCTGGCAGAGTCCAGCCCGGGTAGAAAGAGCAAAATCTCAGAGGTACTGAGTCTTTTCGAGGTTTGTTCTCTGTGCTTATTTGGGGACACCAAGGAATCCTGCCTTCTGCGTGGGCAGTTCTTCCCAGGGTTTGCAGACCCCAGATTGGGGCCCCACCAAATAGCTAAGCTAGACTTTGGTTAATAGAAAGCTGGAGCAGAAAAAGGTCTTAGCAATAAGTTAGTCACAGCCTCCCCCAGCTGAGTTCAGAGTGGGGGGCATAGGCGCAGGAAGGGGGAGCAGCCAGACCAAAGCCGCAGAGCTGGGACTTTGACCCAGCTCGCGCTGTTCTCAGCTTGGTTGTTCAATCCCTTCTATTTGATTGCACGGGCAGGATAGGATCCAGACTGGAGGTAAGATGGAGCAGAAAGCAGGAGGACTAGCGTCAGTCCAGAAACGAGGAGCTGGGAGCAGGAAAGGCACGTCAGAGAATCGGTTGCTGCTTCCATGATGGGTCTCCAAGGGCAGGGAGAAGCCTTCGGGCCCCAGCCTTCCACGAGCAGTGCAATATGAACCGTTCTTCTGCTCTGGGGTATGCTGCCGAAGAGGAACGATTCCTCCCACCCAGGTAACATCTCCCGGTGTTTTAGCGATTTACCGCATCTTATACCCAGCTTTTGGGGATAGAAACTGCCCAGTGCCGAGGCCCAGCAGACTGTTTTGGAGTGTGGTGACGATCACAAGGGGAGGCTCCGTGGGATGCGGCCCTACGGTCTCCCACAGCCCCCTCGGATCCTAGCCTCTAGGACAGACACACAACCACGTTGGCTCTTCTCTGGACAGATTCTTTGGGTGGGTGGCCACATGCTGTGGTGCCCTCAGGGAGGAGGCTCTCGACTTTTGCCAGGGGTCACTCCTGTTGCTGCTATCTCAGGGGATGCCTTCTTAGGTCCAGATTTGTCACCACTGCCCTCACTCCTCTGGATAACTGAAATAGCTGACCTGCCAGGCAATGAACCAATGCTATGGGCATTATCTCATTTAATTCTCTCCCAAAGACCCATGATATAGATATTATTATTACCTCTATTCAGTAGTTGAAGAAATTGACAGTGAAACAGGGTTAGCAGCTTGCCCGAGGTCAGCTAGTTGGAAGATGGCAGAGCCAGGGCTCCAGCCAGGCAGGTTCCCGACATGCTACTCTGTGTTTCTCACAATGTCCCTGTCATGCTGTCCCCAGCCACCCCAGCATGCCAGTGAGTGTTGTCACCCTGGTCCAGGCTGCGAGGGCTGATGACATCTCCCTCCCTCCCCCTGCCTCCTGCAGGGGTCCTGGGACCCCAGCTGGAGGAACTGCCTGTCAGAGCTGAGTCAGGCCAATGTTCTCCACGTCTCTCTGCAGTCTCGGGGCCCCAGCTGCCTTGCAGAGCCTTCACAGAGATGATGAACTAAAGGAGCAGAGGATAGATCCAGAGTGTTAACTCTTCTGGGAGTGGAAAACGAAAGGGGTGGAAATGTGACTTAAAAAACAAAAACTCTCCCTCGGTGTTCAGGATTTAGGGCCGTTCTTGTTATTCACCCCTCTTCTTTGTCCCTCACTCCCACCCTGACAGAGAGTCAGGGGCCGAGCAAGCCCATACTGACAGGGTCCTCTTGGAGGGCTCCCTCCTTGGCGGGAGCGGGGAGAGCTGTGTTGTCTTCCTGGGCCTGAAAGAGCCCCGTGGTCCTGAAGGAATCCCTGCCCTTCTCTGCCTGGATCTCCACGTCTGACATCCTGGGACTCGGCAACACTATCGTTCTAAGCCTCAGCGTAATCTACTGCCACTCGGGGAAAACCCGTTCACTGTGTTTCTTGTTCAGACACTGACACGGGACGTCAGTGTGGCAGGTGCCGTACCGAGCATGCTGGTGATAAGAATTCATTCAATCCTGGGACAAGCCTCTGGGGGGTTTCACTGTTCCTCCCATCTCAGGGTCAGGGAAGCTGAGGCACTAAGGTCACAGGGCTAGCAGGTGGCAGGGCCCGGAGGAGACTAAGGCAGTCTGGTACAAGGGTCCATGCTCTCAATCGCCCCCCAGGCTGCCTCTGCCATCTTTGTCAGTGATCCCTCGCAGAAGGCGTCATGTGCTGGTCCCTCTTTGGGACAGAGGAGTCCACTCACTGAGGACTGAGTGCCACCTTGGTAATTGGAGGGCCCCTTTAGGCGACTTCTGGTTTCCCGTCTGGCCCTAGGTAGCCCGTGCAAACTGCAGGGGCAGATGAATCTGGGATAACACGGGCTGCAGTTCCCAAACAAAACCACAGCGACAAAGCTCTCCTCTCCCTGAGGCCCCTAAGCAGGTGCATCGAGGGACATGAAGCGTTTTGTAGGTTATTATCAGACACACATGTGCCCTGGATGCCAGTGAGGCAGAGCTAGAGCCTTCACACCCCACAGCCTTGGCCAGGCTGCTGCAGAGAGCTCTGGAGTATGATATCATCCAGGGACTGTCAAGCGCTAAACATTCGAGATGCTTGCAATCATAGACAGGAGGATCTAGGGAGGCGGGGTGGGTCAGGCTGAGCTCCAAATACTGACTTCAACAGCCAGGATGGGAAGCAGGCAGGTGAGGTTGGCTTGGGGCTCCTGCCACCCCATCTCACTGGATCCTCCTTCCCTTCCCTCCTCCTCCTCCTATCTCCCGCTCCCTGACAAGCAGGGAGCATGAATGCAGGATCAAGGGACCCTGCTGCCATCTGTAGAGAAGAAAATGAGGCTCATCGACCCAAATAAATAGAATAAGCACATGCAGGGGGAGAGTAGCTACTATAAAGAAGCATGAGGCATGGTTTGGGGAGGCTCTTGTAGGAAGAATGGGGGATGGGGTTCAGAGCCCCCCCGACTTTGGCTTATTCCAAGCCTCAGATGAGACTGGGGAAGGGGGTGGCGGCCTCCTTCTTTACCCTGATCAAATATGAGCCCGAGAGGGGGCCTGTAAATATAGCGAAGCAGATGACAGGTATTGCTACATATTAAAATGCAAGCGACCAGAGCCTGCCTCCGGCCGATACCGCAGTCCTCCTTGGAGAGGACTGTTAGACCAAGCTGAATCAGAGGCATGGGGCAGCCCTTCCTCCTGTCACCCAGATATTCATTTATTCAAAACAAACACGCACTCAAAGTCTTTTTATTCTAAGTGAACAAAGCAAACACATTCTGCAGGCAGAACAGCCCCCCTCCCCCAACTCAATGTGTTTTCATTAATATAAATTGTTTGCAGTAGGCAAATTAATTCTAGAAATGGTTTTTAGACACGGCAAATCTTTCTTGTAAAGCAAAGGATGTGCGAGGGCCCTCTGCATTTTCGTACGCACCAGGGATCTTAGGTAAATATAATAATGCTGATAATGATAATCGATGCTTATTACAATGGTCAGGCTTAACAACCTGCTGCACTCAGAGCTGACTGGAGCGGCTGGATCCAGGTTCTGAGTTGCGTGGAACCCCAGGAAGTGGGCAGGTGATGGGAGGTATAGAAAGCTCGAAACTAGGGACTTCTTAGTATATCTTAAAATTTGCCTTTGTAGAAGGTTTCCCTGTTTAAAAACACTTTGGGTTTGGGGCGCCTGGGTGGCTCAGTTGTTAAGCAGCTGCCTTCGGCTCAGGTCATGATCTCAGAGTCCTGGGATCAAGTCCCACATTGGGCTCCCTGCTCCGCGGGAAGCCTGCTTCTCCCTCTCCCTCTCCCCCTGCTTGTGTTCCTGCTCTCGCTGTCTCTGTCTCTGTCAAATAAATAAATAAAATCTTTAAAAAAATAAAAATAAAAAAATAAAAACACTTTGGGTTTGACATTCATGAGACAGACAGGCATAGCCCCATTGTACAGTTGAAAGGGTGAGGCCCCGAGACACTGAGTGATTCGGGCCAGTAATGAGCAGAGCTAGGACTGAAATTCAGATTACTTCGGTTCAAATCTCTTACTTCCACCACACCAGGCTCTGAAACTTCAGGGATCTGGGTCCCACTAGGAATTTTTTTTTTTGCCTTACCCAAATGCCTCCACATTTATGCAATAAATGCTCAAAATTGACCTTAAATCACCAAACATTTTTGGCTGGTACCATCTACGGTAATGAAATCCATGAAACTACGGGGTTGATGTGCTGGTTCTAATTTTTTTAAATAAAGATTAAATACATAACTTCTTTTTTTCAGTGCTTGTCTATGCGCCGCCTAGAATTACCTGGTATACCATGAGGGCATGCACACCACATTTTGGGAAGTATAGGCTTACACACAAAAGCTGTATGCCTGACACATCTAAGTTGTTCTCATCATTCCTGACTGCCCCACCCCCAACACCTGCTGGGGCTGCTTGTTCTTCCCACATGAGTTCTGCCAGGGGTGTGTGTGTGGTATGTCCTCTTCAGACCTATGGCCCTGCTGTAGCCGAGAGACGGAACATGAGGCTGAGGACGGAATATGACCTGAGCTCTGGCTGGGGTCCAGGGATGAGGGATTTAAGAGCTGCTGCAGGAAAGACTGCAGGCCAAGCTCCAATAGCTAACCCATCTGCAGGGTGGGGTGTGTCCCAGGGCAGTGACTAGGAAGAGAACTTAAACCACAAAGACCCCCCAAATGCAGACAGGGTGCTCGATCAGGACAAGGCAGTACTGCTAATTTTATAAGTGGTAATAAAGATCCTACGGTTCTACGGGAAAGAGCCCTACTTCTAAAGATTCATACTGAGTTACAGAGGTGTGAAATTTACAAGAGGCCAGGATTCACTTTAAAACAGTTCCGCACAGAGTAGCCGGGAGACAGGAAGTTGACGTGGACAAAGCTCCACAGTTGTTAAATCTGAGTGATGGGGTGATGGGTCTATGCAGTTCATTATTTTACCCAATTTGAAATATCAGTAATAAGCATTTGTTAAATGGAAAAAAAATTACCCTAGCTCAGGTAGTGTAAGAAGGGGGTATCAAGACCTATACGGCAGAAGCAGAGTAAGGGGGTGGAGGTGGGGTCTTTGGGGGAGAGGGGGTTCCAGCACCCTCTTAACCCAAAAAGCATCCTCAAAGTTTGTCTTCTGCTTCTTAGCCTGGCCAGGTTTCTCACTTAACCACTGCACGCCATCATGAGCGCCTGCCTCTGTAATGAGGAGTGATGTATAATTGATGAAAGCACAATGTGATACAGTCACAGAAACCTCGTCTGCTGGAAGACATCTGTTCAGCACATAGAATCCACTCAGCTACTGTCACAATGCATTTACTGTATTGTATCAGAACCGCAGGAATACGAGAGCACCGTGCAAGCTGCGATCTGTAATATTATATGTCTTGGGACGTGGAGAGGTAGGAACCCACGCTTCTGTTTTTTGATATTTATGTGTCTGGGCTGCACTCCCTTTGTCTGCACTGCTTCAGTGTCCTCCTCATAAATTACCTCTGCTCTCTGACGGGCTTTTAGCAGACCCTGGGCCGGCATCTAACTTCTCTCCCTCACAGGCTTGTGTCGCAGAAACCTTAGGGAGCCCTGTTCACTGCACATTCTGGAAAAAGGGAGGAGCATGTCCCAGGGAGGCGGCTCCCAGAGATTCCTTCTTTCCCTAGGACTCTGCCTGTTGGGGCACCCAGCCCCTCACCGGGACCCACCTCCATATTAAAGGCTCCCAGGAGGTCTTTGTCCTTGGTTCAAGTGGGTTTTCTGCAGGTCTGGACAAAGGGGAAGCAGGGCTGGGTCAAAAAGGGGCAGTCCAAAAGGGCCTTGGCATGGATGCCCTGGGCCAGGTCAGGCCATGGGCCCCTGATCTGAGCTGGTTATCTCCACAGGGGGGCAGGTGTAGGATCCCTGGGCCAGGCTAGAAAGCCGTGCCGCTCGGGAAGGGCAAGGGCCCCAGGACACCAGCCATCGGGGCCTCAAGTGTCGTCAGCTGGGTTCTGCACAGCTCTGGGCACGCCATCTCACTCTCTCTGCTAAGTCCTAGCCTGTGGTCCCTCTACTCCCTAACCCAGGGGGCACTCATCCTCCTGGAGGCCACGGTGTCAGCCATGAATGCCTCACAGCTTGGGTGGAGCTGAGGCAGTGTAACCTTGCGGCACACATACTCAGAGTTCACACTGTCCTCACTTGGTGTCTTAAGCATTGTGCATGTCCTTCTTTGGGATCTCCCCTGGGGTCCGGCCCAGGGCTACAAAGACCCTTCCACCCTGTACATCTAACTTGGAAGGCCTCTCACTATGGAGGACTGGGACCACTAGGTTCTAGGTTCACCAATGGGTAGCAGGCATCGTATTAATAGCTAACAGTCACATGGTATCCACTACATGCCTGGCAACGTTCTAGGTGCTTTACAGTAGTCAATCATACAGTCTCTTCCATTACCTTATGAAGTGGGAACAATTACTAGCCGCATTTCTCAGATGCGAAAATGGAGGCATAATAAGGTTGATTCTGTGCCTCAGGGTCACACAGCTTGTGAAGGGTAGAAGCAAGTTTTGAGCCCAGGTAGCCTGGTTCCAGAACCCAAGCTCCTGGCCTCCTCGTTGAACTGCCACCAAGACAGGGCTCAGAAGGAAAGGCTTTGCCATCAGGCAGCTCTTCCATGGGTCGTGACTTCCTGCAGGCTCAGTGTTCCCTCCCACAAGTGGGCTAAGGACAGCCACCTCCAAGGGTCACTGTGAAGATCAGATGAAATCAGGGTCCAAAGGGTCTAGCACAGTCCCTGGTACTTAGGCATCACTAAACAGGAGGGGGTGTTCTGCCCCTGCCCCTGCAAAGAGGGGATAGTGGGGTGATGGCCCAGCCTCTCCATCCACTGATAAATGGTCTAAAGGCCTGTGTTCGCCTGTCCCGCCCTTGGCAAGTATCTGACCAAACCAGTCTACACAGAGAGATGCTCAGTGGTCAGCAAACTCCGGCCTCGCTACTGAGAAAAACAGACAGCTCCCCTTTAGCACAGTTGTGTGCTTTCCCACCCTCTCTCACCTGTCCCTCACCTTGTGCACATCTTCCCTAAAAAGGCAGATTCCCCCAGGCAGCTACGAAGCTGCCCCTTCGTGTGCCTCACTCAGGAAGTACCCAGGGGGGCTGCGGGTCACTCAGGGGGTACCTCGGGGCTGCCATGTGGATGCCTTAATTGGAGTCCGGCAAATGGACCGCGAGGATGAAAGCTGCTCCATGCCACCTGCAGAGGGGAGCATGAGGCTGGAGAGAAGAGATGACATCTAACCACCCTGGGCTGGCGGACGGGCTTCTTTCAACCCCCAGTCCCAGAGGCTGGGTCGGCACTACAGCCTTATTTATTAGAAGGCCAAGGGCTGCCCGGGACGGAGGCCTCCCAAAACAAAGCAGCGGACCCTCCTGTTTCTGCCCTGTCACAGGACGTGGAGCTCCCATTTTCTTCGAACCAGTGTATCGAACCGGCTTTATTTCTAAGGGCCTTTTTAAAAGGGGAAGTAGGTCTTACCTGGTATGGTCATCCAGGGAAGTGAGACACCAAACTTTTTCAGTTTTGCCAAAGCAAAGGAAAAGGGGCAAAAGGCACTAATGGCAAACCTCAAGGAATTCCAAGAGACATACACAGATACTGGTCCCTATTTTTGACTCCGTTTCAGCCCTAGAGTAAGTTTCTTGCTGTTTCTCAGTGTTGGGTAGTATTGGCAGTCGGGGCCAGTGCTTTCCTCCGTGAATCTAAGGGTCTTCACGCACTCCATTCCAGTAGCACCCATTGCTCATTTGTGAGAACCAAATATGCCCCTCCACCACCTGCCAGGTCCAACACCCATGAAGGTGGTGATACTGCACCAGGTGGAGAAGCCCTTCCAATGTGTCAGTGCTCCTAGCAAGGCACGCACACCTGCTTGGGTCTCTTGTCCTAAGACCCCAAGAATAGTCATGACTTCCCTCTGGGCATCAGCTTCTGCAAAATAGGGAGCTGCTACAGGAGGTCGTCCCCCACTGGGTCCACCTAGAATGCTCTGTAGGACCTCCTGTAGCAGCTCCAGGTCCTTCTTAGACTCATTACTCAGTCCTCTCTCCCTGGCCAGACTCCCCAGTTCCCTCCTTGGTTTGTGGCATCCCCATTCCTCTCCCAAGGGGTCTTTAGTCCTCTGTGGTTGAAGCCCAGGGGGGGAAGGGGGAGAAGGAAGGGTGAAGGGCATGCCCCTTTCCCCCCTGGATAGACCCTCTCTATTATTCAGTTTTCCTGTCATCCCCTGCCCTCTGACAGTTTCTATGGTGGGATTTTAATTCCTCATTGTTACCTTTGTCAGGATGGGTCTCCTCTATAGTTCACCCTTGCCTTTCTCTTCAGCTGTTCTGTTTTGCATTTCTATGGTGGGTTCCCACCTTCCTGATATAATGATTACTCTGTCTTTCCCTTTCACTCACACAATCAGACACAGACACACAGAGACACACACAGACACACACCCTTTGATATTTCCTTAAGACACTTCTCTGAAGAAATGAGGGTGAGGGAAGGCTATAGCGAAGCTTTAATGAGGAAGGCTTTCTTCATAGTAGGGCTGGGGGAGGGTTGGAAGAGAGTCGTCAGAAGAGGGATCAAGGAAGTCAGTAGAGCCACTGTCTCTGAAGGGCTTTTAAAAAAATCTACTTTTTTTCCCCATTAAAACATAATACATATTCATTGTAAGAAATTCAGAAAATTTTAAAAAGCAGAAGTAAGAAAATAAAAATCAGCTGTAATCCCACCAACAAGAGAAAGTTAATATTTTGATGCATTTTGGGCACATTTCTTTCCAGTCTTTTTTTTGGGGGGGTGGGGGGAGGGCATGAGATCAAGCTTCATATGCAATTTTATATGCCGGGTTTTTTTCCCCCACTTTATATTATAATGAGAGGTTTCTCCTATATCGTTAAATCATCTTTGAAAGCACCATTTTAAGACTACATACTATTCCCCTCTGTGGATAGGCTGTAAGAGACCTCCCAGGATTCCCAGAACCCCAAAAAGCTAGGGATGACCCTGCTTAGCAGTTCCACAAGAATCTCACAAGACAGAAGATGAAGCTCTCTTCCTAATAATGCATTTCCCTACCTGACCTCACAGTCAGGAAGAGCTTGCCAATGTCAGTCCCTGGCCCCATCCCCACCCTGAGACGGATTTTTGCCAATCCCATGTATGGTAACAAAAGCAACCTTTCAAGTTCTAATTCCACCACAACCAAAGTAAGACCACCTTTCTCAACAAACCTCCCAAAGGGAAGGGATGGAAAGGAAGCAGCTGTGGAAATATACAGACAAAAGTGGCTAAGGAACAAAATGTCATGTATTAAGCTCCAAGACAAAATCATGTGGGAGCAGGAAACTTATTAATAAAATTCTTTTTTTTGTTCTGTATTGTCCATGATAAATGTCCACACTCAGCATCAATAACTATAAACATACCTGGGAAACAGATATATGCACAAGCCTATGGCTCCAGCTGAATTCAATTTCAGGTTTGAAGGCAAATTTCATAGCCCCAAGCAAAATTATCTTAGAGAGCCGCCACCACCACACATGCAATAAAAGTAAGATCACTATGGCTAAAGGGGGGGAATTTCCCCCTAGAATTAGAGAAGATCTTGGGCACCCGATGGTGGGGATTTCTACACCTAAGTCCAGACCTTGTGAATCAACAAGCTCTACTCTTAATGGGATTCTTACCAGGAAACACAATCTCCCTGGAACTTCAGACCATCTTCCAATCAGAACTTGCCATGCCTCTTAGGAAAATAATCCCAGCAGGGCATGCCAAAGGGCATAGAGTGGTAGAAGGTTGGCAAGGAGACACAACTGGAAGCCCACTTCTAATTGTAATAATATATTTCTATGCTTGAGTGAAATTCAATATGAGAGAAAACAGATGCAAGATGAATACCACTATGTGCCTCAGTTACTGCCCATGGAACCTGCTTCACAATGCTCACAAAAAGCAGTGGAACCATGCATTCCAGACAAATCATGATAAGGCAGGGGAGGTGGGAGACAGATGTGGGGAGAAAGACGCAAAAGGGAGCACATAGGTATGCTGTTCAAAAAGTGAATCCCTATGAACCAACACTAGCCAAGGCTGACACGCGTGCATTCAATGCATAAAAAGGAAACTCCAAAAAGAGCTCATTGTTTTGAATGCAGAGGCAAATCTGGACATCCAGTCTGCTACTATAAAAGGTTCATAGGAAAAAAAGAGAGGGAAACTCAGTAGCTAGCTTTGGGATCAACTAGTTTGGCATTTACAAGGTTTCCACGTCCGTGAATTTGTCACTGCTGTGGGCTTTTTTTTCGCTTGGCATAGAACGGTTACAGTGATGAGCGGTCACATAAAGCACAATATAAATTTTTATTATTATTGGAAGCTGCTGTGGCTGGAACTGCACTCTTCTGCATGGAGGTTTTCAGACATATTATAATTACATTCTGTGGGTTTGCAAATAATGACATAACCCAGTCACCTTACTGTGGGTATGATTTATTACAAATAACAAAATGTTATTATATGGAAATTAGCTTCCACACAACAGCTGACTGGAGGAGACCGTTCCAGAGCCACTTTAATCAGGAAGACAGGAACCCGTGGCATTTCAGGACCTGGGACAGCGCCAGAAGGGCGCGGGCCCGGGCCCCCCCCCCCCCCCCCCCCCCCCCCCCCCCCCCCCCCCC